>NC_052509.1:18488819-18856319 GCF_014356525.2 Nilaparvata lugens
GTTCTTGAGTTAGATTGTTTAAAACTCTTTTGCCTTGAGGGGAACGCGATTGCTGCCATCTCCTTCTTGCTCTTCGTTTTTCCACAATCATTTCTCTGATTTCCGCAGGGCAATTATTTCCAGTGGTTCTTCTTCTGAATTGTGGAGTATTGCTGCCTGTTGGATATCAGTAACAAACTTCTCTAACTCCCGATCAATCTGTTATTCGTTTCTTAATGGCGAGTTCAACTCTATTCTTTCATCCAGCATCTTTTGGATACCATCCCAATCCGTGTGGCTGTTGACTAGCGCAGGACAAGCATTTTCCTACTGTAGAATTGAATCACTCAGAGTGTATCGAGTGTATCACTAAAAGTATCGTAGAAAGTTTTTATTGATGTCATCTATCTCGTTTTGAAAAGGCCTTTAAAATGATGTATCACACAATGGGTGTTTAAATTCAAAATATTTGAGTTAAAACACCTCTTTCCTTAAAAACTAAAACTTCAATCAGCCGCCATTATGGATACAAGTATCATAGAACATTTTTATCGATGTCATCTTTCTTGTTTTAAAAGGGCCTTAAAAATGTTGCACCACTTAATAGGTGTTTACATTTAAAATATTCGAGTTACAACCCCTAAGTCACCCCCTTGTGAGTGGTTGAAATTCAACTGTACGTCAAAAGGTAGAGTATTCGACCAATAACTTATCCTGAAAGTTACAGTATTATATCTACAACAATCTCCAATTTATTGAAGGGTTCTCATCTTCACTTCAGGAATTAGGTTTGTTAATGAACCTGTTCCGGTACCCATCTCTTTCTTGGTCTCCCTACATCTCTTTTTCCTGTAGGTCTATAGTTTTGGATTACAACGGGAATTCTTCCAGGTGGCATTCTATCCAAATGACTACACCAGTTGCGTCTATTTTGAATAATTCTTTCATGTAGAGGAGCAACCAATAAAGCCTGTCTTATATCAGTATTTCTGATTCTATCAACTCTAGAAACCTCATTTCTGCAGCTTGAATTCGACTGTTCATTCTACGTGTGTGAATCCAATTCTCACTTCCATATAGGAGAGTCGGAACTGCAATGGTATTATAGAACTTTATTCGGTTCTTGTCTTGATTTATTTTTGAGGTTTCTATGTATAGTGCCACATATTCTCTGAAACTTTGAAATTTTATTGTATACATCAATATCTGTATCATATGTTACATCATTACCAAGATAGTTGAAATTTTTCACTTGCTCTATTAATTTTCCGTTCAATTCTATTTTGGTTCTAATTGGATATTTTCTTTGAATGCCATTGATTTGGTTTTTATAACTGATATTCTCAAATTGTAATTTTCAGCAACTCTGTCCAACATGAAAACTGATTTTTGTAAGGAATCTTCATTTCTCTGAATTATTACTAAGTCGTCTGCATACATAATTGAATTTACAAAACTATGGGTTGAGAGCTGTAAACCTGAGTCCACTAAAGTTTTCCATGTGCGTAACATGTCGTCAACATAAATATTAAATAGAGTCGGCGATATACAACAACCTTGTCTAAACCCTTTGTTTATGCCAATGGCATCAGTCAAACCCTCCTTTACTTGCAGACGAATTGTAGTATCCATGTAGAGGCTCTGTAGAGATTGAATGATATGTTGAAGGGTTCTCATACATATAATTCACTCTGTATAATATATACAATGCAGTATTCTGAATACTATAATATAGTTCATAACTTTTTGTTATTAAATAGAACGAATTTATTCAATAAACGCATTTATTAAATTATTGATGAAATATGAGTGCCAGTCGTTCTATTTGATAACAATGAAGTGATTTTCCAAGGTTGAAGAATATAATTCAGACTTATGATAGTCTTTTATTTATCGACATTCAGTATCGTAAGTTATTGAAAATAATCATTCCCATTCATACAATTAAGCGTATCCGATATCATTTGTGATTCCAAATTGAAGTGTTCCATAAATAACACAAGGAAGCATTAATGGTCAGGCAGGCTTCACCAGTTACCTTTTCATTATCCTATGATTTTCAGTTCTCTGCTGCAATCTTGTAATGAATTTATCGATGTTATACGACATTATCGATAATGAGTTATATCACTTATTTATGAGTTATATTGCCCATTATGAAGTATATCACCCGACCATTATTGTACCAGTACTAATAAATGAGTTATGTGAGATTGATGTTGAAAATGATGGCCATATTACATCAAAGCATATTACCGATCTGTTTTCACGGAAATGAAAGTCTAATTTGACAATGATTAGTCCTACATTCGGTATGTATTGTATCATAATTCACCAGAATCCAATCATCCTAATTAATTGCTATTGGAATAGAGTTGTTTGTTACAAACTCTATTGCATTCAGAGAAACCAGACACCAAATTTTATTGATGAACATCCTGATCCTATTTACTTCGTGACTGATGGTAAATTGGAATTGATTTCAATCTGTAGAACTCACTACATTTGGTTACCTTGCTCATTAATTAAAATAATTGAATTCTAGACTGAATTTTATTGAGTGGGAATCCTTAAATTGTACATTGTTATCGTCGTAAATGCAATACTCACTGTTCTGGTACATTATTCAATGAACAGGTTCTTCGTGCTGGGACAAGGAAATATTTTCCCTGTTAGTTTAATTTTCCAGTAGTCTCTTTTCACATTTTTCAATTTTTTACGTACCAAAAACAATAAAACTTCATTGTATTACCAGGGGTGTTGTTTATCGTACAGCATGATGCCTCGAGATAATTTATTTAATTCGGAGAAAGATATAATAATAATAATAATAATAATTTTATTTCTCAATAAGCATTCATTACAAACACAACATTACTACAAGAAATAATTATTCTATTGAGAAGACACTCCCGAGAAAAATTCTATTTTGGGAGTTGCCATCAAAGTCCATTGTATAATTTATTTGATGCAATCAATTAAAAATAAATTAACTTAAACCAAGAAATGTAAATATTCTAACAAAAGAGCTTACAGTCGGAATTTTACAAGAGTTATTAATATTTGAATAAAAAATGAAAGTGAATGATGGAGACAGTGCTACCTTATGTCTAGTAGAATATTGTAGTGTAAAACTGAAAGTTTGTTTTTTTTTAAGAGAATATGAAGAATGAGGTTATGACAATGAACATTAATCTATGTTGAAAATGAAAAGAGAGAGATGAATGATGAAAAGCGGCTCTGCCAGTTATTGTTAAAAACAAAAGCAAGCGTGAGAAAGAAAAAAGAAAATAGCTCGCTCCGTACCTTTCAAGCTTATTATTTTAATTATAATTCTGTTTGTGTATTGTGGCTTATGGGTGCAATCTTAGCTTGTGAATTTACTATTTTTTTAAATAGGTCTTCGATCTCATCCATTGTTAACAGCCATTTTTTAATTTCTTTTTTGAGTTTTAGATAGCATGTTTGCTTTCTTGCCACGATTGGTATGTTGTTGAATATTTTAGGGGCTACATAGGAATAAAATCTACGAAAGCATTCTTTGTTTGGTTTTGGGGGAAGTAGACTTCCCGCTGAACGAGTCCACAAGTTTCCCGCCGTGGATTGACAAGGTGTCCACTCCTATTGTAAAAAGTTAGTAATACTTTATAGAAGTACAGGTATCTCAAAGGCAAAAGGCCCCATTCCCTGAACAGCGGCAGTGAACTTGTTAAGCGAGGTTTGTTTGCTATAGTGCGAATTATGTATTTTTGCCCAGTTAAGATTGGTTTTAAAACAGAAAAGTATGCACCTCCCCAAACCGTTATTCCGTATTGCAGCCTGCTCTCGACAAGTGCAAAATATAGCGTTCTCAGCAAGTGCTTAGGGCAGAGTTTGCGGATGAAATATAATTTTCTACATGTCACCCTTAACTCTTCTCTCAATTTTTGTATGTGGTGTGCCCAGCTGAGCTTGGAATCGATTATTACGCCTAAGTATTTTACAGACTCAGACTCCTCAATTCTGTCACAGTTGCAGTACATGTCAAGATTTTTGCACTTATCGGTATGAGAGGGAATAGCTAGAGGTTGTGTGTTTTCTGCTTCATTCATATAAATCAGGAATAATTCGGCTGATAATCCTGATCCCTGCGGAACGCCACAGGATGAGTATCTCTTGGAGCTTAATGCGTCACCTACTCTCACTTGCTGCGATCTGTCCGCAAGGAAACTTGCAAACCATTTGTTACATACTCCCCTTATGCCGGCGTTATTCATTTTATTTATTAGAATTTTATGTTCTACTGTGTCATATGCCTTCCTTATATCAATAAATAAACTTGCACATTTTTTACTATTATTCACACCATTGTATATTTCTGACGTTAGTTTGAGCATAGCATCTTCAGTGTTACGTCCTTCTGAAAACCGAATTGATTTTTACTGAAAAAATTATTCTTTGATAAGAAACTAACTAGCCTAACTCGTACCAGCCTTTCCAATAATTTGGCAAAAACTGACAAAAGTGCAATGGGTCTATAGTTGTTGGGGTTTTTTCTATCTCCTGATTTGAATAATGGTATGATTATTGCAGTTTTTAGTTGTGTAGGGTAAATACCAGAGCTCAGACTTAGATTATATAAATACGTCAGTACGTCAGTGTTCTATCATACTCTTCAACAACTCAGCTCTAATATTGTCAAATCCAGGAGCTTTTCTTGATTTCATTGACATGGCTGTTGCTTTGACCTCTGAGACTGTAATAGGAAAAAAGACCATCGAACCTGGATATTTTACTTGTTGAGGAAATAGCTTGTCTACTAATTCTGAATTCCTTGGTTCCAGAGGGCCCTCCCCATCTAAAGCATTTCTTGTGGATGATACTAGAGCAAAGTGTTTATTGAGTTCATCGGCAATTCCAACCTCGTCCTCGATCGCTTCCCCATTATTATTGACAATTTGCTTTATTTTCTCGTCGCTTTTATTTTCCTCGATTAATGAATTTAACAATTTCCAGCTATCTTTAGAGTTACCTCCCAAATTGGGATTACCCATATTGGTAATAAGTTCCAGAGGGAAAGATTCAAAGACCATTGTACCACCAAGTTATGTGTAATCGGGATTAATATTCTGTATTCATAAAATACTTGTGGGATGAGAATAGGCTCGACGAAATCAAACCAGCATTGACAATGCCTACTCGGACTTGATTGACTTCGAGAGTGACTTCTTCTTGCAAAAATATGATATTGCAATTTGGAGTTTTCCAATTCTTAGTACATCAGAAAATACTTCCCAATCTATCTTAAATTGAAAATGGATTCTGCAGGACCCCAGAAAAGAATAAAAATTGGAGCATTCTCTTTGTCAGTTGTACTCATCAGTTTTGTCGTGCTCCAAATGCCTAGATTCAATGAAAGGAATGATTGTTCGAAATTTGATCTCGCTTGTTTATTTGATATTGTTTCAAATTGTTCCATAATCTTCAAACAGTTTCACGTGTTTGTAATATCTGATATGTTGATGATTTTGAATGTTCTTACTGTTATCGAATGAAATGTTATAAAAGTAGAGAAGCTTTGTTGATAATACTTGCCCAAGCAAACGAATAACATAATAACATTTGATAGGGCAGTGGAACTGTATAGCATGTTCTCCGATTTCAATAAATGTATATATATAAGCGAGTCTATTTTACAGCTCCAGCCGTTTCTCGCATCCCATCTGCCATTTATTGCGATTATTCCAGTCTCCCTGGACCAGATTTCTATTCCTCAATAAATGTATCTGACAATAATTATTACTGATGACTTCTATGTGTGAAAATTATTGTATTGAAACTTCTAAGGAATAACAACAAAAATGATATAATTCGATGCAATTGATTTGACCAGAAGAGTTAGTTATTGATGAATAGACTGAACAACAAAATGAAGAATTGAAACACTATTCTATTGCTCTTAATTAGTCGAAAAAGAGAACTAAACATTTCCAATCAAACTACGTACTGTTCAATCAAAAACAGTTGGGATGGTTGACCTGCTCACCTATCAACAAATTATTCCAATTAATTGGAAACATATTCAGTTTCAAGATTTCACCTCACTGTGTCAAATCACAGACGAAAAAGGATTTTTCCTGTATATATTTCTTATATTTTCCTCTTATATTTCTCCTATCCTTATCTGTGGTCAGTGCCAGTGTTATGACCTCATGACCGTGTTCAATTCTACATTCTGATCCACATGTTAGTGTGTTAATTTAGGCCAACATCTAATAAGCAACCAAGTATAGGTCCAGCTCAAAGGATTGAGATAAGCTGATGAGGCAGCACTATATTAGTGCAATGTTCACAAGTCGGGCATCAGTATGCCAATGTATAATCTATGTTGAATTCCAAATTAGGGGTGCAGGGCTGCTATGTTACATGGAGAACGTCGACGGCCAGTCAATGGAATATTACAAGGCCGATTGATTCTCAATTCACAATACTTGAATTTCAAATTCAGAGCAATTTCCACCCGATTCCCGCCAATAGATTTATTGTCATCATCGAGGGGTTTATTGAGGAATTGGCTCCAGTTATTATTGTTTTGAATTTTTTAGAGTTGGGCTATTCAAAGTTGTATGTTTTGTTGTCAACTTCAATGTTTGATTTCTGACAATATCACTGGAACTATTTAGCATTTTAATAGTTCAAATTTCCTGCATAATCATCCATGTTGAATTATCAGAGTGTGAAAAAACTTCAAATGATTTAATTCTATCAAAATGGACAAAAATACGACAAATATTTTAAAGATTGTTTTTATATCCTCCGTTACTTTGACACCGTTCCCTTGGAATTTTCCGCAAGGGCATCTTCTACTGTAATTATATATCATTTTGATTATGATATTTCATGCTTAACATGTTATTTTCTGTGTATATTCTCTCAAGAAATAGGTACTAATGAAAAGAAAAAAATCACCAACTTCCTTCCCGAAACCTTTAGGAGAAGTGCAATTTCTGTTGAATTCTGAGATGTGATCCCAACAAAACATACATGTATTATATATGTATTATATAGAGCAATACTAAGATTATAGATTTATAGACAATCATCTTCCCATTGACGGACAACTTTTACATTGGAAGTCAAGGTTTGCCAGTTTTCCTGCTATGCAGGAAAATCGATGCTATTTACTCTGTGCTTTAGAATATTATTGCCAAAGAATATTACTGTTCTATACACCTTCATTTTTATAAAATATATTTTGTAGTGGAGCATTATTGCTTTGAATTATCAGAACTTTCGATGTCCCGGTACGTTCGATCACTATTTCTATAAGATCAGTTGACTTCACGGAATGTAATTTGTTGTCGTGGAGTTATTGAAAAGCAATGTCTGATGATTTATGAGAAACTTGCAACAAATTTGATCACATGCGGTGACATTTGCCGGAGTATATAGTTCAAGATTGTTGTTCGTGCGTCATATGCAGACAATTTGCAATCTTGTAATATAGGTGACTGTTAATAGTAGCTAGGAAACTTGTCGGAATTGATACGTTATTGCTGTTTGCATAGGACTTGATACGACGTATATGTGACAAACCTATCACTCATGTGTGATGATACTTGATACTCAATCAATAGTAATATAGTAACTAGATGATCTTACATAAGTAAGCATGATTATTATCACATCCTCCGTAAGCATTATCAATTTTTCTTCCCTGATTTGATATTCAATTTCACTTATGCTCGAAAGAAAACGTGTCTATAATTTTCATCATCTTTCAGTTTTATAACATTTTAGTTGGAATTCCTTTTTTCAATTCAGATTTGAAAAATTAAATTTCATAATCATTGCTATTAAAATTGAATATTAAGTGGTGGCATCTGTAAACAACGTTATACAAATTTTTAATTTCCGGTTCTCCCAATGTGTATTTTATTTTGAAGAGCTCAGTTATTCTGTGATGTTTACATTCCTCTCCAATATATTTGGGAATATTATTCCTAGCACTCTTGAAGTTCATTCTGATCAAAAGCATATTGTTTCAATCTGTTTTCCCCAACTTTTAAAAGGTTACAAGTGGTAGGTAAACGTATCTCCTATCGGAAGAGTATTTCTGTCTCGAAGGCTCGAGGAAATAACAAAGATAACTTCTCCGTTCATCTCTGATAACAATCACCAAAATATACTGTGTCTCTGGATTTTACCGTGAGTGTACCGCAGTCAGAAAGTCTAGCCTACTCCAGCCTACTGGAACAATAGAATTGCTTTCGACAACATAAATATATATCGCCCATCTTGACATCCTCTCAACTTCAGTGCGTTTTCTGCTAAAGGTAGAATATTTCTTTGTGAGAGCTTCTCCTCTTTTGACTTAGAAGTAAGATACATCTGACGTCAATGTTCATCGAATTATTTGAAATGAAAATGTATTTGATTTTTTTAATGTATTTCAATAATTTCTTTGAAAGAAAAAACACTCATATTGATCCTTTATTGTAAGAGCAAATCCTTCTTCTTGTCCATCGACTTGTAAATAGAATATGTCTGCCAAAAACTAACAATGTTTATCAAATAATTTGAAATAGGAATGAGTGTGTGATTTCATTATTAAAAATCGATATGAATAAAAATACACACACATTCTAACTCGTTTCAAAATGTATTGTCTGACATTGAAAAAATGCTAGACAATCGTTCAGACAGTTATGAATCTTCATTGGTGTTATCTCATCTTCCTGATAAACATTGCATCAAAAATTCCAAACTTGAATTAAAATTCAAAATTATGATTTTATATGAGATTGAAAGCGAGTTGTGGCTTAATTACGGGCGGCCACAAAATCCACCCCCATTAAATATGTTGAAAAACCTTTGGGAGAAAAATCCAGCAATATTGATAAGCAACCCAGTTTACTAATGTTAATAAATAATGAATGTACTCTCTCCTTTTATCAAAAGCTTTATGAGATAATCAGAAAATACCATTGGTACTCAAACAATGTTTTTTCAAGCAACTTTCACGTATTAAACTTTTGGACCAGTCTAATTAGCCTTTTTCAATGAATAATAAATAAATACTGTTGTTATAATAGCGGAATTCCATTTGTCATTTTATTCAACTTTTTAAACTGAGAATACAAAATTAAGTGGACTGTTCAAAAATACCACGACCAGTCTAAAATAAACAACATGGAAGGGGTGATGAAATTTGAATAAACTTGTGAAATTTTCTGCGTGTTGAATAAAAGAGTAGTGGCGTATAGACAGAGTGATCAGAGAGAGTGAGTGATGGGAGAGAGAGAGTCATGGTAGATGAAAGAAAGAATGAATGAAGGGAGATAGATAGTAGGATGATTGCATTGAATAGCTGCCTTTATTTAAAACCCAGAAGGGCGAGAGGGAGAGAGAGAGTTATGGAAAATGATAGAGAGAGAGAGAGAGAGAGAGAGAGAGAGAGTGAGGGAGTGAGAGAGGAAGAGAAAGAGTTAGAGAAAGTCAAGAGTGGAATAGAGAGAGAGAACGGATGAGTTTTCCGAAAGTGACGTTACGATTGTCAAATATTGCTCTTCAATCTCCCCGGAATACAAATACATCACCTTTATTATTTTAATCATTGTTTTAAAATAGCCGTTCAACTATGAAATATGACGTTATTGCAGAAAAACTATCGATTCTGTTCCAAATAGAACGAATCAAAGCTTCTCTCCATCCACATTCGTCAGTAACAATGGTAAAGGAGATTTTCAAATTGTAATGATTTTAATTATCATCTTCAACAGAGAGTTTTCAAGTTCTTTTCTTGAAGAGGATGAAAGTCATTAGTGTCCAGTACACCTTTATCGCATTTAGTTGCTTCTATTATGAAGCACAAATAATGCTTTCAATCATCTATTTTAATTTTAATCTCAGGAAAGTTCCTCTTCAACCATCAAATGTTGAAGTTTCGGAAGCACATAATATAAGCTAGGGTGACACATTCATTACTTTTGTTTGAATGCCTATTCAACTCAAGTTCTAAAACTATTCCTATCTGATTGATTGATATATTATAGCAAAAATTCTAAGAATCAATTTTCTGTTTGATCATGTTCTATGTCTGTGGTTGTTATGACATTGAAAGATGGCAGAAAGTATTTGAAAACGTTGTGATACCGTACCCGATGAGGTTAGAACGCTAGATGTAGAGAAAAGTACACGTACAGCTCATGCACATTCCCATCTCAAATCCTCCTAACTTCCAGTTTTTTTACTTTCCTTGCCCTACTACCATAGGTAAGGAAAGTATTGCTTTCCAAAAAAAATTAAGGTACCCCAATTTCAAGTTTTCTATACGTTTCAAGGTCCCCTGAGTCCAAAAACATGATTTTTGGGTGTTGGTCTGTGTGTGTGTGTGTGTGTGTGTGTGTGTGTGTGTGTTGTGTGTGTGTGTGTGTGTGTATGTGTGTATGTCTGTGAACACGATAACTCCATTCCTAATTAACCGATTGACTTGAAATTTTAAACTTAAGGTCCTTATACCATGAGGACCCGACAATAAGAGATTCAATAAAATTCAATTCAAGATGGCGGAAAAAATGGCGGATAATTACTAAAAAACCATGTTTTTCACGATTTTCTCAAAAACGGCTCTAACGATTTTCTTTAAATTTATACCATGGATAGCTATTTATGAGCCCTATCAACTGACGTGAGTCTCGTTTCTGGGAAAATTGCAGGAGCTCCGTAATATTTTTGAGAAAAATGGCTGATAATCCCTAAAAAACCATGTTTTTCACGGTTTTCTCGAAAACGGCTCTAACGATTTTCTTCAAATTTATACCATGGGTAATATAGCTATTTTTAAGCCCTATGAACTGACATGAGTCTCAATTCTGGGAAAATTGCAGGAGCTCCGTAATATTCTTGAGAAAAATGGCGGATAATTACTAAAAAAAAACATGTTTTTCACGATTTTCTCGAAAACAGCTCTAACGATTTTCTTCAAATTCATACCCTGTATAGTTATTTATCAGCCCTATCAACTGCCATAAGTCTCATCTCTGAGAAACTAATGGGGGGTCCACCCCATCCTTGAGAAATGGACTTAGTAACCTCCTTCTCGTGCATGAGGTAGGTAGGTAGCGCAGTTCATAAAAATAACACATAGTCGAGATATTTCATCTGTAGAACAGCTGTTTTGACGACTTTAAAAAAATTACGACTAAAAAAATAATCGAATTTCACAATTTACACTAAGGAAAAAGTACTCTGAAAACAATAATTATATAATATACACATATACAGAAGTTTGATCGTAGTTTCAAATATGAGCAAGGAAAGTTGTGTGAGTGTACCACACCAGATTTTTTTGTTTTTTTTTTTGAGCGAATATTCCTGTTAGAGGTTGAATTCTGTGAATATACAAAACAAATTTTCCATTGATCACAGTCTATTCGTTATTGGTATGGGATGTATGGAATCTGGTATTATTTACAACGTATCATCTGGTAAAATGTTTTTTATTGAGAATCGCTTTAACCTGATGCATTCCATTAAAATAATGTTTGAAGACCTTACATTGCTGTGTCAATCGAATTTCAAGGTATAACAACAAAACAAACATTTGATTATTCAATCAACATAATCAATAATTAATATAAGCGGGATAGAGTTGTATTTATATTTCTTTATATGTGGTACGAGTATAATCATATTGTACATACACTACTATTTCTTTATCTATCTACAATCCTATTTATCATACACAATATTATTATCCCTATCCCTACACTAATATTGAACAAATCTAGAAATTTTTCAGTTGAAAAATATAGAAATAAATCATTAATTTTCTTGACATGTTCAAAAAGATAACCATAACAATCCGGAACCATTTGTTTTACTGAACGTAATTCAAATTTAATCAGAGTTTATTGAATTTTCCCATCATGTTTGCCATTTCAAGTGTTTTACCAGTAAGTAATGTGAATTCAAGCAAAGTTTATTGTAAGTTGAAAGGTTTTCATCATGCTTGACATCTTGAAGATCAAGAACAGTGATGAAAGAAAACAAGTCTTTCTTTTTTCTAACAGCCTACTTGCCATCAAATAATTCTAGATTAGATAATAAAGGACGGATATTGGAATTAGGCTAGAACTAGGATAAGGAAAGTGAAAAAAAAATTAAATTGAGTCTGTTTATCGGTAACCTATTTAAGAGTTGAAGCTATCGAGATTAATGATAAACATGATATTTAAATTTATAAGATTCATAATGAAAAAGGGCCATAGAGGCATGGCTGAACTTGAATTATTTCCAATCGTTGACTTTTATACAATAATTAACTTCATATTATAAATTATATTTTCGAACACTTCATACGCTAAATTCAAGTTTATATATTACATCCCTGATTAAGCTGATTTACGACTCACACTGGCGCACAAGGAATCTTCCTTTTGCCGGTGTTTTTGCCTCACCTATTGTATATGCATGTGAACATAAATTGAATCTTCATTTTATAACTATTATTTATAATATGAAGGATATCATATCGTTATTATATCTAATTAAATAAATGTATGTACCTTGGTTTAAGTACAGTAGCATATACTTATATTTATTTTTTGTAAAGTTTTTTGTATTTTGTTTTTGGCAAATAAAATTCATTCATTCATTCATAATATTACAGCATATAGATCGTACCTAGGATTAAAACAGTATCACATGAAATCGTGTATAATACTCTATATCTATACTTCACGTCCCGCTTTACAAGGAATTATTGACCTCTTATAACCATTAACTAGAAGTTCCACAAAAAGTAACCTATTCCAATTCAGTGAAAGTTTATTGGAAGGTTTCCTCCATTATTGACTTCTACCATTCCAAAGATAAAAAATAGAGACGAAAATAAATTCCACATCTTACATGCCATTAAAGAAATGAAAATGTTTAGCTGAAAAAAAGTAAAGCTACAATGTAAGTTGGACCTGATGCCCCATGTTTTCATCGTGGACTATGCAAAGAGTCGTGAGTTGGTGGTTATGTGGTTACATTGGAAGGAGGGCCGTTTGCCAAAATTGTGTTTGGTGAAGCTTTTGGGGGATTGCTGAAATTTATTTAGATTCAAGCTACACGGGGCGAGCTTAAAGAGGGAATTACGGTTCATATTTTATCAAGCCCACCATGTTCACGTTTTCTTCTTCATCCCTTCGTAGACTTTTCACATGTGAGAGAGAGAGGGAAGAAAGAGAAAGCTGTGAAAAGGAGGTATTGCATGCAGAAAAGAACGAGTGTGGGTTGAAGAGATATGAATGGAATCTTATTTTTCACCTTCATTCTTATTTGTGAATGGGAGTCTGAATATAAATGGTTTATTCAGTAGATCTTTCATTCAACCAAATCTATAGTGTCAGTCTATCAAATTTCTAATGTCAGGAGTCATATCATATAGTAATGGTAACATTAACTGTTCGGTACACTTTTTTATTATTTAAATTGGATAATATTTTCCAATATAATTGTTAAGAGTGAGAAAAAGTGGCAACTGAAATTTTTAAGTGGTCTAATAAGCAAGTTATTGGTAGTTGAAGTGCTAACTTTCTAGATTGCGTTTTCTTTCCAGATCATAAACGGTTTCGACTATATTATTAGAACTTCTCTTAAAAATTCAAAAAATGTATCTCTCCAAACTAAAACATTTTATTCCCCATATCGTTCATGAATAAAAAAGTAACATTTTTGAAAATTCGATAACTTGTTTATTTTGGCAATAATCGCGAAAAACGCATATTAGAACAAAGCCAATTATATACTGAATGTAAAAAAAAACTCCATTGGAAAATCCGAAACCGTTTATGATCTGGAATGAAAACAGAGTTTAGCACTTCAACAACACATAACTCGCTTACTAGAGCACTTAAAAATAACAGTTGCCACTTTTTCTCACTCCTATAATGATCTTAACAATTGTATTGAAAAAGATTATCCAATTTAATTAAAAATTAAAAGATGTGCGTGTACCAAACAGCCTTAATAGTACAGGTTTATGCAAATAATAATATTACACAGTTCTTTTTTCTACAAGACTACTTGATAGTTTCTATATTAGAATCATTGTAGATAGTAACCTTTCAATTTCAAAGACGAAAGATACTTAGATATTTCAAAATCAAAGTGTACTAGAGATTCTATAAAAAAATGAAATAGCCTAATATTAAAAAATGCAGATAATTTATAAATGATGAAAAGGAACTTATTCGTAGCAGAATTTCATCAAACTCAAGAATACCGCCGAACCCTTACTACCTATCCCTACCTACACTGCATATCCCTATCTATTGGTGCATTAGACAAGCTACGTATAGTTTAACCCACCCCCTCACCCTTGCATTTATTCGAACTGATTGTGATATTAATAATTCTCCTACTGTTCAAGTTTACCTGTTAGTCTTCTTCTTCTTCTTCTTCTTCTTCTTCTTCTTCTTCTTCTTCTTCTTCTTCTTCTTCTTCTTCTTCTTCTTCTTCTTCTTCTTCTTCTTCTTTCTGATTATTTGGGGTCGGCTCTCCTTGATGTAAGTCTCCAGTTTACCTGTTAGTAGCTGAAGTTATTATTACAAACAACCATTTAGATTTAATTGATGATCATTTATGGGAAATCTATTTATTGAACAATAATAAGAACCCCTCCATTCATAAACAATCGACCAATCACAAGCGAGAACTCGTTAGCTAAACTTCATTTCTGCCAGTACAAGTCCACTCCAACATAGCGCTCTCATTGGCCGATTCCATCACATAATAGTGTGTACTCCATTATTTTGGTTTAACTAAACCATTTAAATCGATGGAATGCTATCCCTAGAATCCCAAATCGTAAATTACTGAGATTGTGGTTTGATCCCTTATAATTATTGTATTAGCTAAATGAAATTTCAAATGAATCGATTAAATGTCCTAGTTATTTCTATCATTTTTATGGATTATCAGTAAGGCCAAGTTCACTTATTTACTTATTCCGTATCGTCCAATATTATTGAACTGTTATGGACTTTGTAACAACCAAACTTTGTTTCAACTTTCCAGTGAGTGTAAACTTCTTTTCCTCTGGGAAACATCGATCATATTAATTTGACAGCTTGGAAACTTATAGAGCAATATCTTTGACTTTTTCAAGATTTCTTGTGTCAAAATACATACTCAGTCAACTGCAGAAATAAAACAGCAGGACATAATTGGTACGCAAGCCATATTTTGCTAACCCTTGGCAGATCGCCACGAATTATACAATACATTATTCAACTTACATGGTGCGTCCGCTATTGTTAATAAATTGTCGTACAAATTCAACACTCTCGACTCCACTTCCATTATTATTCAACATCTACGATGGAATTCACTCTAAACTGTCAGCATTGTTTGAGTTTGGAGCATTGATGTTATTTTGTGTGAAATTCTGAATAGTTTCAAGTGAATCTCACTGTATCATCAATTTTCTTGTTCCGTAATAATTATTCATGTCGTTCTCCAAATATCAGACCATTGTTGGTAGTATTATGTATGTTGTATTTCAAGTTGCACCCAGACTTGAAAACAATGAGAAGTGAAGATAACTGCAATAAGATCTGCATACTCGATAAAATCCAATTTATTTCACAAGAGCTGCCAGCTCCAGCTAATTACAAGCAGCAGCAGCAATTATAGGTCAAAATTGTAATAGAATGTCATTTCAATGCTCCTCCATCTAACAATATATTGTCAAAATCGGTTAGTGGTTAGATTGTCTGTTTCAATTTTTTTTTCAATATGAATGCAAACCTATAGGCCATTCTCTTTACCTGAACCCATGAAATATCCAATAAATCAATCTTATAAGTCCTGTGCTTTGTGCATTGTTGAAGATATTAGTCTTCATATATTGTTATTTTTTCATTAATATAATGATACCACATTCTGTACGCATATCATGGAAGTTAATAGAATTAACTAAGACCTTAACAGTTTGAAACTAATACCCTAACATTAACAGTACACTAATCGATTATTATAAAATAAATGAAGAATCGTGTTCTTTTATTGACATAGTGCCGGTTGTACAAAAGCCGGTTAAATTTTAACCGTGATTAATTCCACGAGAACCAATCAGAGAAGCCGCCTTTTCAAAAATTCAACCGGCTTTTGACAACCGGGTCTTATTGTATCAATAATTATTGCAATATTGATCTTCGATTCGTATAATAATATATTGATGTATTTATTCATTGTATGTAACTGATATATTTTACCTATGTGTTGCAAATTGAAACAGACTAATATCTTCCCTGGCTTATAGCAAACACTATCTCTCTCTTCTTTCCAAGTGAAAAACTTTTAATGAAATCATAAAACACAGCACACTTTGTCAGTTGTCAGGAATTCAATTTTCATTTCAATGTCACGTGGAGCGTGCATATCAAATTGATTGAGAATTGAACATATTCTTTATTCTACATTGACAATCCTGATGGTATTCCAAAGAATGAAAATCAACTACTTCTAATTACTGTTTCTTTTCACTAGAATGTTAGCAATATACAAGAGAGTTCAGATATTATTCCACCCCTTTACTTCACTTTACAAATTGTGATTTTTTTAACATTTAGGACCCAAGTCTTGGATTAATCTTATTCTTTAACAATATACCAAATATTATAATTCAACATAATTCCAATTATGATCCTGACAAGATCGCCAATTCCAAATGAAACCTTAGATATGTTCTCATTTCAATCATCCACGTACGGTACCGTCTCCTTGTAGATTTCTATTACATCACATTCTATTGGCATTGAAACAATGCTTACCCAAATTCTAGAATGCATTATTCTTCATAAAAGTTTCCCAATTTAAAGTTTTTCATACAAGTTTTAAAGTAGAATTTGCATAACTTGACTTGACTCTATTATTGAATAGTGAATACATTAATTCGTTATCTGTTACAACACCTTGA
The DNA here is from genome assembly GCF_014356525.2 of Nilaparvata lugens. NCBI lineage: Eukaryota > Metazoa > Arthropoda > Insecta > Hemiptera > Delphacidae > Nilaparvata > Nilaparvata lugens. The sequence continues at coordinate 18,505,750 of NC_052509.1, forward strand.
ATATACGACAAGATTCATCCACCATTTAATTTCAGTTTCCATTTAAACAAGGGCCTAAAATAAGTGTTATCATTTGGGGTGCAATTAAAAAATATTTGTGTCGCTATTTTTATTTGTTACTGCTTCTCATTCCCTTTGAAATAACTTCCCATCTTCCAATAAAGTTTTTGTAATGTTCATGTTTGCGCTGTCTGATTTTCTTCAGCAACAATTATGTTTTATCAACTTCATTCAATTTTATTTAAGAAGTGAATTTTTTATCAACTAAATCAAATTTATTGATTTTTGTTTCCAACTTCGAACGTGTATTGATTTCCTACCTTGTAAAAGCCAACCAGACAGAGTCGTTCGTCTTAGTCCATTTTCATAGTTAATTTCACTCAGTTTCGGTCACGCTGATTTCGCGCGCGTTTCGCCGATTTTCGCGTCGCGTGGCGTCGCGGTGCGCTGATACGTTGCAGTTGCGAGTGTTGACGGCGCACTGACTTCGGTGTAGGCGTCGGTCGACGTCGCGACGCTCCCGAGATGCGCATTCATGTCTGCCAACCACCCGCTAAACAACTAAACAATCACCAAAATAATCTCTGCTTGCAATTTCTTCTTAGTTTTTAGTCTCCTTAATTTATAAGAATGTAGACTCTTGCCAATCACTAAATCCTTACTGACAATGTTTTCAAAAAAATCATTTTCCATGGTTTATTTTTATGATTATTGAAATACGTTATCACAATATCTTCATATTCTCATGATTTGAAAAAAATCTATTATTTTTCTCTAGCTCTTAGTTTCTATGAGGTTTTTGACAATTAGCAAATCTGAATGAAAACTGCAATCAAGAAATCTGACTAAGGGGAAGAAATCTGACTAAGGTGACTAAGGGGAGAAATACTGGGGTGCCAACTGACTTATGCGCCACGAACACGCACATTCCACTTTGTATCAGCTGATTTTATGCTCAGTATATCTGTATTTGTACAGAAACAGTATTATAGAGATCTAATTTATATTTGTATGATGAATATAATGAATATCAGCTGATGAAAAGTGAAATGCGTGTGTTTGTGGCGCATAAGTCAGTACGTACATCTAGAGGCTCACTTTTTGGAAAGTTTAAATGAAGCACCACAATTCAAATTTAAAGCTTTTTGAAAACTACCAATATCTAATTGAAACTACGATAAGCACTTCTCCAGAAAACGGATTCAATGAAGGATTAAGAAACTTTCCAAAAATAATCTACAAATTGGACTAATCGATCGCAAGATCTGTTGCCTACATGAAGAAGGGTCAGAAACACTTTGGCTGTTAAACCTAATAAAAGTTCACTAGGGTAAATCAGTTGCGGCAAGACTGTAATTGAACTCTGCTATGGCTTTTTTCAAACTGTATACTCTTTGTAAATCTGTTATATTTCTATGCAACCCATACTATGAAACTATTTCATATTCCACTATTCCCACTTCCAGTATTCTAATTCAGTATTCACACTATGTCAGCACAAATATACGAGGTGTGGCTATTAAATAACGGGACTGACGCTGCAGTGAAACGAGTGTGCATGCGCCAACCAACATTGATCAACAGTTTTTTAGTTTGAGACTTCCTCTTCCGAATGAAATCAGTCTCGTTCCTGTAAACAACTTCGTTGAGTCACAACCTTCATTTACGTTAATGTAAACTCGTGTATTTTGTTCTGTCGGGAAAATGGTTAGCATAAAAATACAGCAACGAATTGTTATTAAATTTAACTTTTAACTTGGAAAACCACTACCAAAACCTTTAATTCACTAAAAGAAGTGTTTGGTAGTGTATGTTCATTGCGGGCTCCTATTTTTTGAATGGTTCAAGCGTTTTCAAGATGGTCGAAAAGACGTTGAAGATGATTCGCGGCCAGGTCGTCCTTCAACATGAAAATGGATGAAAATGTTGCTGATTCGTGCAGTTGCTGAATCTGTAGGCGAACTCTACGTGAAAGAGTAGGAAAAACGACCTGAATGTGGAAGGACAAATCATGGATTTTACACCAAGACAATGCGCCAGCTCGTTACGCGTTATCTGTTGAGCGGTTCCTGACCAAGTACAGCATCCCGGTGTTAGAACATCTACCTTATCATGTGACTTTTATCTTTTTCCTAAGATGAAATCTGCATTGAAAAGTACGAGATTTGAATCCGTAGAAGCTGTTCAAGAGAAAGCAGCAAGAGTCCTGAAAGAGTTCACAGAGGATGACTTCTACCATTGTTTCCAACAATGGAAAATTTGCATGGAGTGTTGAAGGGATATTGAAGGGGTGTATATTGAAGGTGATAATAAGTAATTATGTATAAAATGAAAATATAATTTTTTACAATATCAGTCTAGTTATTTTATAGCCACACCTCGTAAATGATCGCAACCATGATTATAGTTATTCAATGCAATCTCCCTTCTTTTGTGACTGAAGTTCCTTTGGACCTAACCATCACGATTTTCTACAATTGGATGAATGCTATCACCAAGTTGAATCATACTATACCCGTCTGGTACTGTTTGCCGCTCGATAGAACAGAATTATTCAAATGTGAATAAGTTGTGGTTAGCCGAAAAGACAGAAGTTGTCCAACGCAGTAAAGGCTCTCACATTAGAGTCGCTCGTTTGAAAGTCCTCATGCCACAAGATTAAGTTCTGTTTGTGAAAGCCCCGATTACCGAGCTAAATTAAACCATTAAAGTTGTCAAAGTCTGCGGATAGCAAAGTTGATGAGGAAATTTTCTCTCGGCTCACCGATTCGTGTCTCATTGAGCAGATTTTTCTCTCTCAATGATCATTCTTCTTTCTCATTCTCTCATTGGTCTCTCCTGCTCCTCGTGTGTTGGTGTGCGTATGTGAGTGGGCTGTCAAACGCTGTGATGTTTGCTCATCTCTTATGACATTCTATCGTCTACTATTCCAACTGTCATTATTGCTTGAATGAATTGCATCAATATCATTTATAACGAACTCTGACAATTTTATGTGAATCTATGTCATCTCCTTTCGTCCGTATTCAACACTACAGTTAGATTTAAACTGTCAGCATTCCTTATAAATAACATGAATGCTTATCGTTCAACCATGCTAACAGTTGAAAGTGAATGTCACTGTACCTGAACCACCTGTTTCTACTTCTCGAGAACTGAAATTTTGCGTTTCAAAGCTCTCTGAGTTTATACAGGCAAGAGAAAATATGAGGAACAAGTTGAGAAAGTACAGGGACTTTCTAAATGATGGACCCATTTTCAAAAATTGGTATTTATTAAAGTGAAAATGCAAAATGGACAACCTTTATACAATGGAAAGAGAAAGTTTCAAAGTTTTTTTTAATACCTTACAAGTGTTCAATATGGTCTCCGGCTGCTGCACGATTTGCGGAGCCGTATCACTGCTGCCGTGCACTCAATAACACCATCAGATACGCTTTCTCGCGTGTGGGACGAGTTTGGTTACCACGTATATGTTTGCCGTGCAGCAGCCGGAGGCTACATTGAACACTTGTAAGGTATTAAAAAATCTTTGAAACTTTCTCTTTCCATTGGTATAGAGGTTGTCCATTTTGTATTCTTACTTTAATAAATACAAATTTTTGAAATGGGTCCATCATTTAGAAAGACTCTGTACTGTCATCGGTACTGAATGTCTTATACTCTCATATACTCTCAGTCACGCAGTCTATTGAACTGAAAACTTTTCTATTGATTCAGATCTAGAATCTAGATTTTTATCAGATTCAGAACCATAATATGCACCATCTACGTTCAACGCTAATTTACGATTGCATGTGGCTATGGATGCATTCATTATGATGTGTTTCATTCTGGGTTTAAACAAGCAGCTGATTTTCCTCCGCTTAAACCGAGATGTTGCATGTTATGCCCTTCAGAATAATACAATTTCGAAGGTATCTTCACATTACGTTACGTTACGCTGAAATACGTCTTCGGAAGACGTAGCTGTCCTATTTCCCAAAATTAAAATCCACACTATGCTGATGTAGCTTTCAATGTTGGGAGATAGGACGGCTGCGTCTTCCGAAGACGTACATGAGAAAATACTATGTATTTCTGCGTAATGTGAGGAGACCTGTAAGTTCACAAAAATGAAAAATTATTAATTATATAGTTAGACGTGTTGGTAATTATTTTTAGCTCTTAAATATACTAGAATTAATACTTTACACTTTAATACTTGTTGCTTGTCCCTTGTGAGGCCTAGGCTGTCCCAGTTCTCAACACATTTTGTAATCGAATAAAACTAGCTCATTTGGAACATTCCGGTAAATGTTCTTCATGGCTTGAAACTTCCCTCAAACTCCTATAATTATCACACACTGGAGAATTCTCAGCAGATTCAACTTTCAAGAATTCTAGGTTCCCGCATTAAAATATACTTAGAAGAGGTACCATTATCTCTACATTAGCATCTAATTCCATTGCTTCCATGGAAACAGTTGGCAAAGTAATGTTGAATGAGTTGTTGGACCTTTTCCTTATGTCTCGAATGTTGAAACTTGTACTTGAATCGGAGAAGCAGGATTAGAATGAATAGGTCGGGGATACTTAACAGGCTCCAGAATCATTGAATTTGTAGGTGGGTAGAATTGTTCTTCAAGAAACTAGGTCATTTACAGTGAAGATCTTCTGATCCTTTCTCAATTTCATATATCATCCAAACCCCTCTCATTACGTACTCTCAGACCTCGATAAATCGAACAAACTAAACTGACTTGTGCATACAATTGTAACTTCTCCAATGTCCAAATAACCTGCTTGGATTAATAAATCCATAGCCTATATCATTAATAAGATTCAAATTACTGAATTGGATGTACAAGTATTCATGTCTCTATTTTAGAATCAATTTGAGAGTATTTCAAGTAAAATTTTAGGAAAATCTTATTTGATTTATTTATCAAGTATAAGTTGTTACTTAAAATTCATTGGTGCTTCAAGTGACGAAAAATAAGTTGAATACGCCTTCATCCAGTAACCGGTGTCATCTATCCCCTAAAATCCAGTTATACATCGTTGACCAATCAAGAGAAAGAAGGCGGGGATTGTAGGTATGTTTGAAGGCGTAGTCTCAATCTAAAACTTGTTCCTTATTGGTCAGTCTCATTCATTCTGCTCCTTCATTGCATTCTTCCATGCCATCAATATTTTATTTGGTTGATCATTCCATTTCCATCTTGAATTTCTCTTCTATTTATTTTTAATGTGTATTTTCGTATTACCCTTCCATTCTCCACCCATAACTTGAAGAAAGATTCTTATTTAGTTTTAAATTTTCCTCAATTTAGTTCAGTTGATAGCTCAATTTTTGTTTTTCTCCATCTCCTCTCCCTCAATTCCACTTTTTTCCTCCAATTTCCTCTTTCTCTTCACCTTCTTCTTCTTCCTCGTCATCCTTTTCCTCCTCCTTTTCCCCAACTCCTCCTCGTACCCTATCACCTCCTCATCGTACTACCACTACTACTTTTCTCCCTTTACCTCCTCCTTCTCCTTGTCCTCCTCAACATACAAAATAGGCAATGCATATGTTTAAGAGGCAATTCACCTTTTTCTTCTCTCAGGAAGTATGCTTTATCGATTTGACAATACAGTACTGCAGAGATTTTATCGTCAATCTGTTTGATATACATATTATTATCTGTTAATATTTCTGTACAATTTTTGAAGATTCCGAACTTAATAATAATTCATTGTCTAAGAATGAACTTGGTCTCACTTCTCTTTCTTGAATTTCGGCTTTTTAAATTGTCTCTGGTTATTCTTATTGTACTACGCCAATACGTGAGAAAACGCTACCTCTATCAATTTAATTGAAAATATATTAAAGAAATTTAATATTCTTTGTTTAGGTAATAATAACTGAATATCATAACAAAACTATGCAATGAATCGTGATGAAATGTCTGTCATACAATTACTTTTATCCATTCTATCACGCTGATAACCTGAAAAATTGAGTGAAACTAATAGAAATGTAATCCAAGTAATCAGCTAAGAATTTATTTTGATAAGAGAATGTCGGTTGGATGTTGGAGAAGTGGTAACAAGTTTTCACAGGAGAAAATTACTCCGTCAAGGGATTTAGCGGCTGAGTCACGGGAGGGTTTTCATTTCTCTTTGAGCGGAGTAAACGGTGTGACGTGTCTGACATTAGAAATTGTTATCTTCCTATCATCTATCTCAGCTATGATTAGGAGCAGTTCACTCTGCCGTCTTGAATACTGATATTTCTTTTTCCGAATCATCGCCAAACGCGTTGTTCGTGGATCGTTTTGACAGGTGAGAAAAGAGAAATGTTGAACTGCCAAAATCATAATAATGTAGTAAAATGGTTTCATGTGTGTTAGGTTGTGTGATGGATTCCATGAGTAATATAATTAATGCATATTCAATCATTATTCACGTGCTATATATATTTTATCCAAACTGACTTCAGATGCTCAGATATTTTCTATACTACACCAACTCACAGTCCAACTAAGAAATTCCACTGAATTGATGCTCTGACCTTTGTAACTACTTGGATGGAATAAATAGCATGTGGAACTGACAAAGTCTCATTCATTCTCCCTTATTATGGTGGAATTCAACAGAATCTCTGAATGATGTGATAAAATGATGGATATTTATATATAAACTTCTTTGAAAAGGTGATGCTATCAGAGGAACGAAAGCAATACTTAGAAATAGCAGTGTGTGTAGGATGTGTTTAGTAGGGTATCGAAGAAAGGTTGAAAATAATGATGTACAAAAGAACGGACGATTCATTCCACATAGGGAGGAAGGTAAAAGGACTCACAGCTGCAGTTTTGTCAGTTATATCACAACCATTCAAAGTGGACATTTCATGCGAATACTAAACTTTCTATAATCTGACTTCATAGTAAAGAGTCAAACATAAAGAAGATTAATAAACAATTCAAATAACAATAGACAACACTCCATATCATTTTATTCTTTATCTTATTTATCGCATTACTAAGAATTTCCAAAATTTAAATTTCATTGATTTTATTTTTATTATTATTTTTTTATGTTAAGTCATTAATACAATCATAATACTAGTAAGTTATTCCACCATAGATTTAGACGATTCACAAATACGATTCGCTTACGATTCACAAATGCTTCTGGAAGTTTCGATGATTTAGAAGGAAAAAGTAGAATAATAGATTGCCAAAATAGCTATCAAGAGTGACAGCCCAAACTTTGCTCCTGAGAAGTTTTCCAAGCTTTGTTCCAGTTGTAAAAGATGAATGAGAGCCTTCTCTTAGACAATAAAAGAAAATTGTCATTAACCTAGATCCTCCAGTGGTTGCAGAAAAGTCTATGCAGATCACAAGTTAGCCGCTTTTCAAATCTGTGCAACCTTCAGCTACTTTTCCATTCAGGATTCGAAACAATGACGGAGGATTAATGTTGCAGTCACAGTTTCCCCATCAATTATATATTATGTATGTATATTTTTATAAAGCCTGCACAAATCCACCACGACATGCATTTGCCTTCATTCTATACCGTTCGACGCCACGTCAAAGGATGATCCATTTTATTTCGTGCATAAATTATAACCCTTATTCGTGTTTCAGGGTTTACAGGCTGTGGCATGTATTTTATCTAGAATAAATAAATAATGAATAATGTCGCATCTTTAGTGAACTGTCATGTCTGCAGTATATCTAACATGACATTATAGGTAACACCAACGAAAAGAACGATCAAGAATCGATGCTCCGCCGGGTTCGATTCCTATCATGCCTAAAAATTTTACTTCTTCACTGCATTACACTGCATCATTAGTTGTTGATTTTTCGAAATTCCCAATACAGTTCGTTGCACAAAATATGTCAGTGAACTGGAGACAACTACTTAGCATTGCACTGTCTAGTGAAAGTTTAAAAAAGAAGAGTGCTTCTACTAACCAACACTTTCGAATGGTAAAAGGCTACAAAAAAGCTGTTATATTCAGTTCTTTTTCTAGAACTAATATTATATATTAGATTATTATTCAGTTTCAATGAAAGCTTTTGTAATTGTAAATGTTGATAAATTTCTAATGTATGAAACTGAATTTTGTGAATGTATTTGTGAATTATTTATAAGAACTTGGCAATAAATTTGATTCAATTTGATTTCCACTTAGCATACTGCACAAGAGATTCCTGAACTTCTACCAATTTCAAAATTGAAGCTCTCAGTTAATGCACTCGAAAGACATCGAAGACTCTGATTTTTGAAATTAAGTTGATGAGTTTATCAAATTAAAGAATGTCATTACGAATAAGCTAGAATTTAGCTTGGTATGATCTGCAGCCATTGTGCAAGCAAGAGATGTTTCCTCCCCTGTCGGCGTTGTACATTCACAATTAACAAGTTCATTCGATTATAACGTCCTATAATTGAACAACCTTTGTTGAAAATTCAATTTTCGCGCTGATTAAAACAGGCTGGCAAGTCTTTAACAATATTCACTCCACCTGCTGGCTCGTCGGACAAAAATTGGATGATCCAAAGCGGCAATTTCGGAACGCGAAATTTAAACGAAAGGAGAGGCCGTGTTGTTTCGAAAAGGTTTGTAGGAAAATGGCTCGGAACGAGCTTGCAAGATAAAGTGCGAATTTGATTTGCTGGGAAATATGATGTAAATTTTGAGATGAAGTAATCTAGAGAGAAATAAGTTATTTACGTAACAATATCCTCTGGGAACATAGTTTCACTTGATAACTATATTACGAAAAGAACACTTTTTTAACATTATCTTAGGATAGCAATTTGTTCTGGGATAGCTAATAAAACAATATAAAAATTGTTGTTCTGTATGCATTATCATAGCTAACACTCGTCTCAAGGATAGCAACAATTCGCTTAAGAAATGTGTACTGAGATAGCTAATAAAACATGAAAATTGTTGTTTCTCTATAATCAACAATGGAATGAGGATGAGATGTTGCATAACTCGGATAACACATAAATGTCCCAGTCAAGAAAACGACGCAATTTTACCTGATGTTTATTGCAGGAGAATCCATAATGGAGAATTTTGTACTTCTCGAGTAGGAAAATAAAATTGTCATAATTTTTCCATTTTGTATGATGGAAACAGTATTAACGAGTGTTGTGAGAATCATTCGTGTGAGACTGTCATGTCGGGATAAACAATGTAATCCACGTTTCTCCAGTAAACAAAGTAATATACGTCAACACCTTCATCACATATACGCTATAAGGTAATCCATCTTATCATTTTTATAATCCTCAATTTCCACTGATTATGGAATTCTCGCAAGAAGGGTTGGTTAAATTCCCCCTTGGCATCAAAAAGCCAACAAACTTAATCAATTTTCATACTTCACTCAAAATATCGTCTAATATAAGAAGAGCAGAACTTCCGTCATCTTTAGCTTGTATTTGTAAAGAGATAAATTTGCATAATGAGTTTCATCCATATTACTGTAGCTTGTTTCAACAAGTAGGTTAAAGCAGGTTTTCAATTACAATTTGAAAACTTGGTGGTTCATTCAATCGACATGCAGGAGGTGATTATTATATTGATTACACTAGCCGTCAGGCTCGCTTCGCTCGCCATATCCGTCTAGCCAGGGGGCTCCGCCCCCTGGACCCCCCGACCGGATCGTCCAAAAATGAGATCAGAGGGCTCGCTTCGATTGCCTGCATGTAGACCTCAGCGGAACCTCTGTACCGAATTCTGGACCTCCGACTGGATTGTCCCAAAATGAGATCAGCGGGCTCGCTTCGCTCGCCTGCATGTAGACCTCAGCGGAACCTCTGTACCTAATTTGAATAGGTATTTAGGTATAAATTGGATAAATTGGTATTTAGGAGGTCCTGGATAAATGCATTTCAATCTTCAACTTGGTGCCAACCTAACAAAGTCAACTCAACTTAATGTCAACCTGACAAAATTTTTAATTTAGTTACCAGAACAACTGTTTCGAAGAGGTACTCTCTCAAGATTATAGTTCTTTATTAACATATGGTATGGACATTTCAATTATTCCAATAATTCTAAGATATTGGAATAAGAAGAATATACATGCTAAAAGACGAACTTTAAACCCTTAAAAACCACCCTTAGAGTTAAAATATCGCCAAAAGATTTCTTAGTGCGCCTCTAAAGGGCCAACTGAACATACCTACCAAATTTGAACGTTTTTGGTCCGGTAGATTTTTAGTTCTGCGAGTGAGTGAATCAGTCAGTCAGTCAGTCAGTGAGTGAGTGAGTGCCATTTCGCTTTTATTTATATAGATAAAGATGATTCAGTATTTATGAGTATAATCCTGTTGACATAGTAATAATATCCTTGTTCACATCTATTACGAACTAAACAAATTGAGCTGGATTCGTACACAACAGTGATAGTGAACAGTGATAATATAATTCCCATAAGTTCTAATGGTATCATTCATACTCACTCGGCCGGGCTGAATGGGAGTGTAGTCCTATTAGAACTCATGCGAATTATATTTTCACTACTAGCACTGTTGTGTGCGAATATAGTATTAGTTTTCTAATTTTTGCTTGTCATTGTCAATATCATCAATCTTGTCATTGATGGATATTATGTGATAAGCCACATCATATTATTGATATAATATTTTTGAATAGGACAAGGATCATGATTTGAATTGATTGCAAACAAATTAATTAAAAATTCAAAGAATTTTCAATACTAGGTCCCGAAAAAGCTTCGAAATATTAAATAATAATAATATCCGCAATGTGTCATCTCTTGCCTGTTATCTTTCAGGGTTAATCTCGGAATATTGGTGTTTGGTGTAACACCTGGATACATGGAAAGTGGTCGCTATTCTATCACAATCATCACACCTTATCAATTTGAAAATGTAAAACTATGATAAATCTCATCATAATGAAATATTTAGTAAACCCAATTGCAATATCCATTTTGAATACAGTATCTAATTTAATCAGTGATAGGCGTAGTTTTACAATAGAGAGGTTGTTTGCAGTCAATATGAACTCTCTCATGATTGAGCAATCTCGCTTGATGCTTCTGGCATTCCTGTTACAATGTCATGGATTCTGATATTGATGATGTGTGAATCACGCTCTCAACTTCAATTTGGAATTTAATTGCTGTGTCCGCGATTCGGTGGCATTTGTTGATTAGTGCGAATCGCAAATCGCAATGAATTACAAATTGAGTTTAATTGATATTGTACTTCTATTTATTTCTTCGTAGCTCTCTAGAGTCGCAATCGTGGTTTGTGGTGCCTTTGCTAGAATGCATTTCCATCACCAGGCTATAGATCGTGGCTTATCGATGTTTAATGTGCTATGATTGTGAGCAGATATTAAAATGCATTTTTATTGAGTTCTGAAATGCAGTTTTTATTGTACCATCGATAAATCGACGTGGAAATAGTGTTATAGCTTGTTCTTTATGTTGAGCTAACGATCAAAATACAGAATGGGATTAAAACAATGCTTGTTGAGATTGTGAGATCATAATTTATTCACCAAAGGAAGAAATGTTAATGTTATAGAGTTACGATTATAGTTGCTATTAAAATTCCATTGATCACAATACAGTATCGTAGTTCTCTTAACAGAAAAGCCATGACTGAGTTCATATTTAAATAATGTATTTTCAATTGACAATTTTTTCATTCATATTCATATTTCATAAATCTTCATACCAATAATTTAAATAAATACACATTCTTCATTAGACCTACCACTTGTGGTCAGTCTGTCGGAATTTATTGATGCAAGTAAGAAGGATGATGTAGCTAAGAATTTTTTGATAGAAAACAAATTATCAATATATAGTTCTAGTTCTAGTATTATTTTCACCAAGGAGTAGCGTTGCTAGTGTTGCTTGCAACCTACAGGTTCCGGTTTTAATCCCATGTACTACCAAATGCTTCTCCTAGGTCAGAGTACACTTCCTTATTTTTGGATGAACACGATGGATAGCGGTTCCGGCTGAAATATAACAGTCATCTGTCCCATTGAAGACTAAACTATTGAGATTATTGAAGATATCCATCATGCTCATCTATAAATTCCGAAACTGAGAATAAATTCTATTGAAAGTGATGTGAATTATTTTTAAGTGATTCAAATTCACTAAATTCAGTAAAGATTCTCTTTACGAAGGCTTGTGATTTCCTTTCTACTAGATCCAGTGAAGAATCTAGTAAATTTTGAATCTATGAATTCTATTGGAAGTAAAGTGGATCACTTTACATCAGTAATTTAAAAATGTATCATACGTTTGTGAGACCTTTAATTGGGCCCTTATCGTAAGTTACATTTCCCACAAACAAAAAGCGACTCTATAATTTGTTTTAAACGGTTTACTTCACTCGCATCAAAATTGTCAATAAATTGATAAATGATCTGAGAAGCTTTTTTATTCTAATTTTAAAAAATAAACAAATTCATAAGTGTCAATTTGTTCATGTTGTACTGCTTTATTAAATACTACTCAAAAAAGTAGTGGAATTATCGCTTCTAAAGCCCTGCACACACACATCGATTTTTGTTCGTACGATATTTTGCCGTCCCTGTGAATTGTATCAGATTAAACGGAACTTGACAAACATCATCTGTTTGAAATCATCTAATAGAATTTATAAGGACAACAAAATATCGTACGATCAAAAATCGATGTGTATGTGCAGGGCTTGAGAAGCGAAGAACGAATCGAGAGGGAGAGAGAAGGACGATCGAATGGTAGTCTAGTGCAATTTGGTGGGACAGAGTCGGCTGCCCTGTGCAATGGCACTGCTTTTGCTCAGTGGCTGAGCGATTTTTAGTTGGGTTTTCGGTGGCGAGCCTGTTTCACTGTTCAATCTCACCTTGCTTCCTTGTCTAGGAATGATTTACAGTGAGTATTGCATCCCGAACATTCTCCTATTTAGTTAGGATAATTGAAAATATCGGCATTCCTCATAAGTATAACATAAGACCAACGGTTCCCATTCAACCATATACTGACAGAGTGGAGTGAATCTCACTCTAGCTCATTGTTAGGTTAAGATTTTCGTTACTGCCAATGCTTACTTGATACATTTCACCATCAATACTTGCACGATAGTTTATCCGGTGTTGTGGTTTATACGTTTTATGTCGGTGATCCTAATCCTGGTATTGAGGTTATCAGATTAAATTTGCATTTGAGTTACATTTATTTATACTTGATAATGTCAATATTCACTTGATACATTTCACCTTCAATGCTTACTTGATAGTCCATCTCTAGTAGTGCATCTACTCTACCATCTCTAGTATCCACTTGTAGTGCGTATCACTCAGTCATCATCCCTTCTCTTTTCTGTGGTTGAATCGAACTGGCATTATGCTGATCCTGATATCAGAATTAAAGTAGTCCAATGAATATATTGAATTAGTTGGATTTTATTTCATTATGCCGATCCTGATGTTAGTATTAAAGTATTCTGTTAAATTTATTGAATAAGTTGAATTTTATTTCAACTCGAAACTACCTATCTCTACTACCGTGAAGTAGAGATACAATCATATTCGTGAATCAAGTATAATAATATTATTACTTAGTTTTTGACTCAAAACTGCTAACACTCCATTCAATGTTATCATTTTTGTATCTGATAGACGACTCTCGTTTCACCGTTACTGAGCATAATGAATATTGTAATTTTCATATTTAACTTTCATTTACAAAATATCCATGCACTACTTTATTTTACTGGCAATCTTCATTCTCATTACAATTTTTTTTCAAGCCAAGAGGGATTGTAAAAACTCAGTGAGAGATGATAATAATAAACTACTTTTGAGGAAAAAGCAATCAATCGAATTGAATTGGAAACTACTATGTGAAATTTCACAATATTTATACATCCATCAATCTCCATTAAGAAATATTTCCAAATTGGAAAATATTCTTAGAAGAGACTGCTTTACTCTTTACTATGGAAATTGGGACAATGTGATTGACATGGCAAGCGTTTACTCGTATATGAATGGAGCGTTTATCCAAATCAGTTTCTGGAAAGTCAAAAGCTGTTTTAGAGTTGCTTGTGTATGTGTTTATGCGCTAAGTAGGTGGCGAGCCAGGTATGTTGATTGACACATCATCCTGTGACATTATTAAATTCTTGCGTCCTTAATCTACATGACATAGACACATGTCGAAGAATCAAAACATTCTGTTAAGTAGGGCGCAGGAGAAACAAATTGACATGCTTCCTGAACTTCAAGATGACAATTTTATAGAAAACTATTTTTGTTTCGGATTAATTTGAAGTCAACTGGGAACAATAATGAGTATTGAGTTGAGTTTGCACCAGAGGAGTCATGATTGAACAATTGACAACAACATCGATCTATTTACGCCATTCTCGAGTAATGTTTATTTATGAGTTTGCATAACTGTGAACTATTACAATCTTCCGAATGTCAAGCATAGTTTGTACAGCAAGAAATGTGAGTGAGCTTGAAATAAATATTTTGCTTTTGCAATGTCTAGTGAAATTAAAAAATTAACAGTTCTACGCAGTAAAGCTGCGTTTACACCAAAGTTGATAACAAAATATTTATTTTTCTCCGTCCTTGTAGATTCTATTATATTGAACATAACTTATCATACACATGATGTGCATATGTGTTTGCCAAGCTCCGTTTAATCAATAGAATCTATAAGGACGGGAAAATGAACATTATGTTAATAACTTTGGTGTAAACGCAGCTTAGTCAAAATGAGGAAAACAGTTGAAAACTTGAATGGTGTCAATTCTAATCTTGCTAGAATAGAAAATTGATGTTTTTTCAGTAAAATCAATACTTATAGATCTGTTCTAAACTTTTCCTTTGCTGTTAAAAGATACACCATCTATATCGAAATTTTTAAACTTCTCTACAATTTTGAAAACACATTGTGTTCATATTTTCTGGCTTCGCCAACATGCTGTGATGCTGTTATTGTTACTGTTATTGTTATGGTAACGAGGATTTGTGTTGAAAGTTTGAGGAAAGTTGGAGGCATAAAAAATATAAAGCATCACATATTAGTCATAGCTAGAATGTGTTGGTCAAAATGTTTTTCCATTACCATGTTTTGTAGCGTTAAAGCTGTGAGCCCTTTCTAGTGAGATTCACTTCATACTGTCAGCATTTTTTTTATAAATTATCATCAGTGCTTTCCATTTTACCTATTCTGACAGTTTCAAGTTAACGTAACCATACCTCAGTGAAGTTGAAAGCTTGTAATGATCCAAACTAACTTTCTGGTTTTTGTCGCTCAAAGTTATTTCCATGTTTTTCTACTTCCACAAAAAGCTTACATGGAGAATAATTTAGATTTAATGAATGAACTGACAAAGTCGAACATAGACTGCGTCACTTGTTACTTTTTTCCAATAATGTGTATTCTGTTACGAAATTGAGCTCTTTCTCGCTTCCAAATTTTATATAGTAGCCTGCAGTGTATATATATATATATATATATATATATATATATAATATATATATATATATGCTTATGCTTTTTTCAGGCCCAGTTCATTAATAAAACACACAAACAACAACATATAGACAAACTAATCAATCAAACGTACATATAGGGTCTATAATATTCAACATAAATATGTCTCGTTGGGCTTTCTTCATTTTTGGTAGGTCAAATGCCAAGCTCTCCCACAGTCCCCTCCAGCCATGACATGGTACGCTCATCCGCCAGGTGAATACCCCTGAGTCCCCCTTCATAGGAATACAGTGGACAGTCTTCAACTAAAAGCTGCATCATCTGCACATCTCCACAGGTGCAGTGGGGGTCAGTGGCTATGCCCCAAGTAGTCTGTGCTTGAGCACACCTGCCTGTAGATGTACGAAAGCGATTCAACCTGCACCAAAGTTTCCTCATCAAATCCATTCCAGGCAAAGGCACAGATGGGTCTTCCACCAACGTCTTAGCCTGCAGTATAGATAAAAAATTAATTCATTATTATGAATGAAGGAAGTTGAAGTTAATTACCGTATATGAAATTGAATTCATTCATTTATTGTACAAAATACTACAATCATAATATAGTTATGACATTGAAGGAACTAGGCTGAGCCTGTACTATTTCTCTCCAAAAATTCTGATAGAAAAGTTGATGTTGACCAAAGGTTGAGGTTATGTATGATATCACACATGGCTTCGTCACTTGATTTTTGGTCCAGGAATAATGATTTGAAGATTTTGAATTTTGAAGGTTGACATAATTATTATATATTATACTGTATTATAAATACTTCGAAATAGTAATATGAATAGAATTGAATAGTATAGAATGAATTATATCAATAGAATAGATTTGAAGTGATCAATTTTACAATATGCATTTCAATATTAAGGTAAGATTTCACAATAACAACTCGAGTTGTGTGAACCTATAACCTTTCAAGTATTGTTTATAATCCTATTCTAAAATAAATTTTACATTTTTTGTTTCAGGAAGCGAGAGAGAACGAGGAGGCACCCTGGATCTACTCCTTTCAACTACTTACTGTCGTTCCCAAATGCATCTCTCCAGGCAATTGTCTCAGCTGCACCCCGAACTTACAATGCCAATGTTTTCAGGTCAGTCATAAAATATATGAGTGAGTTTTTTGGGGAAAAATTTAGTGTGATAAATGTGGAAGTTCATACTCTCAACCAAATCAAATAAAATAATTTTTATTGACCAAAAATAAACGATTATAAACAACTTACAATATCCATCCAAAATTTCAGATAACAATTACATGCTCAAAAAAATGTTTAGTGAGCTTCAAAACTAATATACATGAAGGAAAAACAGTTTCTGTTGCAATAAAAGTACTACTTTCTGAATTATATAATATAATTTGCGTTAAAGTAGGAGTACAGCTTAAAAAAATTTTAATGCTTCAATTTTACATACATTTTCATTTATTTTTCTTTTTAGAAACTTCCGTTCACTAGTAATCTCATAAGTCATTCACATACATTCAAATAATCTCACTCCAACAAAAGCAATTAGAAGTGCACTTTCAATTTAGTTTCTCTTTTTTATTCATTCATACTTAGAGAAACAATTAATCCAAAACAGTAAACAAACTTTTAATTGCATTTAACCAACATTGCTCCTTTGCATAAATGGATTGAAATATTATTGAAATAAATATCAAATTCATTCAGCAATAATTGAAGTATATCACAGTTAGAATAAATTTTGTTAATGTGATCTATAATCACTATTATGACCAATTCAATATGCGATTTTTTATTATTCAAATGTAAACAACAATTATTTATCATTTGAGCGTCTCCTCAACAATTAAAAAAGCGAATAAATGTATGGTATTTAAAAAAAATAACAACACTTGGAAATATAGCTAAATATTATGAAGGAAAGTCATAGTAATGAAAAGAACACATCTTTGATGAAAATATGATCATCAGTATCAGCTCACTAGAGCTCAACTACTCTTTTCATTTTTACTTTCCTTGCCCTTATACCATAGGTAAGGAAAGTATTGCTTTCCAAAAAAAATTAAGGCACCCCAATTTCAAGTTTTCTATACGTTTCAAGGTCCCCTGAGTCCAAAAACATGATTTTTGGGTGTTGGTCTGTGTGTGTGTGTGTGTGTTGTGTGTGTGTGTGTGTGTGTGTGTGTGTGTGTGTGTATGTGTGTATGTCTGTGAACACGATAACTCCATTCCTAATCAACCGATTGACTTGAAATTTTAAACTTAAGGTCCTTATACCATGAGGATCTGACAATAAGAAATTCAATAAAATTGAATTCAAAATGGCCGGAAAAATGGCGGATAATTACTAAAAAAAACATGTTTTTCACGGTTTTCTCGAAAACGGCTCCAACGATTTTCTTCAAATTTATACCATGGATAGCTATTCATGAGCCCTATCAACTGACATGAGTCTCATTTCTGAGAAAATTGCAGGAGCTCCGTAATATTCTTGAGAAAAATTGATTGATTGATTGATTGATTGAGTACTTTATTTATGTAGATTACAATATATACTGGCTTATACACTTATATACAATAGCTTACCATACAGCAAAGTTATAGATGAATTTACATAATATAGACTAAGAAAATAACTATTGAACTGTATATGTATGAAAAAGCAATTTGTAATATAATAACTATAGATAATAATCATATTGTTATGCATCTACATAAATTGGCGGAGCTTTGGACATATCAATGTCCATTCTTTGGGAAGAATATTAAAAATATCCTCCCCACTAACTCTCTACCAAAACGTTAATTTCGTTATTTAAACTAAGGATTTATTTATTAATGGAAATATTGTAAAAGTTTTAATCAATATGAATATTGAAAAGAAAAAAAAAAACAGAAAATTGATAAAGTAAAATAATTATATAGGTAGATAAGATCAAATAATTGATTAATAAAATGAAGTAGGCTGAAAGTAGATCAGGTTATCAAATTTCAGTAATATACAGCAGTATGCAGTGGATAATTGAAATAACATGAGTTTATATTATATATATATATATATATATATATATATATATAATATATATATATATATATATATATTATATATATATATATATATATATATACAATTCGTTCTATAACATGGTTTAAAGGTTTATATTGGTGGAATGGGTGAGGGATGGTTGTCATGTGATCGTTCTAGGGCCGGACAGTTTCAGTCATTTGTTCCAAAATATGTTTTTTTAAAGTTAGGTTGAAGCTCGCTCGGCTCTCGATAGATCTGATAGAAACAGGAAGTGTATTCCATGCACGACAGGCACTGACTAAGAAGGATTTTGTGAAAATAGTAGTTCGATGATTGGGTATCCTTAAAGTACTTTCTCCGGTTCTAGTATGTGAAGCATCTATCCTCCTACCTTCAGAGACAAATTTGAAATCATCTTTAAAATAGTTCGGATTACCATATTTCAAGATATCTCTAACAAGCTTGACTATTCGAAAAAGCCTCTGATCGGGAAGCTTCAATGTTGAACTAGCAATGTGGGCTGGGGTGATATGATCATGGCGTTGGAGAGAGTAGACGAAACGTAGACAATAATTTTGGCAACGCTGTAGTTTATCATTCAGAGTGACTTGCATATCATTAAGAACAGAATTACAATACATTAAATGTGGGAAGATGAGAGATTGAACCAATAATAATTTAATGTTTCTAGGGAGGATATCGTGCATTTTCTTCAATGCATGCATGGCTGAGAATACCTTTTTACAAGTTTTGCTCACTTGTTCTGACCAGTCAAGAGTATTATTCATAATAATGCCTAAATTTTTAACTGAGCTACAGTAAGGAATGTCATTACCATCTACACTAACTTTGTGAATCGATTCAAGGTCAATATTGTTTATAAGACGAGAATATCCAATTATAATGGGTTGTGTTTTGATGGGATTAAGCTTAAGGCCATTTTTCTTTGTCCATTCCACTATCGAATTGATATCCTGATTCATTATTCCAACTGTTTCATTAATTTTTGTTATGGGACAGCTTAAATAGATTTGAAGGTCGTCTGCATAAGTATGGAAACTGGAGAATTTGATAATGGAAGAAAGGTCATTAGCATAAAAAGTGAAGAGGAGAGGGCCTAAAATTGAACCTTGTGGTACTCCATGCATAACGTTTTTCCAAGTTGACCTTTTGTCACCGACAGATACACATTGTTTCCTACCTAATAGATAGGATTTAAACCAAACTAACGAGTTGTGACTGAAACCAAGAATAGCCAACTTATTCAGAAGGACTGTATGATCAACAGTATCGAATGCTTTAGAAAAATCTAATAGGGTGAGGATGGTGCATTTTCTTTGGTCTATAGCTAACCTTATATCATCAGTGACACGAAGCAGAGCTGTCTCAGTTGAATGGAATTTTCTAAAGCCTGATTGAAAGTTATGAAGCTTACTATTGTTGTCTAGAAATTTTACAACTTGAGCATGAATGAGTCTTTCTAGCACTTTGGACAATGCAGGTAAAATACTGATTGGTCTAAAATCCTCAACTTTATTGGGTGATGGAACTTTATTTAGAGGGCGAACCAGAGCAAACTTCCAGTTTTCAGGGAAAAGGCCTTCTTCAAATGACTTGTTGAAAATGTATGTAATGGTTGGTAAAACAGCAAATAACATCTTCTTGATAAATTTAATAGGAATTTTGTCTACACCCGTAGCATTACTATGAATACGTTGAATTGCTCTGAAAGTGTCTTCTTCTGAGATTGGATGGAAATGAAATTGATCAGTGATTGGTAAATCTAAGTTTGTAACCTGCTCTTCAAGACCATCTATATGATTAGCAATGACAACTTCGTCGCGTTGGTTAGAGTGTGAAACGAAATGGTCATTTATATTATTCAATGGTAAGTCAATTTGTGGATTCGATTTCTGTTTGCCAAGCCCGAATTCTTTTATTCCCTGCCAAAGTGATTTAGAGTCTTGTCTATTGTTTGTCATAAACGAATTCAAATACCTAATCTTTGAGTTCCGTAATTCCTGTTTAACCCTATTTCTAAGGCTCCTATACTCTATCAAACTGTCCAAGTCAAATGTCTTTTTAAATTTTCTATGTGCTTTGTCTCTACGTCCCATCATCTTAAGTATGTCTTCAGTCATCCACGGTACTCGTCGTTTTCTATTAATCCTCCTTGTCACATAAGGTGCATGTTTGTCATACAAAGTCAAAGTCCAATTCTCGAAAGTCTTGACCATGTCATCAACTGAGGGTAATGCTTCAATTGATGCCATGGAGTCTGAGCCACATCAGTCAGGAAGGCGGCTTCATCAAAGTTTTTGAAGTCTCTATATGTGATAATTTTCTGTTCTGGCTTGGGTATCTTATGGGAAAGTACACAGTAGATCAAATCATGTCTAGAAATAGCTGGGACTGAGATTTGGCCTGCTTGAACAACCTCATTGGGATCACTAACAATGAGAAGGTCAATGAGTGTGTCTGATTCATTAGTATGATGAGTTGGATCGAGGGTAAATAGTCATGTTTAGGCATTGGAAAATTGTAGTCAGTTGAAAGTAGTCAAAGTTACGATTTGTCATGTTCAAGTCGGTGTTCATATCCCCCATAACTAGTATACGGTTATAACAAGGCATAAGAGAAAGCAAGGCATTTTCGAAATCTGTGAAATGACCTATTTTTGGTGGGCGATAACAGATACCAACGAGTAATTTATCATTACTAGATAAGGATAATTCAAGTAGCATAAACTCTGGTCTGGAACAATACTCTTGTTTAGATGTGATTAAAACTTTTGTTTTGATACCATCTTTCACATAAATTGCTACACCCCCACAAGCTTTATTTAATCTATCATTCCGGAAAAGATTATATCCAGGCAATGCAACAAAATTTGATGAAATACTAGGCTTCAAAAATGATTCGGAAATTCCAATTATATTGAAGTCCTGAAAACAGAAGATTGCTCTGAGTTCATCAATGTGGCAACTGAGGGATTGTACGTTAAGGTGAGCAGCCTTGAAAAGTTTTTTGAAAGAGTGGAGCTTATTTGCTAGAAACATACCTGCGTCATTATGACTATTATTGAAATAATCATACCTACTTGAGGGCGAGCGAGCTGACGTGTCAGTGAGAGGCGGATGATTACTAAAAAACCATGTTTTTCACGATCTTCTCAAAAATTACTTGACTAATTTTTTTTTAAATTCATACCCTGTATCGTTATTTATCAGCTCTATCAACTGGCATGAGTCTCCTTTCTGGGAAACTAATCGGGGGTCCACCCCATCCTTGATAAATGAACTTCGTAACCTCCTCGTATATGAGGTAGGTAGGTAGCGCAGTTCATAAAAATCTGGTGTGGTACACGCACACAACTTTCCTTGCTCATTGAACTGTAAGCCTCATTCCTAGATGAGAATAATTTAGGGGAATAATATAATGACGATTGGCGGCAAAATATTTGCAACTACGATCAGACTACTTTATATGTGTATATATAATTGTTTTCAGAGTACTTTTTCCTTTGTGTAAATTGTGAAATTCAATGATTTTTTCAAAAGTCGTCAAAACAGCTGTTCTACAGATGAAATATCTCGACTATGACTGTGTTCTTTTTATAAACTGCTCTACCTACCTACCTCATGCACGAGAAGGAGGTTACAAAGTCCATTTCTCAAGGATGGGGTGGACCCCCCATTAGTTTCCCTGGAAAAAGACTCATGCCAGTAATTGATAGAGCTGATGAATTACTATACAGGGTATGAATTTGAAAAAAATCGGTCAAGTAATTTTTGAGAAAATCGTGAAAAACATGGTTTTTTAGTCAGTATTCGCCATTTTTCTCAATAATATTACGTAGCTCCTGGAATTTTCCCAGAAATGAGACTCATGTCAGTTGATAGGGCTTATAAATAGCTATCCATGGTATAAATTTGAAGAAAATCGTTAGAGCCGTTTTCGAGAAAACCGTGAAAAACATGGTTTTTTAGTCATTATCCGCCATTTTTCTCAATAATATTACGGAGCTCCTGGGATTTTCCCAGGAAAAAAGACTCATTTCAGTTGATAGGGCTTATAAATAGCTATCCATGGTAGTCTATAAATTTGGAGAAAATCGTTAGAGCCGTTTTCGAGAAAAACGTGAAAAACATGGTTTTTTAGTAATTATCCACCATATTGAATTGAATTTTATTGAATTTCTTATTGTCGGATCCTTATGGTATAAGGACCTTGAGTTTAAAATTTCAAGTCGATTGGTTAATTAGGAATAGAGTTATCGTGTTCACAGACATACACACATACACACACACACCACACACACACACACACACACCACACACACCACACACACACACACCACACACACCACACACACACACACACACCACACACACACACACACACACACCACACACACACACACACACACACACACCACACACACACACACACCACACACCACACACACACACCACACACCACACACACACACACACACACACACACAACACACACACACACACACACACACACACACAACACACACACAACACACACACACACACATACACACATACACACACACAGACCAACACCCAAAAATCATGTTTTTGGAGTCAGGGGACCTTGAAACGTATAGAAAACTTGAAATTAGGGTACCTTAATTTTTTTTGGAAAGCAATACTTTCCTTACCTATGGTAATAGGGCAAGGAAAGTAAAAAGAACACATAGTCGAGATATTTCTTGTGTAGAACAGCTGTTTTGACGACTTTAAAAAAATGAGGACTAAAAAAATCATCGAGTTTCACAATTTACACAAAGGAAAAAGTACTCTGAAAACAATATTATATATACACATATACAGAAGTCTGATCGTGGTTTCAAATATGAGCAAGAAAGTTGTGTGAGTGTACCACACCAGATTTTTCACCATGATATCAAGTTGACATTTCATAAAATATTCAAGTATCAGAAAGCAAATATTATTATCTAGAGTTAATAAAACAATATAAAAATCTCAAAGCACCCTTTATTTTTAAAAAAACTTTGAAATCATAATTAATTAATCATATGAAATTAAGCATATGTTTATATTGTATCAATTAGTAAACATTTACGGTATTGAATTCTATTTTATAACCTGACGATGGTGTGATCACCGAATCTAGTTGTTAAACTATTTTAAAGTTTTTTTTAAAAATAAAGGGTGCTTTGAGATTTTTCATATTGTTCTATTAATTTAATAAGTAGCCCGTGTGAATGAAGTGTTTTTATCTAGAGTTATTACAGGAATGTTCCATTCATTTTGTACCATGATATTTGGTTGAAATCTCTTGAAATTTCCAAGTATCAAAAAGCAAATATTGTCTAGAGTTATTACTGGGGAGTTAAAGCGACTATTAGCGTTTACATACTCAATTCTCTTGTTCGAGTATATCTTGACAGATATTTCTCGCTAAATCAGACGGAGGTACAGTCCTTTTTCGTTGAGTCCATTCATACATTCAGGATGTGATTTGTCTAAAACCCTTTTCAGATGGCAGGCGAGTATTAGGGGTCTCCTCAATCAAGTCTGGTGATCTGCCGTGAATGCCAGCATAATTCGTATGCATATTGTATAATGTAGCATTTGCTCTCGGCTCTCGCATACATCATCCTCGTTTGAGTTGGAGACTGAGGATTCGATGGGATTTGGCGCGGAATGAGCCACTTCAATAGAATGGAAATGCGGCCTGGGAGAGACTCATGTTTCACTCTCCCCGGTCTAGCTCCAATTTACGTTGAGTGCTTCTACATATATACATACATACTCGAAACATCCTAATGCTTACAATTGTTTTGCCCCACGTGTCTGACAGGTCGCTCTGATTATTATTTGTTGTGGAGCCTTTTAGATTTTTATTCGGAAAAAGCTATTTGTCGGATTAGAAAAACAACTGCGGGCTTATATTGTAAGCTTTAGCACTGAGCAAAGAACAATATGTTATTTCCTTTTTTGTGGCTGTCAACATTGTTTGAATGGGAAGTATTGATGACATTTTGACTCGATTGAAATGATTACAAAATAAGTGATTGAAAAAGTTTGATAAGGGATGAATGGCTCCAGTGGCAGAATCACAGATTGCGAATTTCAATCACAATAATTTTAATGATATTCAATGATGTTCATAATTTCAATGTTCTTCCTTATGCCATTTGCCCAATCAAATTAATTAATGAAATAATTAAACTTTTCTCAATTTATTGAAAAATGTGTCCTATTAATATAAAAGTAGAATAAGATTTAACAAGAAAGTATATTACATCAAAAGTCACGAGACTGGAAGTTTTAGTTCACTGTAACATACATGTTCTTGTATTCACTTTCATTTATAGGGCTACTGGAATTATTGAAACACAATATAAATGATCGAGTAGGCCTACCCCTTATTTATATTTTTTATTTATAAATTTAAGTACTTGATTATTTATATTGTGTTTCAATGGTTTTATATGTAAATTCTGGGCTGCGTGACGTACTAATGTTGGCCACTCAACCAGTACGGTAACTAATAATATGCAAGTGAGTGAACAACAACAAATAAATGGTTCTACCCCATTGGAATTTTTGTGACGTTAGAAACATGTAGAAACATTAGAAGGAAGTTTGAGGTTCCTCTTAAACCATATTTTGAGATGATCCAAATTTCCTTAAAGCATTTCAGTCAAATTTTATCAATTAGAATAAATAATAAAAATATTATTAAATCTAATTGTAAATATTGTATAACTGCTTGATGATAATAAATGAATTAATTCTATTTTTGCAGAGATAACGCACAGATTTCAAACGGCCAGACCGGAAGTTCGTCAACTTCTGCTGCAATATTTGCTGCCTTGGCTGCACAATATGGAACTGGTTGACCCCAATGTTCCACCTGGGAATCCACTATCTTATTTTCAGGTAATGCAAATGCAAATTTTTCATGTTGAAGAACTCTAGTATGGTAATTGAATAGGAATCACAATGGAGTTCAAATGATTGTATTTGACTACTCTACTTCAATGAATTTACAAGTTTCGAACTCCAATGACCAATTATTGATCCCAAATTTACTCTTCTTCCACTGTTTTTATAATTTTCATCATGTTCTTTTCCATATTTATTCGTCTCATAATCTGATATAAATCTCATACAAATCAAAAAACAAAAAACCAAAAGTGTTTCATATGAATAAATGTGCTAATGCAATTTTTTGGGGTCACAAAAATAAATTATTATTATTTTTAGTGCGATCTGAATAATCATGTCATAAGTGTACTGAGTGTACACAGTAAATAACACTGAGTGTACTAAGTGTTATTTTTATTTATTGGTTGAAGAATAACAATATTTTTGTTAGTTTAGTGATGTCTATTTTATTGATTCTATTTTATTGTTTCTATTTTATTTACTGTCTATTTTATTGCATGCAATAATGGCGTTCTTGACGCCAATTTATTCATTTTGATAATGTTTGGGACATTATGAATTGAATTTGCGTGTGTTGCTTTTGAATAGTATAGTTGTGCGTTTTGAACTGCTTTATAAAAACAAGGACCAAACTCAAACTAACCCTTCAAATACTACTCGCAACTAATAGGCTGAGGTCAGAACAAATGAACAAATGCTTTTCTGAACAAAGATTAATAAAAATCTGGGTCAAGCCAGTTTAAAAGCTCTAAAGCCATAAGAAATAACATTGGATTCATAAACTTTTGGAGATATAATGTATCATGCTTCTCATATGTCGGATCATTATAGGTGTTTTATACTCCAGAATTTACTATTCTCTAGCTCTATGCTGGTTTGGTGTAACCCCAGCCAGATTAAACTTTTATACTAGATTGTTTATTCTATGCCCCAGCTTTTTACAAAGACTTCCTCTCAACCTAACCCTTCAATATAAGTTAACAATTAATTTAATAATATAGTCCACTATGAATGACATTATCTTATACAATCGTCATTCATTTGTAATGGTTTGTAAAGTAGTGTATATGTTTTTAATTAATGAAAATAAATATAAGAGTCAGCCACGGATTTGTCTCTGCAAAAATTAATCACAATATCAATGTTTCAATATTGTCACACATATTTAAATAAATGATAAATATCAGCGTCAGCCAAAGATTCTTCTGTATCAAATGTAATAAAAATATTAATGCTTTAATTCTGTCACATAAATTCATTTAAATGTTCTTGTAAGTATCGAATACAGAATTTACTTACAGAAATGAACTTATTAATTTTTTTTAGTATTATTCGAACGACCCTCGAGAGGGCAGGAGACGCGAAGGATGGGGCTCGGTGGAGGCGACAGAGATGGTGCTCAACAATTTGTTCTACATCACTGCCAAGTTCGCCGACGAACACCCCAAGGAGACCGAGGAGGTGTGGTCCACCCTCTGCTCGTGCTGGCCCAACAACCTCAAGGTCATCATCCGTTATCTGCTCATCATCTCAGGGATGGCTCCCACAGAGCTGTTGCCCTATGTAAGTTCATTTCACATTTTATGGATATAATATTAATTTATTTATCAATGAAACATTCACATAATCATAAAATTATTAAAAATTATTTAAACCTTGATAACCTTTTCTCCAACAATTATTCCATTTGTAGTTTGTGAAATTAATATAAATTTCTACTACGGCTAAACCGTTAGTTGTTGTTGCTATTCAGTTGACATAATATGTTATTTTTAGATAATCCCTGAAGATTTATTTCTATTGTGGAGCACTGTATAAGACAACTCAGATTATAGTGTAAAATTAATACTAATCCAATACTCCACTTAATGGTTCAAGTGTGAATCCTATTTGAGTATAACCCTAATTTAAGTCTCAAAGCAAATATTATTATCTAGAGTTAATAAAACAATATAAAAATCTCAAAGCACCCTTTATTTTAAAAAAACTTTGAAATCATAATTAATTAATCATATGAAATTAAGCATATGTTTATATTGTATCAATTAGTAAACATTTACGGTATTGAATTCTATTTTATAACCTGACGATGGTGTGATCACCGAATCTAGTTGTTAAACTATTTTAAAGTTTTTTTTAAAAATAAAGGGTGCTTTGAGATTTTTCATATTGTTCTATTAATTTAATAAGTAGCCCGTGTGAATGAAGTGTTTTTATCTAGAGTTATTACAGGAATGTTCCATTCATTTTGTACCATGATATTTGGTTGAAATCTCTTGAAATTTCCAAGTATCAAAAAGCAAATATTGTCTAGAGTTATTACTGGGGAGTTAAAGCGACTATTAGCGTTTACATACTCAATTCTCTTGTTCGAGTATATCTTGACAGATATTTCTCGCTAAATCAGACGGAGGTACAGTCCTTTTTCGTTGAGTCCATTCATACATTCAGGATGTGATTTGTCTAAAACCCTTTTCAGATGGCAGGCGAGTATTAGGGGTCTCCTCAATCAAGTCTGGTGATCTGCCGTGAATGCCAGCATAATTCGTATGCATATTGTATAATGTAGCATTTGCTCTCGGCTCTCGCATACATCATCCTCGTTTGAGTTGGAGACTGAGGATTCGATGGGATTTGGCGCGGAATGAGCCACTTCAATAGAATGGAAATGCGGCCTGGGAGAGACTCATGTTTCACTCTCCCCGGTCTAGCTCCAATTTACGTTGAGTGCTTCTACATATACAAACATCCTAATGCTTACAATTGTTTTGCCCCACGTGCCTGACAGGTCGCTCTGATTATTATTTGTTGTGGAGCCTTTTAGATTTTTATTCGGAAAAAGCTATTTGTCGGATTAGAAAAACAACTGCGGGCTTATATTGTAAGCTTTAGCACTGAGCAAAGAACAATATGTTATTTCCTTTTTTGTGGCTGTCAACATTGTTTGAATGGGAAGTATTGATGACATTTTGACTCGATTGAAATGATTACAAAATAAGTGATTGAAAAAGTTTGATAAGGGATGAATGGCTCCAGTGGCAGAATCACAGATTGCGAATTTCAATCACAATAATTTTAATGATATTCAATGATGTTCATAATTCAATGTTCTTCCTTATGCCATTTGCCCAATCAAATTAATTAATGAAATAATTAAACTTTTCTCAATTTATTGAAAAATGTGTCCTATTAATATAAAAGTAGAATAAGATTTAACAAGAAAGTATATTACATCAAAAGTCACGAGACTGGAAGTTTTAGTTCACTGTAACATACATGTTCTTGTATTCACTTTCATTTATAGGGCTACTGAAATTATTGAAACACAATATAAATGATCGAGTTGGCCTACCCCTTATTTATATTCCAATTTATATTTTTTATTTATAAATTTAGGTACTTGATTATTTATATTGTGTTTCAATGGTTTTATATGTAAATTCTGGGCTGCGTGACGTACTAATGTTGGCCACTCAACCAGTACGGTAACTAATAATATGCAAGTGAGTGAACAACAACAAATAAATGGTTCTACCCCATTGGAATTTTTGTGACGTTAGAAACATGTAGAAACATTAGAAGGAAGTTTGAGGTTCCTTTTAACCATATTTTGAGATGATCCAAATTTCCTTAAAGCATTTCCGTCAATTTTATCAATTAGAATAAATAATAAAAATATTATTAAATCTAACTGTAAATATTGTATAACTTCTTGATGATTCTTGATGATAATAAATGAATTAATTATATTTTTTGCAGAGATAACGCACAGATTTCAAACGGCCAGACCGGAAGTTCGTCAACTTCTGCTGCAATATTTGCTGCCTTGGCTGCACAATATGGAACTGGTTGACCCCAATGTTCCACCTGGGAATCCACTATCTTATTTTCAGGTAATGGAAATGCAAATTTTTTCATGTTGAAGAACTCTAGTATGGTAATTGAATAGGAATCACAATGGAGTTCAAATTATTGTATTTGACTACTCTACTTCAATGAATTTACAAGTTTCGAACTTCAATGACCAATTATTGATCCTAAATTTACTCTTCTTTCACTGTTTTTATAATTTTCATCATGTTCTTTTCCATATTTATTCGTCTCATAATCTGATATAAATCTCATACAAATCAAAAAACAAAAAACCAAAAGTGTTTCATATGAATAAATGTGCTAATGCAATTTTTTGGGGTCACAAAAATAAATTATTATTATTTTTAGTGCGATCTGAATAATCATGTCATAAGTGTACTGAGTGTACACAGTAAATAACACTGAGTGTACTAAGTGTTATTTTTTATTTATTGGTTGAAGAATAACAATATTTTTGTTAGTTTAGTGATGTCTATTTTATTGATTCTATTTTATTGTTTCTATTTTATTTACTGTCTATTTTATTGCATGCAATAATGGCGTTCTTGACGCCAATTTATTCATTTTGATAATGTTTGGGACATTATGAATTGAATTTGCGTGTGTTGCTTTTGAATAGTATAGTTGTGCGTTTTGAACTGCTTTATAAAAACAAGGACCAAACTCAAACTAACCCTTCAAATACTACTCGCAACTAATAGGCTGAGGTCAGAACAAATGAACAAATGCTTTTTCTGAACAAAGATTAATAAAAATCTGGGTCAAGCCAGTTTAAAAGCTCTAAAGCCATAAGAAATAACATTGGATTCATAAACTTTTGGAGATATAATGTATCATGCTTCTCATATGTCGGATCATTTATAGGTGTTTTATACTCCAGAATTTACTATTCTCTAGCTCTATGCTGGTTTGGTGTAACCCCAGCCAGATTAAACTTTTATACTAGATTGTTTATTCTATGCCCCAGCTTTTTACAAAGACTTCCTCTCAACCTAACCCTTCAATATAAGTTAACAATTAATTTTAATAATATAGTCCACTATGAATGACATTATCTTATACAATCGTCATTCATTTGTAATGGTTTGTAAAGTAGTGTATATGTTTTTAATTAATGAAAATAAATATAAGAGTCAGCCACGGATTTGTCTCTGCAAAAATTAATCACAATATCAATGTTTCAATATTGTCACACATATTTAAATAAATGATAAATATCAGCGTCAGCCCAAAGATTCTTCTGTATCAAATGTAATAAAAATATTAATGCTTTAATTCTGTCACATAAATTCATTTAAATGTTCTTGTAAGTATCGAATACAGAATTTACTTACAGAAATGAACTTATTAATTTTTTTTTAGTATTATTCGAACGACCCTCGAGAGGGCAGGAGACGCGAAGGATGGGGCTCGGTGGAGGCGACAGAGATGGTGCTCAACAATTTGTTCTACATCACTGCCAAGTTCGCCGACGAACACCCCAAGGAGACCGAGGAGGTGTGGTCCACCCTCTGCTCGTGCTGGCCCCAACAACCTCAAGGTCATCATCCGTTATCTGCTCATCATCTCAGGGATGGCTCCCACAGAGCTGTTGCCCTACGTAAGTTCATTTCACATTTTATGGATATAATATTAATTTATTTATCAATGAAACATTCACATAATCATAAAATTATTAAAAATTATTTAAACCTTGATAACCTTTTCTCCAACAATTATTCCATTTGTAGTTTGTGAAATTAATATAAATTTCTACTACGGCTAAACCGTTAGTTGTTGTTGCTATTCAGTTGACATAATATGTTTATTTTTAGATAATCCCTGAAGATTTATTTCTATTGTGGAGCACTGTATAAGACAACTCAGATTATAGTGTAAAAATTAATACTAATCCAATACTCCACTTAATGGTTCAAGTGTGAATCCTATTTGAGTATAACCCTAATTTAAGTCTCAAAGGAACTCTTGTATACTATAATAATCTCCAACTAAATAGTGTATAGATTTGTTTTTTTTTCTAAATCATCGTTAACTTACTGTTGCATATTCTACAATTTTCTTCTGATATATTTTAATCTAATTTCATTTAAATACCAGCACCAATCATAATACAATAATTTGTATAAAAATAACCACTATTGTGAATCATTATATAAATCTTATTTGTTTGTTGTATTATTATAACCACAATGAACTTTCGAATTTTGGATCACACCAGAATTAAATAACAAGTTCATCAAATTAAGGCCTACATAAATGTAACCTATTTACATTCTCTAAGCAATAGAGTTAAACCAGAGAAGAATTCTTTTAATTTTGAACAATCTGTCAACATTTTATTGAGGTCAATTATTCTCTATCAAGATAGCATTTTTTATATGTCTCATATTGTTATCTTATCTAATCGTATCCTGATATTATCAATCATACCATCTGAGAACAATCAATGAAACTGATTGGAAAAACTTTTTATATAGGCTACTCAATTCACTTTATTGATTATTTCTAATACTGCAAAAGAATTGTTGGTTTCAACATGAAACTCGAGCTCTGTAACTAAAATACATTATGAAGGTATTTTCTTCATTTTAAGGTATTACAAATTTTGGTATTCCTCAAGATTCATGTAATGAATTTTCTATATTTCGGAAAGGTTCCAGAATATTTTTTGTTTTATTCATTCATATAAAAAACCTTATCATTATTTTGAATCATTATATTTCTGTAAAAATATCTAGATTTCGATGATAAGATACTGATTTTCCTGTCATTGTACTGTTCTTTGGATGAATAAAATATTTTTCATAATATTTCATATTAATAAGTATTCAACGAATAATAAATAATAAAATATTGTATTTGAAATTGTGTCGACCAGGCAAAACGCGTAGTGCTGTACCTGGCGAGAGCACGGCCTGACCGGCTGCTGGACGAAATGATGGGTGAACTGCAGACGGTTGAGACGCTCAACTGCCTGATAGAGCGCACTGAGACTCCACCCTTCTACCGGCTGACGAGCATGCGCAAGGCCAGCAGTCACTCGGACCCGGGACCCGGTCTGCAGGACCCGGGTGGCTCCGGTCGCAACGACCTTGCTGTCGAGAAGGGCACCATCCACACCAAGCGTCACAGCGGCGAGGATCCCGGCAAAACTGGGTAAATAATCAATCAATCACCATTATCAAATTTGCGACGATTTTTCTGAGAGATTAGAAAATGCTTAGTCCTATAATGCACTCAACATTTTTTTACAATATGTACAATTGGCAGTATATTTATAGCAATCTATTATTTAAATTTTCCTCCATCGTGGTGACCCACTGCTTCAAAACGTTTGCTCCCACATAACTTATAACTATGCTAACAAAATAAATGTCAGTTCAACTCTAAGTAACATATTAGTTTCCTTAAAAAATCGATGAATAATACATAGTAATCTTTTCCTTCCGCGTTTCAGAGTAAAGGTTCAGCAGGTCTGTACTGATAGGATTCTTGAAGCATCTTTACTTGAAACGTGCAAGTATTTTCGAGATATATAGGATATATTGTTGGACTAAGTTATATTATATTGTAGATTGTAGACTATAATTTAGTCTGGATTCTGTGTTTAATCCTCTCAAATTATGTTTTCAAAAATTACACTTATATCTTACTAAAGTGTAATACCGATTGAAGATAGCCAACAAGAAAACTGTCTACCAGATGGAATGAAACATGTTTTTGTTTTTAGGACGTCGAAATCGGATTCCGCGCTGAGAGCAATGGCGGCTGTTGGGTTTGTGCCTCCGAGGGGAGCCGACAAGATTCGCACAGCCAGCGGACCAGCCATGCTGTCCGACGAGAACTCCACTCCCACCACTGAGACTGAGGTCAATACTTGCAAAACAAAATATCACTCAAAAATTGCTTAATTATTGCCAATTATTATCCACTTTACTTATAGATTGTCTATACAGTATCTTTAGAAATATATTCTATTGATTTTCTATACAGATATACTTCCTATACAGTGACTATTCCACTCAAACAATGTCATGCAATAATTTAATTTATTCTTCTTGATCAGCGGAAAACTTCATGTTCAATTGAAAGATTATTCCCAGTGATATTTTTTAAGAAATATTTTAGTTTTAGATTTTGGCGATCACACCTGTTGAAGCTAATGAATGTAAAAACACTCCACTCACATGGGCTACGTTTTAAAAAATTAATAAAAACAATATACAAATCTTGAAGTACCCTTTATTTTTTAAAAACTTTAGAATAGTTTAACAACTAGTTTCGACCCTAACTTAGGTCATTTTCAATTACCTAAAATGACCTAAGTTAGGGTAAGCTAGTGAAAACAATATACAAATCTTGAAGTAAACAAAAGGTCGAAACTAGTTGTTGAAATATTTTAAAGTTTTTAAAAAATAAAGGGTACTTCAAGATTTGTATATAGTTTTTACTAATGAATGTAATATTCTGACATTGAATGAAAGCGACTGGAAATTGTCGAAGCCATCACTGATATAGTAAAGCTATAATTTACTTGAACAATTTGAGATACTAGTTTAGGTTGTTACATCATTATCAATTTCTGGTAAACTCAGTTTAGTAGTTCAGTAAGGACAGTTCAGTATTTGAGTAAAGTCATTTGTATCTCAATTTGGTTTGCTGAAATAGTGGTTTTAACAATATCTAGTCGTTCTAATTCAATATGGATATCTACCACAACACAACTTCACCTCCACAATCACAACAGCAAAGATAATTCTTACATTCTATACAATCCTAAATTTTCTTCGTATCTTCTCTTCTATCTCTAGTTTTTGTTTGAACTGATGTTATAACTTTTATATTTTATTATTTTAGAAATTACTGGTACCCTCTTTTTACTTTTTTTATAAACACAACCAGTTACGAACACTTATGCCATTTTAGTAATTTATTTAATAAACAACTCAAGTAGCTCTGAAAATGAAAAAATGAGACACAGATGACACATCTTTTCATTATGGGTAAATACCATAATATCTCTTCAAAAACAATCAAGTAGCTCTATTGAAATACTTCATTATTAACTTTTGTATTCTCTTATTCGTCTCCGAATACGCTAAAATGTTAAAACACCTGTATTAATTTTGTTTCAGATGGTAGAGGAAGGCTACAGAGGACCTCCCGGTCCTGTTGGCAAGTTTGATATTCCTCAGCCTCATCCTTTGCCAATGCCCGAGTATGGAGGATATTTTGCTCCATTGAAGGAGTATCTACCAGATAGCACACAACCAAGTAGCGGCTTCCATAGGTGAGTTGAAACTGTAAAATTACATACTTGAAACATGAATTCAATATTTATAATTGTATTATTATTATTATTATTATTTCTATTGTTTGAGGTTTTGCTTGACCACCATTTCCCTGGGCTCCGACCCCCAAGGAAGAGTGACAAGCGATTTTTCCAGAGTGAGTGCTCCACATGTCCATGTGGTAAACAATCATACTGGGTCCGTTACCATTAAATCGTTTGCTCTGAGTAGACGTAATGATCCAAGAATGACAGCCTTCTGCATCTGACCTGCAAGCACAGCAGCAGGTCTCTCACAGGCTGGAATCGTTCTAAGGTTGGCCAAAAATGAAGGTCTCATGCCTCCCAGTACACCTACAATCAACACCACCATTCTCACAGAGTAGCCTGGGTTTAGCCTGCGCAGCTCCATTAGTAGGTCATGATATTTCGTCTGTTTTTCCTCCTCTTTGGTGACAATGTTACCCTCAGCTGGTGCTGAAAACTCAATGACATACATTGTCTTCGAAGTGATGTCAAGGAGGACAACATCAGGCTTTGTGGCTCTTAAAAGCCTGGTGGTAGAGAATGAGTAATTCCAATAAATTCGGCACCTCTCATTCCCCACAACAGATTCAATCTCCCCTGGGGCATAAGGCAGCACTGGTGTTTTGTCGATACCATATGAGTGTCTAAGATGGTAATAGAGAACTCGCAGACCAGCATTATGTCGATGGATGTAGCCTGCAGTTGCATGCACAGAACAAGAAGACAGGATGTGCATGATCGTCTCTGGTGCTCTATGACACACCCTGCAACTGATATCAGGAACATCCATGTGCATTACTCTGCTGCGGTATGACAATGTGTTGATGACACCATCTTGACATGCCAGTATGAAACCCTCAGTCTCAGATTTCAGGGCTGCTGACTTCAGAAAAGCAAAAGTCAGTGGCTTGGACAAGCCTTGCTCCTCAACATGCCTGTTATTATTATTATTATTATTATTATTATTATTATTATTATTATTATTATTATTATTAGTCCAATTTATTACCCACGGAAGGGATATTAGGATATTTCGATAATATGTATTCAAATCAAGACATATTTCAATTATTTTATATAGCAAAATTACATAAAAATATGTACATAGTAATACTGAGCAGCCAAACTCATCTCGTAATGTGCTTTAAATGCATCAATTGAGTATGCACAAACGCTCAAAAGCTGCTCCTTCATCAATACTCTGAATTTACGTCCTGTATTTTCTCTTATGTTAGCTAGTAATTTATTGTACAGTCGAATCCCAGCACTCTTTACTCCTCTCTCATAAATGGTGGTCCTGTGTGCATCATCTCGCAACTCTTCCCTATGCCTTGTTCTATAACTGTGGAAATGTGCGCCAGTTCTGAATTTATTCTTGTTCCTATCTATGAAACATACGGTCTCTAGGATGTGCAAGCTCACAAGAGGGAGAATTTTCATCTCTTTAAAGTATGGTCTGCAACTTGAACGTATGAATTCTCCAACAATCACTCGTATCGCCCACTTCTGCATACGGAATATGTCTATCACTTGACTCGAGTTCCCCCAAAATATGATACCGTAGGTCAGAAGAGAATGAAAAATTGCGAAATACACGTCTTTCAAAGTTTTTGTGTCCAAAAATTCTTTCAAGTTTCCAAGTATGAATATTACAGAGCTCATTTTACTCTTTAAATATTCCAAATGAGGTCTCCAAGAAATTTCTGAATCCAATACCACTCCTAGAACTTTTATATTGGTTACAGATTCTACATTTCTGTCGTTTTCTACTTCCAAAGTTGTCCCTCTAGCTGTTCTGAAAGGTATTTGCTTTGTTTTTTCGCGATTCAGTTTGAGCATATTACAATCATGTATATTACAATCATGTTGTATCAAGAGGGTCCTTTTTCCAAACCTCCGATGACACACCAAAAGACACAGACAAGCGTTAGGGTGGAGATTTTTACAGAGCTGAACAGCTTATCATCCCTACCAAACGCACTGTGATCGGTTCGGCCAGATTGTTCATTTTTTCGAGTTATAGAAACATGACCACCTGACTTGAGTCTCCAGCCAATTGCTTCCGTAATTGTTTAGCGTTATTCGTTTCTACTCGCAGTTCAGCATAAATCCAACGAATAATTATTCAAGTTTATGCAGGAAACGTTATGAGTGGTGATATTGTTAGTGAATGGTGTCTGAAAATTGAAGACGTCAGTTCAAATGAATTCCGGAATTGTTGTATCGGTGACAACTCGGCCTCACAGTGCTGGTGCAGCCAAACGGCTTCTCCAGCAAATCAGCATGGATAACTTCGATCACCCACCATACAAACCTGACTTGGCCACTAGTAACTTATACCTTATCCCCAAACTCAAGACATGACTTAGAAGGCAGAGCTTCCAAACTAACCTAGGAGAACCAAAACAGTGTCATAGCCCACTTAAATTAATTCGGTATTTCATGAAGAGGGTTTTGGTAAGCTGCTTCATTGGTATGACAAATGCCTCTGTCTTCACGGCATAAGTGTAAGTAACTTTTGGTGAACAAATTATTCTTTTTCATACAATCGTCTTCTATTTGTGGCGAATAGGAGGATGAAAAATAAATGGCCATCGTATATTGACGTAATATACAGTATCGAAATGTTGGGTTGGATATTAACAGTAAGTGATTTTTATTACTCACGTGCAGCTGTGGATAAGGTGAAGCTAGCCACCATGGTAGCCAACGTCTGGAAGCGGACAGGCACATGAAGAAGGAGAATTTATATTATTCACTGTGAAACACAAACACATTACCTAGAACTCAATCAGTAATCATTTATTGATTCAATGGTACACAATTCATTGATTGATGATTCAATCAATCAATCAAATACTTCTTTATTTATAATATCATTTATACAACATAAATAGTTTCAAGATAAAAATAAAATAATAATTTTCTGCTGTGAAAGTCTTTTATTGAATATAGGCTGGTTGAAATCAAATATTTTTTCAATTCTTTCTTGAAATCCACAGCATTCTTCTGTTTTATTCATAACTAGCTGGCCCGGCGAACTTCGTACCGCCAAATCGTTTAATGCATCTCATGTCAAACTTTAGTTGGATGCACAACTGAGGAGGCGCGATACGGCATTTTATTTTTATAGATAATTTTCCAACTGCAAAATAAATAATTTACTAAAAATCAATTAATTCTGAACACCGAAGACAGCACAATCATTCGAAAAAACAATGTCTTTATAGCATATAAGTCTTTTACCTGAGGCCCCACTGCTGGATGGTTACACACAGAGCAGCCATTTTGTTTTTAGTCGGGAGTTTAGAATAAAATACATGGGCGGTTATGGAGCAGCACACACTCTAGTCTACTATCTACTGACGGCTGTTGTATGGCTCAATGAGTATAACAGCTAATTTTTATTTCTGTGTGTGGCCAGCTCATAAATCTCCTCCCATAAGGATTACATGTAAACTTTGAAGGACCGTAGGAAAGAGTCCTGAAGTCGGATTATGACTTAGATAGGCCATAAACCTGGTCCTGAACATAACGAACACAACTAAGAAAAAATCATCAAATTCGGGTCACACATAAAAAAGTTATTGGATGTCAAAATTTGAGGCTCGATTTTTATTTATATAGATTATTTATTATGAAACCTTACTTGAATATTCTGTTGAATGTGGTGCAGGTGTAACGTAGCAGTGATGCTTCTGACGGACGTGGTAGTGGACGTGGTTGACCTTGACTGGCCAATCCACGTTCCGCTGATGTTGCACATTCTATTCCTGGGCTTGGACCACTCGCGCGTGCTCGTGCATGAGCATTGCAAGCAGCTGCTGCTCAACTTGCTGCTCGTGTTGGCTGATCACAACGATCACCTGTCCGTCGCTCAGATTCTCCTCAATCGCAAGACTGCCCAGCTCGGTTTGGGGTTGCCCACGCCTCCTTTACCTGTCCTTGTTCACGTGTTTACTGGTAAATATCACTCAAAATAATATCTCATTCATATGCTAATACTATAATTGATGGAATTTAACTCTATATTGATATATATCACTCAAATTTGATCATTTTTGGCATTATCTTGTATGTGATACAATTATTATGAAATTTTATAAGGTAATGGCCGCTCCAGTCCTCCTCTACGATAGTGAATCATGCGTTACTGTGAAGCCACTTGAAAGTAGAGTGCAGGCAGCCGAGATGAGATTTCTCCGAAGAACCAAGGGATGTAGCAGAAGAAATCATTTCAGGAATGAAGATATTAGGAAAGAATTGAATATCTGCAGCATGAATGAAAGAGTCAAGGAGAATCGGTTTCAATGGAGGGAGCATGTTCAAAGAATGTCAGCTGAAAGAACACCATTTAAAGTCTATAATTATCAGCCAGTAGGCAAAAGAAATGCTGGCAGACCACGCAAGCGGTGGCAATAATAGGATTTTTTATGTTCATTTGAATAATTGGCTAGATGTGAGTCAGAACAGGTTGAAGCCTAATCCTTGTTTTTAAGAAGAAGAAAAAAAAGATCTTGTATGTATACTTATTACTAGTGAGTGCTATTCATGGAAATAAACTTGAAAATGAAAAATAAATTTCTTTACATATTACTTGCGATTGAATAGATTGCTTTTGCCTGATTATGAAAAAAAACAGAAGAATTTTTATGGAGAAACCTTTTATATAGAAACCTTGAGTGTATTTACATCAATTAAATTCGGAAATATCCAAAATATGGAGAATGAGAGATTTTATTGGCTTTGAAGTGCAATAAATTTCCAGCTATTCAGATTTAATTATTATAATTAGAGCTATACAGACTTATTGAACAGCGCGTCAATGCGTTTTTATAGAAATTACCAAAACGGTTCATATAAATATCATGTAATTTTTGAACAAGTCTATACAATTAGTATTGGTATATGTCCATACAAAACTTAAGTCATGTTTAATTATCTTTAATTTAAAAAAAATAATAATTTTTCTCAATCACATCATATACGGATTGTAAAAAACTAAATAAAAAATCGTCTTAGTTTTTAGATAGGACTACTTGAAAGTTTAATTACAAAGAATTTCTAAAGTCGTTATTAAATAAAAATCATTCAATATACACTACCTACGAATTCTCTACGATATCTTGTGCTGCAATCAAGCACCCTTTAAAAGATAATATTCCCTAGTTGAAAATTTTCTGGAGGTCCGTTTTTCATTTTTTTTTTTTTTTTTTTTTTTGTATCAAGTGTTTATGTCAATGTTCAACTGTTGGGGTTATCAAATTATTTATTAATTTGCAGAGCCCGATCCCGAATTTGATAGTTACTTGCGAGTTCCCCCAAAATATGATACCGTAGGTCAGAAGAGAATGAAAAATTGCGAAATACACGTCTTTCAAAGTTTTTGTGTCCAAAAATTCTTTTAAGTTTCCAAGTATGAATATTACAGAGCTTAACTTACTCTTTAAATATTCCAAATGAGGTCTCCAAGAAATTTCTGAATCCAATACCACTCCTAGAACTTTTATATTGGTTACAGATTCTACATTTCTGTCGTTTTCTACTTCCAAAGTTGTCCCTCTAGCTGTTCTGAAAGGTATTTGCTTTGTTTTTTCGCGATTCAGTTTGAGCATATTACAATCATGTATATTACAATCATGTTGCAATCACCTTTTTCCAAACCTCCGATGACACACCAAAAGACACAGACAAGCGTTAGGGTGGTGATTTTTACAGAGCTGAACAGCTTATCATCCCTACCAAACGCACTGTGATCGGTTCGGCCAGATTGTTCATTTTTTCGAGTTATAGAAACATGACCACCTGACTTGAGTCTCCAGCCAATTGCTTCCGTAATTGTTTAGCGTTATTCGTTTCTACTCGCAGTTCAGCATAAATCCAACGAATAATTATTCAAGTTTATGCAGGAAACGTTATGAGTGGTGATATTGTTAGTGAATGGTGTCTGAAAATTGAAGACGTCAGTTCAAATGAATTCCGGAATTGTTGTATCGGTGACAACTCGGCCTCACAGTGCTAGTGCAGCCAAACGGCTTCTCCAGCAAATCAGCATGGATAACCTCGATCACCCACCATACAAACCTGACTTGGCCACTACTAACTTATACCTTATCCCCAAACCAAGACATGACTTAGAGGGTAGAGCTTCCAAACTAACAGGAGAACCAAAACAGTGTCATACCCCACTTGAATTCATTCGGTATTTCATGAAGAGGGTTTTGGTAAGCTGCTTCATTGGTATGACAAATGCCTCTGTCTTCACGGCAAATATCTTGAAGAACAATCATAAGTGTAAGTAACTTTTGGTGAACAAATTATTCTTTTTTATGCAATCGTCTCCTATTTGTGGCGAATAGGAGGATGAAAAATAAATGGCCATCGTATATTGACGTAATATACAGTATCGAAATGTTGGGTTGGATATTAACAGTAAGTGATTTTTATTACTCACGTGCAGCTGTGGATAAGGTGAAGCTAGCCACCATGGTAGCCAACGTCTGGAAGCGGACAGGCACATGAAGAAGGGGAATTATATTATTCACTGTGAAATACAAACACATTACCTAGAACTCAATCAGTAATCATTTATTGATTCAATGGTACACAATTCATTAATTGATGATTCAATCAATCAATCAAATACTTCTTTATTTATAATATCATTTATACAACATAAATAGTTTCAAGATAAAAATAAAATAATAATTTTCTGCTGTGAAAGTCTTTTATTGAATATAGGCTGGTTGAAATCAAATATTTTTTCAATTCTTTCTTGAAATCCACAACATTCTTCTCTTTTATTCATAACTAGCTGGCCCGGCGAACTTCGTACCGCCAAATCGTTTAATGCATCTCATGTCAAACTTTAGTTGGATGCACACCTGAGGAGGCGCGATACGGCATTTTATTTTTATAGATAATTTTCCAACTGCAAAATAAATAATTTACTAAAAATCAATTAATTCTGAACACCGAAGACAGCACAATCATTCGAAAAAAACAATGTCTTTATAGCATGTAAGTCTTTTACCTGAGGCCCCACTGCTGGATGGTTACACACAGAGCAGCCATTTTGTTTTTAGTCGGGAGTTTAGAATAAAATACATGGGCGGTTATGGAGCAGCACACACTCTAGTCTACTATCTACTGACGGCTGTTGTATGGCTCAATGAGTATAACAGCTAATTTTTATTTCTGTGTGTGGCCAGCTCATAAATCTCCTCCCATAAGGATTACATGTAAACTTTGAAGGACCGTAGGAAAGAGTCCTGAAGTCGGATTATGAATTAGATAGGCCATAAA
Organism: Nilaparvata lugens; assembly: GCF_014356525.2. Taxonomy (NCBI): domain Eukaryota; kingdom Metazoa; phylum Arthropoda; class Insecta; order Hemiptera; family Delphacidae; genus Nilaparvata; species Nilaparvata lugens. The sequence goes on from NC_052509.1 coordinate 18,547,720, forward strand.
CCTGGTCCTGAACATAACGAACACAACTAAGAAAAAATCATCAAATTCGGGTCACACATAAAAAAGTTATTGGATGTCAAAATTTGAGGCTCGATTTTTATTTATATAGATTATTTATTATGAAACCTTACTTGAATATTCTGTTGAATGTGGTGCAGGTGTAACGTAGCAGTGATGCTTCTGACGGACGTGGTAGTGGACGTGGTTGACCTTGACTGGCCAATCCACGTTCCGCTGATGTTGCACATTCTATTCCTGGGCTTGGACCACTCGCGCGTGCTCGTGCATGAGCATTGCAAGCAGCTGCTGCTCAACTTGCTGCTCGTGTTGGCTGATCACAACGATCACCTGTCCGTCGCTCAGATTCTCCTCAATCGCAAGACTGCCCAGCTCGGTTTGGGGTTGCCCACGCCTCCTTTACCTGTCCTTGTTCACGTGTTTACTGGTAAATATCACTCAAAATAATATCTCATTCATATGCTAATACTATAATTGATGGAATTTAACTCTATATTGATATATATCACTCAAATTTGATCATTTTTGGCATTATCTTGTATGTGATACAATTATTATGAAATTTTATAAGGTAATGGCCGCTCCAGTCCTCCTCTACGATAGTGAATCATGGGTTACTGTGAAGCCACTTGAAAGTAGAGTGCAGGCAGCCGAGATGAGATTTCTCCGAAGAACCAAGGGATGTAGCAGAAGAAATCATTTCAGGAATGAAGATATTAGGAAAGAATTGAATATCTGCAGCATGAATGAAAGAGTCAAGGAGAATCGGTTTCAATGGAGGGAGCATGTTCAAAGAATGTCAGCTGAAAGAACACCATTTAAAGTCTATAATTATCAGCCAGTAGGCAAAAGAAATGCTGGCAGACCACGCAAGCGGTGGCAATAATAGGATTTTTTATGTTCATTTGAATAATTGGCTAGATGTGAGTCAGAACAGGTTGAAGCCTAATCCTTGTTTTTAAGAAGAAGAAAAAAAAGATCTTGTATGTATACTTATTACTAGTGAGTGCTATTCATGGAAATAAACTTGAAAATGAAAAATAAATTTCTTTACATATTACTTGCGATTGAATAGATTATTTTTGCCGGATTATGAAAAGAAAACAGCTGAATTTTTATGGAGAAACCTTTTTATATGGAAACCTTGAGTGTATTTACATCAATTAAATTCGGAAATATCCAAAATATGGAGAATGAGAGATCTTATTGGCTTTGAAGTGCAATAAATTTCCAGCTATTCAGATTTAATTATTATAATTAGAGCTATACAGACTTATTGAACAGCGCGTCAATGCGTTTTTATAGAAATTACCAAAACGGTTCATATAAATATCATGTAATTTTTTGAACAAGTCTATACAATTAGTATTGGTATATGTCCATACAAAACTTAAGTCATGTTTAATTATCTTTAATTTAAAAAAAATAATAATTTTTCTCAATCACATCATATACGGATTGTAAAAAACTAAATAAAAAATCGTCTTAGTTTTTAGATAGGACTACTTGAAAGTTTAATTACAAAGAATTTCTAAAGTCGTTATTAAATAAAAATCATTCAATATACACTACCTACCAATTCTCTACGATATCTTGTGCTGCAATCAAGCACCCTTTAAAAGATAATATTCCCTAGTTGAAAATTTTCTGGAGGTCCGTTTTTCATTTTTTTTTTTTTTTTTTTTGTATCAAGTGTTTATGTCAATGTTCAACTGTTGGGGTTATCAAATTATTTATTAATTTGCAGAGCCCGATCCCGAATTTGATAGTTACTTGCAAGGTCCCACAACAGGAATTCCAAACTCATCTCTAGCCAGTATTTCAGGTATGAGGTATAACTTTCCATCAGCATGTTCTAATCCTCTCCTTGTTTTTGCATTATAAATCCGATTCCAATCCAAAACTATTCCCAATCGTTCAATCCAAGCTCTCTCAATTCCAATCCATTCCTCAAGACAGGTTTTCATTTTTTTCATATCTTCCGTTCCCATTCAACAGCAAACCCTTTCTTTTGATTCTTGGTTCCTATCCCCTCTCTATATAATTATGGTTTTTATTACATATGCAATAAAAAAGTATTTAACCATTGCATGAGATTTAATCTTTTTGGTTTAATCCAGAACCAACCAATAAAAATGAATTCTTGTGATGATTCTTCATAAGTATATCATTGGTAAAAAAATCATAGATGGAACATTTCCAGTGATTCACCGACATAACTAACAATAGGTTAATTTTTGCTTCACAATGATTTATTATAATCACAAGAGTTTTACTCTTGTAAATTGGAAATAAACTCACTTGGAGCCGTTTGCACAGTCAAAGCGAAATTAAATCAGCTGGTGGCTCAAAATGATACAATTATAACAAACGAGACTTGATACGGATGTAATCCAGTTAAAATGAAATTTAGTTTAAACTGTGACTGTGCAAACGGCAGTTGGACTGTTTTCTGCAACATGTGTTGAGGATTTTTAGAGACTCGTTACCGTTGGCGTTGATTTCGGAGCGATGGGCACAGATAGCGTTACAGTTGGGGCTGTCGTGTTCGTCGAGGCATTATGCTGGCAGATCTCTGCAGCTGTTCAGGGCACTCAGAGTCCCGATCACATCTAGGATGTTATCAGATGTGTTGTCTAGGCTGGTAGAGACTGTAGCAGAGCAAGGAGAGGACATGCAAGGGTATGTGACAGAGTTGTTGCTTACTTTGGAGGCTGCAGTTGACTCACTAGAGTCTGATTTTCGACCGCTGGATTTCATGAAGGAGATCTTCAAATCCACCCCGAACTTAAACAACAAGGAAGGTGGACCGATCGTCGGGGGTGGTTCCGGGGGCGGGAAACGGTCCCCCGGGGGTGGAGCCCCCGTTGTAGGGATGATATGTCCCGTGGGGCAGCACCACCAAACTAATCACGCAAGGAGCACCAGTTACTCGGTGTCGTACGGCATGCGGAAAGCGACCGGCTCTCCCGCCAGCCAGCGAATCACGGACGATGTCAAGGAATCACGGGGACGAGTGCTGTGTGAGTTGGAGTCGCGACAGGTTTGCAACCTTAACAAATATTCAACAAATCTATGTAGATCGAGATCCGCGCAGTCGCTGAAACTGCTGGGAGACACGGCGACTGCTGATGACAAGATGACCATCCTCGCCCAGCTGTTCTGGCTGTCTGTGTCTCTACTGGAGTCCGACTATGAGCATGAGTTCCTGTTGGCCCTTCGCCTGCTCGGCAGGGTGCTGCATAGGCTACCTCTGGACAGGCCGGATGCTAGAGACAAGGTAATCATTAGCTCTCATCAATTTCTTCAATTCAATAACTTTTATACATAAGAAGAATGTTGAAAATATTAATATTTAATATTCTAAAACATAGTTGTTCATAAGATTCAATGTGGAATTAACCTTGTTATAAAGTTTTCAAGTATAGATAACCCAATATTAAGGTTTCTCTCTTATCCCCTTGAGACAATAATGTATCTAGAACACATGTATTCTTTTGATACAATAATGTACCTAGAACACATGTATTCTAGGTTCATTTCCTTGAGATAGATCCCTTTGGGTCCCTTGGAACGTTTCATCAAGGTCGATTTACAATAGTATACAATACTAGTGTTTTAAGGTTTTCATCCTAACTTGAACTTTTGGTAATTAATAAACATTATGAAACACTTCTTTCACTTTTACAAGAGTACTCTCACTTACTTTTCAAGCAAAAAATAAGTAAAAGAAGTGTGAAATAAAGTTTAATACTAGTGTACCGCATTCCTTTATTCTCATTGTCTTTATGTAGTTACAAATTTCATGAAAATGTAAGAGTGTTATATTACATTTCATGATAATATAAAAGTATTAACCGCCCAACTATAGTCAACTACATTAACTAGTCGGAAAATATACTTTTAAAATCATTATTATTTTCTTATGTTGAAGAAACCATGGAGCTATCCACTCTATACATTTTATTCTTTGCTGTACAGTCCGTTCAATTTGCTGTGTAGTTTCAAATTCAATTTCCTGCAGACAGATTAAAAGATAAAAATGAGTTAGCTATACATAATAACAAAACATAAATTGAGCACATAATATTATCAATATACTCTATTGTAACACATCTTTTATTACAAATAGAATTTCACAAATCATAATTCTATCAATCATTACTTTTATATCGTAAATAATATTCCAATTTGATGAGTGAATAAAGATAAGTTGATTGTTTCAATAAATTGAACATTTGAAGGAAGTGATTATACCAAACGTGAATGGGCTGGATTGCAACTATCAATATATTATAGTTGAATAAATTCAAAATAATAGATTGATAGCACTGAATAGAGTTCATTTAAAGTTTTCATAAAGTTTCTGAAAGTTGTAGAGAGTAGTAAGTCGGATCAACACCAATCAACAACAAGTAAGAAAAATCAACCAAAAGGTGGAAAATCTGATAATGTTAGAAATGCATCACGTAGTACTGGTTACTGTACAGATGAGGAGGAACTTGCCAAGGAGACGGAGTGGGTGAGAGTGAAAAATGGGAGATCTAAGAAGAGGAAGCTGAATACTTCACTTTCGCCTCCATCACAAGAAAAATCACCACTCTATTCAAGAAATAAGCGAAATGCTTCCAATAAAGAGAATAAATCGAAAGATTACACTGGACATGAACAGTTTTCCACCAACAATCAACAGTCAAATAAAATTTTGAAACCACCACCCATCATATTATACAATATTCAAAATTACCAAGTTATTTATAAGATTCTAAATAAAAAAATGGAGAAAAATTCTTACAAGGTGACTTTACTGAATAATGATAGTCTAAAACTCAATGTTAACACAGAGGAGAATTACAGATTAGCTACGGCAGTGCTGAACGAAGAAAATATGAAATGGTCTTCGTTTGAAAACAAACAAACTAGACCTATTAGAGTAATTGTTAAGAAATTGCATAGCACTTGCGATCCAGGTGATATAAAGGAAGAACTTCAAGAGAAAGGATTTTAAATTATGGATGTTGTAAACATACTGCAGTGGAAGACTAAAGAACCACTTCCAATTTTTATGCTCACTTTTGATAATTCAGAGAATATAAATAAAATTTATGAAATCCATGCAATCATGGGCATGAAAATTGAGGTTGTGCCAATTAAGAAGCCGAAATTCCTACCCCAATGCAAAAATTGCCAAGCCTGGGGGCATACTAAGAAATATTGTTGGAAAGATCCCAGGTGTGTGAAATGTGCCGGTCCCCACCTTACCACCAGCTGTACAAAGCCAAAAGAAGAAAAAGCAAAGTGCTACAATTGTGGAATGGAACATCCAGCTAATTATAGAGGGTGTCTAGTGGCACAAGAACTGCAAGCACTTCGGAATAAGAAGAAACAACCAAAAACCAACGAGGGAAATAAAACTACTGTGCCTCAAAGGGTATTAAAAGATGCTCGAGTTATTGAGAATCAGTCTTATTCGGATAAAGTGAAACAAGTCCCAGTTAACAAAATGAATGAGAAAACCCAACTTATATCCCAGAGCTTAGGTGAAGATTTAGGATTGAATATAGCCTCTCAACTCCAATTAATTCTTGAAAAGCTAGTTAGGCAGGAGCAATTCAATAAAACAATTCTTTCTAGACTAGAAAAACTAGAAAATACTACAGTGAAAGAAAGCACTTACAAGAAATATGGAAGGTAGATTTAGAATAATGACATGGAACGCCAACGGTCTATTACAGCATAAAGATGATCTATTGGCAATTCTAATTGAACAAAAAATTGATGTTTGCCTAATTTCAGAAACACATTTTACAAAGCAATCATATTTAAAAATGAGAGGTTACAAAATATATCATGCAGTACATCCCCAGAACAGTGCTCGTGGAGGAAGTGCGGTGATGGTTAAAGAAGAATTAATTCATCATGAGTATAAGAAAATAGAATTGCAAGAGTTCCAGTCGATTTCTGTAAAAGTGAAACTTACATGCCATTCGAGTGGAATGATAACGATCGCAGCTGTCTCCTGCCCTCCTCGATTCAGCTTAAAGAAACCAGATTACAGTGATTTTTTAAGAAATTTCACGGGAAAATTCATCATCGGTGGAGACTTCAACTCGAAGAATACTAGATGGGGCTCGAGACTAACCACAACCAAAGGGAAGGAGTTACAACTGGCCGTTGATAAATACAACTGCGAAGTACATTCGACAAGGAAGCCAACTTACTGACCAACAGATAGAGCTAAGATCCCAGACCTGTTAGACTTCTTCATCACAAAGTACATATCACCCAACACTATAGAGGTTGAGGAAGAATTTTATCTTAACTCCGATCATTCACCAATTGTCCTTACAATCCATAGCTCTGCTGTGAAAAAACCCAGAGCACCACAACTAATAAATAAATATACAGACATAGAATCATTAAAGCACATGATAGAAAATAAAATTGATTTAGACACATCTCTACAAACGACTGAAGAGCTGGAAAATGAAGTACAAGAGTTTGTAACGAACATGCAACAATCTGCATGGGAAAACACTCCCCCACTTCAGAGTAAAATTAAAGGTAATTGCTACCCCCAAGTAGTAAGAGAGCTGACTAACGGACTAACAGATGTAATAGAAAGATGCCTTGAGGAGAAAAAAGTATGTTCTACTGTCTTCTTAGATATTGCCCAAGCTTTCGACAAGGTTTGGCATGAAGGCTTGTGCCATAAATTAGAACAAGTTCTACCCGCAGCATATAGCCAATTATTGAAGTCTTACCTGGACGAGAGATATTTCAGAGTGAAGCTGGATGATGAATATTCTACACTAAGGCAAATTAAAGCTGGTGTACCCCAAGGAAGTGTGCTAGGACCAGTTTTGTATACACTGTACACTAGTGACATTCCAAAGCCAGCAGGAGTCACTATAGCTACATTTGCAGATGATACTGCTATTCTCTCAGTCGCAGAAGATATTGAGGAATCTACAGAAAAGCTACAAAGAGCAGTTAATGAAGTAAACACATGGACAAATCATTGGCTAATTAAATTATACCAAGTCTGTACATGTGAATTTTACTAATAAAAGAATTCAATATATTCCAGTATATATAAATGAGAAAGTCATTCCACATGCTAATACTGCCAAATATTTGGGTATGACGCTGGATGTCAAGCTCAAATGGAAAGCACACGTCAAGAAGAAAAGGGAAGAACTAGGAATTAAATTCAAAAAGATGTATTGGTTGCTGGGAAGAGGATCCAGGCTGTCCATATACAACAAGATTCTACTATATAAACAGCTACTGAAACCAGTATGGACTTATGGTATTCAACTTTGGGGCTGTACTAAACCATCCAATGTACAAATTATCCAACGATTTCAAAATAAGGTACTAAGAAATATTGTTAACGCTCCTTGGTACATCAGAAATGCTGATCTTCATCGCGACCTTCAATTGGAGACAGTCACGAAAGTTATTGAGCACTTTGCGGCCAAGCATGAAGAGAGACTCCACCAGCACGACAATATAGAGGCAATCCAGCTGCTTGATGTTGATAATCTGGTCAGGAGGCTCAAAAGAACAAAACCGCATGAGTTAGTGAAGTGAAATTTGTGTTGTGAATTGATGGCTTGAAGCTGGTGTTAGTGATAGTGAAATGTTCATCCCTTCAAACCAAACAAATTATTATTGGCCAACTAACTTGATTGTATGAAACTATTTTATAGGATGCAAACTAGACTAATCAATTGTAGTCAAAAACTAGACAAACTGAATCATAGGATGAGGTTTGAAAAAGTCCATTTAGTAAAATTAGGATAAAATAAATAGCTTATTAGTCTGTGACTAGGTGCTAATTTTTAAATAATAAAAAAAAATAAAATAAAGTTTCTGATGGTTGTGAAGTTTTTACAATATCACTTATTTGGATTTTTATTCAGTTAATCATTGTGATTATCAATTACTCGAATGTTACGAGTGATTAAAACGAATTTTGTCTGATTTTCAGGTGGACAAACTGCAATCACAGCTGCGTTGGACCAACTTTCCAGGTGTCCACGCTCTCCTCCTAAAAGGTTGCACCAGTCCCAACACTTACGAGCCAGTCATGACCCTCCTCTCTCAGTTCACACCTCTGCTCGATCTGTCAGTCGTCGACCCCACACAGAGTGTCGCCTTCCCCATGAACGTGATCGCACTGCTTCCCTACATGTTGCTGCACTACGAGGACGCTAACCCGTTATGTATCATCAGTGCTGAGAGTATCGCGCAGGTGGGCGCTGAGAAGAGCAAGAAACTGGAGAATTTGGGGACTGTGATGACGTTGTATAGCAGACACACTTTTAGTAAGGAGAGTTTCCAGTGGACGAAATGTGTGGTGAAGTACCTCTATGACGCTTACGCTCATCTAAGTCTCAACATGCTAGCGTTCCTGATAGAGGTTCTTGAAAAAGGGCCATCCAACATACAGCTTCCAGTACTGAGCATAATCCACTGCATGCTGCACTACGTTGACTTATCATCTGCTAGCGCCGCGGCTCAACCAGTCTACTCGGATCTACTGCGTGTGATAGCCAAGTATATAGAGGGTGTGCACTGGAAAGAGGCGCTCAAAGTGCTCAAGTTGGTTGTGACGAGGTCGTCGAGCCTGGTTGCGCCTCCTATGCCCGCTCACACGCACACTCACGGCTGGGAGCCCAATCCCGATTTCATCGATGTGGAGATCTCGACGAAGAAAGAGCTGCCAGGTAACTATTACATAAAATTATATTTTATTTTATGTACATATTCTTGGTATTTTATTCAAGGAATTAAATAACAATTTTATTCCAGAAAATCACGATTTCATATATCATTGCACTAAAGCTTTCTTTCTCATTCACGTTGTTCGGCATAAAGTTTTCAAGTACTAATTTGGCGGCCGGATTGGTCTAGTGGTCTGAACTAATACGCTCCCATATTGATTTGAGATTTGTTTACTTGCTGTTAGCCTGAGCTGTTATTTGTATAAAGAATTATTCATGTAGTCTAGTATTATAGTATATCTTTATTTTGATATAATGAAATAGACATACTCTATTAAGTATCACTCCAAATTTGATATTGGTGTCCTGACCTCTATCTATACTAACTATAAACATTGAATCTTATTTGTAATTTTTTTCTATCCTATCACACATTTTCACCGTAATAAATAAAAGCTGTAGATGCAGGATAGCAACTGGTTTTTAAGCGTGAACCGCTTGTCAATTATTGTCCCGATTTGTCGACCTTAATTCAATGTCTGTCACTAAAGCCTCGCACACACACATTGATTTTTGTTCGTACAACACTTTCCGTCCTTATGAGTTCTATCAGATTGAACGGAACTTGACAAGCATCATGTGTTTAATCTAATAGGGACGGCAAAATACCGTACGAACAAAAATCTGTGTGTATGTAGTTAGCCTAATACCGTATCGAGAAAGTAACTTCATCAAACTAAAAATTTTTCCAAGATTCCATTATTTTATTTTTTGCAATACAATAGGTTGTTTAAATTTATAACATAAACAACTCATTCTTATAGTTTAGCTATATACATAATCATTATTAATAATGGATAATTAAATAAAATAATCAATAAGTCAATAATATAAGGTTGTAGTAAAAGATAATACTGTACTGTAATTAATTGTTGCAGGTCGCACAATGGACTTCACATTCGACCTGTCGCAGACGCCGCTGATTGGCCGCCGATTCGTGCCAAAGGCAGGGGTAGGGGGCAGTCCTGCGCATGCGCACTCAGCGTCGACCTCCAGTACTGCAACCACAGTCATGTCGTCTTCGTCTGGCCTGGGTCTGAGCAGTGTCGGTCAGGCGTCGGGCCTGGGTCTGAGCAGTGTCGGTGTCGGACAGGCGTCATCGTCGTCGCCGCGTCGCTCCGTGTCGCTGTCACCCGCCGACAGTGCCTCTGTCGCCGGCTGGAAGCGGCCTTGGATGTCGCAGGTAACATACCAATTTGTCATACTTATTTATCATCTATCAAAACTCTGAAGCGCTCTTGAAAAAATAAATTATTAACTGTTACCACATCTATGAACCAAGCTATCGATATACTATTCTACCTTGAATTAGAATTTGTTGACAAAAAAAATACAAAAAACTACTTACATGATTTATGAAACACAATTTTTAATTTGATCGATTCAGCAGTCAGTCTTTCATTTGACTATGTAGAAATTAGATCTATTTCACATCTGGCATAATTCTAGATTTGTTTCCAATAGATGTTCATTCAATTTTTTCATATATTGAACTTTGAATTGCATATTTAAGTTTATTAATGAGGTATGAAACTTAATTATGAGCTTACCATTGAGATATTCAACTTTATCTGTGAACCGTACATCTTACCTGTGTACCTGTATTCTCTATATTCTCAATCACTCAATAATAAAATTTTAATATTAATCACCGATGCAATGCAGACTTGTAATATTTTTATCTTATTTGTATATGTTTGATCATAATGTTTTTGTCTGAACTAAGGGGCAGTCTGATTTCGTATCTAAGACCTACTGTGTTCTGCAGTCATGGACTATTATATTCTGCTCTGCAAATCGTCAAGAATAAATGATTGAAGATATTCTTTATCAAGCTATGATGATTGTGATTAGCTTAATAAAATAGATTCATTTGACTTTTTCCATATAAGGTGATATTGCGATAGATATCCTCATCGAACAAAAAGACACAAAAATTGGCACAGTCAACAAATTAGTAGAATTATTTAGTAAGAAGAGACATAGAAATTGGAAATCATATACTTCAAAATTTGATTTATATTTCAAGTGAAAATCCAACTTCTGAAAAGAATTCAATAGGATTTTAATGTCTTGAAGTACAATTTTGGTATGTTTTAGATTACTACTTTGTCTACCCCGGGGTGACTTTGTCCCACCTCGCGGAAAAATATTCAAATCAGTTTATTTCCGATCTCTGTTATCCTAAATCGATGTTCAACATTGATAGCCGTAGCCATGATCATTATCAAGGTTCAACCAGCGATATCTTGTCGAATCTCGATACATTAGTTGAATTATCGACATAAAACCTAACTGCTTGCCTAATATCTTGTAATTTGGTTGTCGGAAAACTTTGTATTAGAAAACTTATTTCTAAAAGACTTATGATATGGGCGAGTACATAATATTATTTTGGCCTTTTTCATTCTATTTCAATTGGTATATCTATAATATCAATAGTTGAACTGGTTAGGGTTCTGTTACTAGTTAAATACAACGAGGTAACTTTTAGGTTAAACTTGGGGTGACTTTGTCCCAGTATAAAAATTGTGATATTATGCAGGATATGATGCAAATACAATTCAAAATCTGATAAATATCTTGTATTCTACCTAATAAAACTAAATAATAACTTTGCTTGAGATTAATACGATGTTAATATTTATTCTTAGCTGATTCTGCAGCTGGAGCCAAAATGCTTCGACGCGAAAATAGATATTCACGCAGCAGAAACTAAAATATATTCCATAAAATAATTTTTGAATTTTCGAAGTAGATTTCATTTGTTGTCAATTTCATTATTCATTTTAAAGGTTTCACTTTGTCTAACTCTTGAAAATGAATTTTTTTCATATATTTTTCAAATTTAAAGTATGACAAAGTCACCCCAACCCCTGGTTGACTTAGTCTTTTAATTTCAAAAATTATAACTTTGTTAAAGTAGAGAAAAATATTAACTTTTTATAATGAAGAAACTCTTCAAACATTGCAGAATACAATAAAAAATATTACGAGAGATTTGTTGAAACTCAAGACTCAAGTATTGATTGCAAGCGGTTTAAAACCTCAACTCCCCTAAATTGTGACGTCACCCCGGTTTACATAATAATTTTCAAATTCAGACACAAAGACTTATTTCCTAGTTATAAATTATTATGATTTTTGTCGTTGCAGGGAAGAGTTCGAGAATGTCTAGTCAATCTTCTGACGGCTTGTGGTCAGCGAGTCGGTTTACCAAAGAGTCCTTCGGTAAGCTACAAACCATTTATCATTAATATTTTCCATATGACCTAGCATGTAAATTAGGTATGTCTTCAAGTAATTGAATTGTAAAATTTATTCTAGATCTCTTGATCAGCGAAAACTATGAGTAGTATGATGAAGAGCTAAGTTTCCAAATATAATGTATTCTTCACTCATTCAGCATTAATTCTCATTAATTGGATTGAAATAATTATAATTACGAGAGGTAATGTAATGATAATGATAAATAGTTTATTAATGAACATTTTTTTCAATTATCAAGTTATGAAGCTACTAATAATTAACTAAATCAATATTTCCAGTTAATACAATACAATACTATTTGGAAAGGAGTAGAAAAATGACGATTACAATACTCTCGTATAATACTACTCAATAGAAAATGTTCAACATAGAGAATAACTGTCTCAAATTGCTCTTGAATAGCATTATCCAGTGTGTTTTACATTATCCTATTTTAGAAAAGTCTGTAGAATGTCTAGTCAACATAATAGAATTAGATCGGAAAATGATATTTTCAACTTTTTTGTAGATACTTATGATGTTTTTGGTGCATGCGTTCCCTCATAGAATTCAGACCTTGATTTAGCTATCTCGTAACCCTGACCTTCTCCTGATATTTATCAGTATATTTCATAGTAGATTTTATGAGAATGCCTTTGTAAAAATCAATATTTTCTCTTTTTTGTTATGATCCAAGGTGTATACTAATCATTATTGTTGGATTTCTGGGTAGAAAATTCTGTTCCAATGTGCATACTAACTTTACTAACATTATTCCTCGATAAAATGTATTCTGAAATAGTAACTCTAGTTCAATATTCCTCTCATGTGTATTTCTCTCTCTTTCTGTATCTTTCTAATATAGGATGGTTTATTAAACTCGTGGACTAAGGTAATTGGTTACTTCAAAATGCAATTCAAAATTGAACTTGATTTTTTAAATCACAACTGATCACATTTTTCATCACAACTATCTAATTATATACTATCTGATTAAATAAAAAAATACGTACTGATTCTGTGACAATTCTTTAAAAATGTAAAGTTTGTTAAATTAATTTATTTGTATACATTCATGATAGAATAGTAATTCATCGACTTCTGTTTTCTCTCAAATTATAATGATCAGTTTTGGTTTGTGAATCATTTAATTTTTACACCGTACACTCTTCTATCACTGTGCTTAAATTCAGCAATAATGCAATAAATAAATATTTTCAAGTTTAGATATTTCAATGAAAATATTTAACTAAATTTGCTAAGATATTCCAATCATTGATGTTTGATTAGTCTCACATAGGTAGTTTCTCACTGTAATCTTATTCTTGGATCAATTTCCGTGATAATTGATATGGATATCAGTCGAAAGGTTTTGTAAAAGGTGGAATTGCGATTCTATCGAATTGGTCTATGTGAATAATCTCGTCACCTCAATAATTGATAGGCTAATTGGTTGACGATTTAACTTGAAATTTTGTTTTTGATCTTTTCCACCAAGTGCATTGCAAAATATCATGATAATTCTTCATAAAATATAGAATATGCAAATGTTGTTGATTTCTTCTAGTATTATGCATGAGAATGCATTTGTTAAAACTTCAAATTTCAATTGATTTGAATTCATGGTTCAGGATCTAAGAAGTTTATGTATTTCATTTACATTATGCATGAAATCGACAAGTCTGAATTACTAATAAATAAAATGTCTGAAATTGTTTCATAAATAACTCATAAAATACCAACAAAGTTCTATTTTTGGCTCCGCCTTGGAGACTTGAATAAGATATTCCGAGTAAATAATCAAAGCATGTAAATATTTTAATAAACTGTGATCCACATTAATTTGCTCTTCCTTTCTCATTTGATTCTTTCTACAATTTTCTATTATTATTTTTTTTACAATAAGTTTACCCTAGATTTAATGCATGAACTGTAGCTCGTGGATTGCATGATAGCACAATCATGTGTCAATATGCACTTGACTGTAGATTGCTTGATGTTTAGAATAGTAGGCTATATATATTATCTCATTATTTTTTATTTTGTTGGAAATTGTATTCTGTGTTTGAATAATATGATAGTTTATTGTTATAAAATTCACCACAGAACTCATTAATATGCTTGTGTGTTAAAAACTTAATTTTAGTCCAATTTATTATGAGTTTTCATCTTTAGAAGATATTATGCATGTTTTAGTTTATTTCTTTGTTTTTCTCAAGCAATATCACTGGACTCCGACCAAATTCAAGATGTGTATGTTAATAATACTTTATATTCTAAACGTGCATTACTTCCGATTATTTTGCGCATATTACACCCTTCAAATAAGTTGGATAAAGCTTTTGAAATCCGTTACTCAAATCCAATATTTAAATTAATCCTCACCTCAAGAATAAGTTGGAAAGATTTTAGTATAAAATCTTAGTTTATTGGAGTCTTTCATGACTATTGTGGAAAGTTATAGTCTGTGAAGAAATAAATTTGCACTAATGCCTCACTTTACAATTTTTGACACCCTTGATCCTTTATTAGTGGCTTAAATATTTCTCTTATGATTGCATCTAAGATCTTGTATTTCTCGATGTAGCCTAGAATTAGATATGAGGATCAATTTGTATGAATTCCCAGTTACAGAATTGTATTCCTTGATAGGGCAAATTATACGATTTATTCCAATCAAAATGATCTGCTTCTTTAAAAACTCTGAATTTCAATTATGCTACTATACAATTATTTATTTGACATCTTAGACAATTCAATCTACTTTCAATATACAGTAATTTCAGACAATGATTATATTTTTCTATTATTCATAGATGTTGATAAACCCCATTGCTATTGATGTAGCTCATTCTATTCCTTTCACTTCATCTTACTAAAAATTCTCTTTTTAGTTGATTAATGTCATACTACTGCAACGTTTTCTATTATAGTATTTTTCTACCTTATACTACAACTTTAGACCCTTCATTTTCAATATGATATTTAATTGACATATAAACTTAATAGTTAATTAGGTTGTAGTTGAATTCTATTGATAGTTAATAGCATAGTGATTTGAGGTGATAGTTAGTGTCATGTTGGAAGTTACTAAATTAAGATTAGTCTGTAAGATTGGATAAGACTGACTATTGCAGGAAGCCCACAATATTTTTGTTTGTGCGACGTATAGGGGTACGGTAATCAATGGATGATGAAGTCAAAATGCCTTCTATTGTTTGACAATTCGTTGCAGAAAAAATATCCTTGTGAGGAACTTGTTTTATCCGTTCTTTTCTATTGTCTTAAACTGATAGTTCAACTAAAACACTATAACCTAATGAATCTTTCTAGCAAAACACAAATCTAATTATTTCAACTATTAATTTAATCAAATTTAATTTGACTAATATAATTAATTTATTTTCCAAGCATGTAGAAGTTATACTCAGTGAAAATTCTACAGCAACTATAACTTTCACAGAAACATGTTAGATTTATCTTCCTTTCACAGCAGTTCAACTAAAATATTGTTCGAAAAAACGCTAAAGCGGTCTCTATTATTTAAGGACGTATTCCTTGAAACGGTCCTTATTTTTCAAGCTCTTTATTCCTTAGACGGTTAATATTATTTTACTATATAGTAATTACTTATAACATCAGACCAAAGGCACTGTTGGCGTGTATATTCTAGTTGTATTTTAGGAGTAGGTACTGACTTTGTACAATAATATTGAATGGTTAGGGACCGCTTAATATTGTGTCCTCACTGGAGATTCGATCGTTAGGCCGAGTGATTTAGAATTTATAAGATTGAAATGATTGCTAGTATTGATATTGTGTGGTTACCGTGTGTGGTGGTTTGAGCGAGTGATTTGTTGTGGTTGCAGGTGATCTTCAGCCAGAGCTCGGATCTGCTGGAGCGGCAGTCAAGCGTCGCGTCGAGCACGGAAGAAGTTTCCGGGCCAGACCTGTCGGCCGGGTCGCAGAACCCTGACCACTTCGGCGTCTTCAAGGACTTCGACTTCCTCGAGTACGAGAGTGAGAGTGTCGAGGTACCAATATTTATTCAATTAATCAATAATGCACCAACAGCACAGCCTAAAACTGCTTTCCTTCCCCGAATTTCGATTCATATTCTAGTCCAAAAGGAGGTTATGGTTTGAATTCACTTTTGAATTTGAGTCCAATTTTCAGTGCAAACACTTGATAACAAGAAATTTTGGATTTAGATTGTTTGAAAACCAAATTAAATAAAGAAATTGCACTCACGAATCTCTTTAAACTGTAAAATAATAAGCTACATTGATCCA
The DNA here is from genome assembly GCF_014356525.2 of Nilaparvata lugens. NCBI lineage: Eukaryota > Metazoa > Arthropoda > Insecta > Hemiptera > Delphacidae > Nilaparvata > Nilaparvata lugens. The sequence goes on from NC_052509.1 coordinate 18,564,071, forward strand.
AAAACATTGATCCAAAAAAATATAGAAATAAACTTATTTGTTAGCAGAAGTTTTTGACCATTTTCAACTATCTTGCTTCAACTTTTAGAAAGACTATCAAACTACTTCTATTACTTTGATAATTACCTAGTACAAGGTAGTCTACTATTAGCCTAAGCCCATTTGTTTTTCTTGGTATAGTTAGATTTTTTCCAGAGTGCAGGTAATAAATTGAAATACATAATACATTTCACTTTTTCTCATCTTCCAATAGTTATAAAGTCAGACTATACTAGGACTTTCACAAATTCATTTATTTTAATACTGAACCAGGTGTCTTGTAGTGAATGCTCTTATGATATAGTTTGATTTTTTCAAGTACTGATTATAAATTGTAATACCAACCACATTTAACTGATTCGTATCTTTCAACAGTTATAAAGTAAGATTACTTTCGGATTTCTACAAATATATTTCTTTTAATACTAAACCAGGTATCTTGTAGTGAATGCTCTTACGATTACTATGTTTCGAGACTTGAAACTCTGGTTGGTTCCATGTATTTCCTCTCTTATTCACTCACATACAGAGTATTATTATCATATTGTTTGAAAAAACTCGAATGTTGAGAATAAGTGTATGATTATTATTGTATAATCGATTTGCTATTGATTTTCAGGGAGAGAGTACGGATAATTTCAACTGGGGCGTGAGACGGCGTCCCATCAGTGAAGGGGAGGGAGAAGCTGAGGGAGACCCTGGCCTCCGCGCCCACGAAGAGAGTCTCAGTGAGAAAACGCCCATTCTCAGCTCCAGAAAGGTAGCCTACTTGATAATAATTTCAAATACAGGGTGTCCCACGAAAGGTGTAAAAGCCGGAGACCATGGATTTTAGATTAGATTTGCAACAAAAAATGTTCAGTAACATTTTCTGTTATCTACCTACATTTTCGAGATCTATAAATTTTTCAATTTTTTTTAAACGTCAATAACTAGAAAACTATCAGTCAAAATCTAATTATAAATATATGGTTGGAAAGATGAAGAAATTTCCATTAAGAGTCACATAATTTGTTCCTTTGTGTGACGTTTTTGAACTATTTATGAGCGCACAAAGTTGAAAATGTACATTCGTCGAGCTCAAGCCAAATTCAAAAAGTTTGAACGCTTATAAAAAATTGAAAAAGTCAAACAAAGGAGCAAATTGAATGAATCTTATTGAAAATTTCTTTCTCTTTCCAATCATATCCTTAAAATTAGATTTTAATTTATAGTTTTCTAGTTATAGACGTTTTTCAAAAATATCGAAAAATCTATACGGTAGATCTCGAAAACTAAGACATTTAGACATTCTGTATAATATATTCGATCTTTGTGATAGGCATAGGTAATGATCATTCCAACAAAGCTTTTCTAAAATTGAAGGTTTTTATAATTTTAAAGATGATTGGCTGAAATCAAAGTAACTTAATAGCGTTACAACCAGATATTGAATTGTAAGATTATTCTTGGAATTGCCACCCTAACACATAGTATACATAATTTACCATAACTCAAAAATCGATTAATTTGTTTTATCATTTATTTATCAATACATTGCAATGATTTATTATAAGAATGGAAAATCAAGCTTAGCTTCTGCTTTTCCTCTTTCAAATTTTAATAATAATTGAGTCCAAAATAATTTAAATAATAAGTTTAATTAGAATGAGACACAATAATAATTATTGTAATCCGTTAATGTTTTAATCATTTGAACTCATAATTCCTGATTACTTTTGTGCGATTTGGATAAACAGCGACTTGGCACCGGACCGGAGGAATCTTCGGACGACGAAGTGGGCTCCGAGTCTCCGCTGGATGAGATCACGGCGGCTCCGGAATTCGGAGGAGGCTCCAACAACGGCAACGGAAACTTTCCTCCCTCATCCCTCGACCTCCGCGAGAGGAGAGGATCCACCACACGCAGTGATACGTCGTGAGTTCTCCCTCATTCTTACTCTATCATTCACTCTCATTCACTCTCACTAATAAATAAATATAACTTTGTTGTCGTTCGTCACACTACCTCCGGTCGTGTGTTGATGGGAAGGATACTACTTTACATCCTTTTCAGAGTCGGTAACTATTTTTTGTTGAAGCACCGCTGTTTTATGTAGTTACATTAAGCAGTGTCCACACTGAACAAATGTTCGACATACATGTTCGTTGAGGAGCTCAGGGACAAACATTTTAAAAAGTTTGGACAATCATTGTTTGTCAAACAAAAAATTACGGTTTTTCAAACATTTTCAGTGTTCACAGCTGTAAAACATAAAACCTGTTCTTCCTACTTACAAATATTTTGTTTGGTGACGCGTCCACACTGGCCACGGGAAAACATTGTTTGTCAAACATAATAAGATTTGCCCAAAATTTATCAACAAACATTTTTGTCGAACATTTGTTCAGTGTGGACATGGCTTTACAGTATTATATTATCAATACTCAATCTACATTCAATCTTCATTGTGAGTTATAATTTTTCATACTTTGCATGGATCGATCAGTACTCACAGATAAAACAGTAGACCAGACAGAATATTAATAGATAAACAAAATCAAATCACATATTTAATAGACATAGGCGATAGGCTTATCAAACACGCACAATTCGAAGCAATATAGTAATGCAAAACTGCCTTTGGCAGAGGAGATAAAGGATATGTGGAAGCAAGAGAGAGTGACAATTGTGCCAAAGGAACAAAGCGCCAAAGGTTATACCGAAGGAACTGCCAGAAAGGTTGCACAGTTAGAGACTGCCAGTATGGGTGCAAAATTTCGAATTTCGTGCAGAAAGCAGTAATACTCTGCACAAATCAAATTAATTTATTCTCACAATTTACAAATCATACAGTACAGTTACAGTACATTTATAGATACCCCTACGTTGTGAGAGACTCACATGTAGGCTTAAGCCTGTGTTTGTGAGGGCCTGGCGTAATTTGCTGAATTTGAAATCGATAAACTATTAAACTAAATTTGAGAAAAATACAGATTAAAAAAATTAGATATAAATAAATTTTGATATTATAGAAAAAAAACAAATAATTGACTGCGGAAACAGCCAGTTATAATTCAGCCAACACAACATCTCTGGTAAGAAGTTTCTTCAATACACCAAAATAGAAACAATAGTCTCTGTTTTTTTCAAAAACGCATAAATATTGACTCTATTTTTAGTTCGCACATGGTTTCATAATTTTGCTTAATTCTTTTAAAATAATTATTTAGGAATATACAACTAGGATTATAATATATAATATTACAAATATATACTTTATATATTATATGAGGAATATATAATTATTACAAATTTATACTTCATATATTATACAACGAGGATGGATAGGCTGCGCTCCGTAACTGGTAAAAATTATGAATCACATAATTACATGAATGATCTTCATTGAGGATGAAAATCCTCAAAAAATCCTCAGTTCTAATTTGACTTAGCTACACTATTACAGTCCGAATGGATGATCATGTTCATCAATTCAATAATTGGATGTGTCGTTGCAGAGGTTCGAGTGCCGGTGATTTGGGTGAACTGACCCCATGCAACACGTCACCCAACCTGTCTGGCATGATGGCGTTCCACCCGATCGCACGTGATGATGCCGAGGAGGTCTGGAGCTCGCAACTGCTCAACCTCTTCTCACTCGCTCCCTCCTCTTCCCCACTCCACCACTTCCATCTGCTCAGGAGGGTTATCAAGGTGACAAATTCGCTAAATTCTATTCACTTTAATTCCATTCAACCCATATCATTTAATAAATAATATGCATCCAGTTTTATCCAGTTCTGGAAACACATTAAGTCCTTGAGACTCCCCCCTTTTCAACTCGTACATAGTTGTTGTTTAGAGAAACAGAGAATGCCAAGACAATTTTAAATTCAAATTATTATATTGGTTTATTGACAAAGGGGGAGCTGAGAATAAGATGATCCTTTAGCTATTTTAGTAGAACCTTGAAACCATCATTACTATCTTCTCAACTCCTCAAAATAGTGTATCAAATTCGCTTTTAAAAACACAATCAGTTTCCAAAAACTAATGAAACGCATTGAAAATACTGAACCAACATTGACTTAAGTATAGTTTAGCGGAGATTTCATGACTGATAACTGAATATACTCAAATCTGAGTTTTAAATCTTATTTTGAAAAGGTGACGACTGCAAGAAATGTATCAGCTTACATGTAAAGTGATTCAATAAAAAGTATCTAATCCAATCCAACTCATTTCTATTGCAATTTATGATAAATGCATGATTATTCCAACATGTACTATTACTACTATAGCTAGTGAGAAAATTATTATAAATATTTTCTATTTTTACTCATTTCTAGTGAGAAAACATGAAGAACCGAATACATAACCTATTAACTTGCGTGTTGATAGGAAATTACATTGGGTAATAGGGCGAGGCAGAACATCCGAAAGGATCTCTGCCGATAAAAGCCATAAGAATAAATAAATACTACTTTAGCTAGGGGAATGCCATATAATACGCTCATGGCCAAACTGTTCCTTTCCCAATTTATACTTAGGTCCAAATTCAAATGTAAGCTATGTCTTTTCTTTTCTCTTCAATCACTTATTAAACACTACTCAACAAGTGTACGATGCACTTGTTACTATATACTACCGGTACTCAACAACACTACTTACATTTTGATCCACAGGTTAACAAACACATTTTTATGTTAATGGTAAAGGAATTAACTGCTTCAATTACGGTAATTATAGTTTAAAAAAAATGAGAGTTATTTTAACTTTTATTTCTGTGTTACTGTTTAAATCCAATTCATTCTGTTAATACCTATTCAACATAGATTGGATTGATTGTAACTTTTATTGTATAAAATGTTTATCTGTAGGTCTATATCTTCAGGCCTGTTGTCTCCATGAATAAATAAATAAATATCTCGGGACTACTACTCAACGCAGGCGTAGCCTATAATAAGGAGTGAATTTGATTAATTTGTTTATGTTTTATAAGAATTGTAGTTTTGAAGTAAATGAACTACTGTAATTTGTTTTGTTTTTTTAATTCAGGACGTGTTGCGCAAAAGCATGTGCCTAACCCGAGAGGCATGCCACTACCTGGCCGAGAGCTGCGAGCATGCCGCATGCCTTGTGTCGCAACTGGGTCAGCTGACTGACACGCTCGCTTCGCACGGCGAGCCGCCGCTAGTCTGGTTCTCGGCCGACAGGGTCGCCGCCTCCCGCCTCGTCGACGCCGTTCGCTTCGGCATGCTCGAACTCAAAGAGCACCTCGACACGTTTCTAGACAAGAAGGAGCTCACTGCTGAGGTATGTGCATCACAACATAACATCATTCTCAAGTTTATTTTATTATTTACAAAAAAATGCATTCCTTGTTTTTTATAGTACCTTATTCTTTTTACAAGGCTGTAATGCATTAGAAACATTGATCGACTTTCTTAGTATCTTCTAAGTATTAAATATGAAGAAATGCGATTGAGGAGTCCGATTTCCATTCATTTTTTTTTAAAGCTCATTCTTGTGAAGACTCTATGATACAAGGATTTTTGTCATTCTATTTTTCATCCATTCAACTCAAACACAACACAAAACAATAGTCCGAATTTGGTAAATTCTGTTGAACCTCTGTGTAGAAGTTGATTATCCTGAAATAAAAAATTATCCTGTAAATATTATTATGCCATATGCATAATAATAAGAGAATTTGCTGTAGAGAGGAAGTCCTCTTACAAAGAGGTGAACTACAATAAAAATTCTAAAATGGTATGTGACGAAATACGCTACGAATCTTAGAGCTTGAAATATTAGAGCTTCCCTATACAGAGGTTCGACTGTATTGATTTTTAATGAGTATGTTTAATGACAATTTTCAGCAGTTCTTGTGAATTGATGTAATAATGTTTGTAATACAACGATTTCATGTTAGGAGAGCCGACCCCGAATTATAGGAAAAGGACAGGGACAGAAAGAGGAAGTTGTAAATGAATATTAATAGTATTCTATGTTAGAATCTTTTAAAATAGTATCTGCTTGCAGAGGATGATATCACATAAGTTTCAGGCTTGTGCGTGGCTAATTAAACTAATGACAAAAGTTTACACACTTGCATAAAATGAAAGCAATTGAGGTTTCAAAGCACTCGAAAGTTTTCAATATAATATGAAGCCTTGATAATAAAGTTCAATATAATGAAACACTGAGTGCTTTGAAATCTTAATTGCATTCATTTTATACACATGTGAAAACTTTTATAATTAGTTAGTTTTATTACCCAAGCACAATATAATGAAACCTTTTGAGAATTTTTTTATAAAGAAAATTAGTTTTTGATATCATAACACAGTTTTTCGAGATTAATTAAATAATCGAAATCTAGATTCAGTTTCTCTCATTTTGAGAACATTATTAGGCCTATAAATCGAGTCTCTTCTCAGATAGCATTGAACCTTATTTTATCATCTAGTTATTATAAAGTTATGTCTCGAACTTCTTTGGGTTCAAAAATGATATTAGATTCATATTTTATTTTCTGTGATAAACTCCCGTGTTAGGTTCCTATAAATCAATTTTGATAGTCTCATCAATGATAACTCCATTCCTTGTTTGTAGAAATTTAAGAAAGAAATAAGGTTTGGTCAAAGATGGGTAATTTGTTGATTTATTAATGAATTTGAATATTGTTGCAGTGCATGGACACAGTGAAGGTGTGTTTGAAGCGAGAAGTGAGAGAGCAAGATAGAGAGGAAAGCACAAGCAGCAGTAGGCCGACCCTGGAGGATGCCGCTCTGGACCTGGGCAGAGCCTGCTACAAGCTGCATTTTCAACTTCTACTGCTTCTAGAATCTGCTAACAAAATGTTCACCGTACTCAGCACAACTGCACAAGAAAACGAGGTGAGTCAACGATTTATGAGAATTTCTCGGTTCGCATTGTGAAGTTAGGTTAGGTTAGGTTACTATAGTGTGGTCCACGTTATAATGGCAGTGAATAAAGATAGAAGAATAGCGATGTCGATTCTCTGCATTAACTAACTATATTTCTGCATTATCAAAAACATAATTGTCATCGTTGTAGGCCTAGAAAAGGATAGTACCACCGTCTTTGTCGGATGATAGACAAGGATAGCAAAACCAAAGTTGATCAAATACTGTCATTATAACGTGGACCTCACTATAGGTTAGGTTAGGTCAGAAGTTGACGGAATTTGGAAGAACAATAGACAACTATCATCAATTTTAGAAGGCTGAGAACTGCAGATTTGGATAGGAAGTTCCATCTTGCCATCATGTAGGCTACAATATTGCAAAATTTTCTGAAAAACGTAAACCGCTTGAAAACAATTTTTCTCCAAATTTATACAAAGTAAATAGTCACATTTCTCAACTCAACTGGAGTGAGGATAATAAAAATACAATAAACGTTATAAACTTGATAACTTTACGTATTTGAGATTAATTTTAATGCTTATGACATTTTCTTCTTCTTCTTCTTCTTCTTCTTCTTCTTCTTCTTCTTTTCTTCTTCTTCTTCTTCTTTTTTGGCTGTGCCTTATCCCATTTAAATGGGGTCGGCATTCCTTCCTCTTAGTCTGCCTCTCCACAAAGCCCTATCAAATGCTTCCTCTCTCCTCCAACCACTCTCTCGCAAGTCAGCTGCTATTCTATCTCCCCACCTCATCGTAGGTCTACCTCGTCCTCTCACACCATCCAAAACCAAGCCCTGCACTCTTCGTCCAACATAATCCTCATCCTCCCGTCGCTGTACATGCCCAAACCACCTCATCCTTGTCTCCTGAATTTTCTTTCCCAGTGGTCCAACTTTTACAATGCCTCTGATCAATTCATTTCTTATTTTATCTCTTGTAACCCCACACATCCATCTTAACATTCTCATCTCAGTCACTTCCATCTTTCGTTCCTGTTTCTTTGAAATGGGCCATGTTTCTGTTCCATACAGCATAGCTGGCCTCACAACTGATCTATACACTTTTCCCTTCATTTGACAATTCACTCTCTTATCACAAAGAGCACCACTCATTTTTCTCCAGTTCATCCATCCACAATTTATTCTATGCTGTATTTCTACATCAAGCCCTCCATCTCTCTGTACACTTGAACCCAGGTACTTAAAACTTGCAACTGGTTAGAGTTGGTTTCCTTCAAGCTGTATATGATATATGACATTATCTTCTATGTACGGTATATTGTGTTGGATCTACAGTTGAAACTCTGAATGATGCCAATGAATATTGAAACTACAGTATTGTGTGAAATAACTATTCAATTAAAACAAGAAAGCGTATTGTATTGTTGTTTCTGTATTGTTTTATTATGGAGAAATTCTATAATATGCTTTTAAAACGTTTTAAATTCACTAATGTGTCTAGCTATCATAATTATTTTTGAACGAAAATCCAAAGTCAAGTGCTGTAAACCACCCTGAAGACATCTGCTACTGCAAATATTGAAAACAGGGTGAAGATGTAGAAGGAAATTCAGGAATTTGATGTAAGCTACTATCCAAAACGTATTTGCCAGCCCGGGAATCAAACCCAGAGATTGTCATTTTGTTGATATGTGACTAGCACTAGTAGTTGGGATACTACTTGGTTTAGCAATGTAGTTTGTGTGTCTGACTAGAAATTAGGATGTACCGGTTTTGATTCCCGGGCTGGTAAATAAATTTGGATGGTAGCTCTCATCCTATTTCCTTCTAGCTGTTCCCCCCCCCCTTTGTCAATATTTGCAGTAGCAGAAGTCTTTAGGGTGGTTTACAGAATTTAACTTTGAATTCTCTTTCAATAATAATAATTATTTATTCATAAGCATTTGAATTCATGCAGTTCCTCATCATTTTTATCTGTGACTAAAAAAATTGTATTGAATCATGTCCTTTCAAATAAATAAAAACTGATTCAATTAAGAATCATAAGCTTATATTATTTTTATTTATTGGTTCTTTCCATCAATTCATTTGTTCATTAACAATAAACATGCCTAGAGAAAGAACACATATCATTGTAAATATGAGAGGAAAACAACATGCTTGCATCCAAAACTGCTTCAATATCAAATTTTCAACCATTAATAGTCGAAAACAGCTTTACAGTTTATTTGTCATGGTGAGTGCACGTTCCGAGCTCTGCGATCTACGTTCTTTGTGAGGACAAAAAGGCGGCGATCAAAAACAAGAGTTCTAGTTTGATATCTCAATTGAAGAAAAACAAGATACTAGAGTTAGCATCTATAGATTTCTTATCAATTGATCAATATGATCTAATAATAAGCATCTCTCTCTCTCTCGCACTTATTCAATAAAACTTCAGTTTCCTTGTATTAATTTTACAAGAAGATGGAATTTAGAGCACCTCTGTGCGCACACCGTAAGAAATAATTCTTGTGTAATTATTCCCCCAGTTTTTGAGTCATATCTCTGTAGCTTTTCCGATAATTGGAAATTCCATCAACAGTGAAAAACAGTTTTCTTGTGAATGGAACTTTTGAACTGTGAATTTTTCTACTGATTCTTCGTTTTCTCTAGTGAATGATAAATGATTCAAGGAAAACATTTGTTTATACCTTTCCCAATAATTGGGGAATAATTCATTCCGTTATTGTAATTGTTATTCGAATAACATAACCTATTTTTGGGCAATTTCTATCTAAATTTGGGAAAGGAACCGTTTTGGGCTTTAAGCCTGTTGTTCCTTTCCCAATCATTCATAGTTGAGAAGGATATTGTATGTATCAATGTATAATTAAATAAGTAATTTATGCAAAATAATTCAATAATACTGTAGTTTATTATTAATATTGTTTGTTTTGGGCAGCTTCAAGATGTGTCGCTGGAAATAGTTCGCATAAAGACGGCGCTATGTAAGGCGCAGGACGAGAGTGTGGAGTCGAGCGACCAGGGCACCCCCACTCCAACACCCACCCCCACCCCTTCACCCTCCCCGCTCACCCTGCCCGATCTCTGCGAGAATGCGCTTGTCGAACTACTGCAAGACGGCCAATGGGTGTCAGCGCTCAACTTTGTCAGGCGTAATAGGTCGGTCAACTGATTTTCTACACTATTCTCATTTTCTTTTCAATGCAATTTTGGGAAAAATAACATTAAAAAAATAACTATTTTGGTTTAACTATCAAACTTATTAATAAGCTACATTTGGACTTGCATAAAATTAGTAAATTAGGATTGGAATCGTTTTGGGCTTAAGCCTGTGTTACTTTTCTGGAAGTTGAGTTATGTTTAATGAGAAATGAAATGATTGAAATAGATGAATAATTATTTAAAAAATGAAATAGCTTATTGACACACTAATAGATGGTTCATTCACGAGTAAAAGCTTAGTACTCATGAACGCGCTACGATTTTAAGCTTTTACTCGTGTCTGAATCACCTTCTTACCATCTCTCTAAAGCCCTGTTTTCCGATGTTTGCGTTATAGGGTAGAAATGGAATATCATTGATTCTAATGGGAGTCTTCATACATTGGGACGCTGAAAATTAGCGAACACTTCATAAAAGGATGATGATAAAATGATTAAATCATTAATGATGATTAAACCTGAAATTTTCAGGTCTGCTAGGCAGAAATAGAACACCATTGATTTTTATGTGGGCATTCACATCACAAATTTTCAGTCCGTCAGTGGTTGAACTCCTATAAAAATCAAACTTAATTGAGTTCATTGGGAAGCAGGGTTTAAGATGAAATGAGAAGAACTATGGGTGTATACAAAGTAGTAGGTAATACTAGAACATAATTTTTTCGACAATTATTGCAAGGTTTCAAGGTATTTTGTTTTTTACGTTAAAAAGTTTCCTCTGCAATTCGTAGCCTACAGTAAACGCATTGTAACATCTTTTATCAGGTTAGCAAAAACAATACAACGATCGGAATGAAAAACAGGCTATTGCCCAAAACTTCTTCAATTTCCTAATTTAGTTTCAAAGTGTCCAAATATTCTACATAGGTTATGTCCATTTCAATTTATACACCAAATCACAATCGTTTGCCAATTATATTCCAGCAACTAAGGGCCGTATATTTATGAATGTTTCTTAGACAATAGAACAATCAAGCATCATACTTTCCACTAAGAAACATTCATAGACCCTGTTTGACAACGAAATTTTGCTCTGCTGTGGTGCTGAATAGAAAAAGAATATTATTGAATCTTATGGGAGCTTTTAAACAGTGTCATCAATTTTTTCTATTCATTTGTACAAAATCGCTAATCACTAAAATGATATTGGAAGAGGCGAACCCTTCAACATTCCTCTCCCAAATTTAGATTGATATCTGTTTGGAATAATTTCGTCACTTCCACTTTTCTCTCTAATTTTCTGTTATAATAGTGTTTTATAATAATTTAAAATATATATTGAGTAAATTTTCCTCCATAATCATTATGAGTCTATATGTCTATGATATATACGGTAGTCTATGAGACCGATTCTATAATTCCATAAACCTTATGCTATTTATAAATTATTTACAGGAGGTCTTGGCCAAGTGATGTGATTTTGACTGGCGCAGAAGAGGATGACATCACAGGAATACTTAGTGTCTACTGCTCTCACTTGATCAAAGAAAAGCAAGGTGATAATTTATATTCACACTTTTCTTGTATGCTCTATGATGAGAAATTGAGTTCTATGGAGACTGGAACGAGTCTTTGTTGGTTTCTTTATGAAGTCTCAATCCTGTATTCCAGATTGATGAAAAATAGTTATTTATAAACTTCTCTTGTTTGCTATTCAGCAATCGCTTATCAGTAGAGTAATAAATAATCTTTTGAAAATTACAATTAAGAAGATATCCGAACAATTTTCCTAGTTGAAGTGATTCCAATGTATAGCACTATAGTGATATGCATTTCAGTCAGCTATCCTTATGAATAACAGCAATACTTCTTATTCATCTAATGCTGACAATTTTTATAATTTCTCTAAAAGCCAATGATTTGGCATTCAAATGCAGATACATTATTACAATACACATATCAAATACAATAGGTTGTAAATGATAATTTCTATCCTAATTAAAATGTCCTACAGGTTTCTGATAATAATTTATTCATCTATTTCATTTACACATATGCACAAATGAAATCAATGATTGGGAGAGAGACAACAGTATTCATTCAAAACTATCTCTCTTCCGAATTTAGATAGTTGAGCCAGCCCGAATAAGGTTATGGTACCATATTCTTATAATTTCACAAAAATTTACCGTTGAAATTTTCACAATCAGCAGCCTCTCTTTGTCTCAGAAACAGAGTAACGGCCAGCAACAGTCACAGTTATAACATAGTTATTCAAAAGTATTCTTTGAGTATCTATAGTGAGGTCCACGTTATAATGGTAGTGTACGATTTGCAATGATGTTGCTATCCTGTCTATTGTTCAACAAATGTGAAAGAGTTAGGGGTTAGGTTTTATTTAGGTTATATTTAATAATATTTTATTAGGATAGATTAGGTTTTTGCTTTAAAATTGCAATATGCTAGAAGGGGCTAGGGTCTAGGTAGAGTTATGTTTTTTGATGTTTCAAAGGTAAAAGGATAGGTTAGGGGGTTAGGATTTTGCTTTGAACATGTTCATGAAATGAACCACATGTTTATGTTTTGTTCTAAAGATGACATAAAGTAAAATGTGATAGGGTTAGAGGTTAGGTTTTATTTAGGTTATATTTAATAATGTGTTATTAGGATAGGTTAGGTTTTTGCTTTGAAATTGCAATATGCTAGAAGGGGCTAGGGTGCAGGTAGAGTTATGTTTTTTGATGTTTCAAATGTGAAAGGATAGGTTAGGGGTTAGTGGTTAGGTTTTTTTGGATTATATTTAATAATGTTCCATAAGGTTAGGTTAGGTTTTTGCTTTAAAATTGCAATATGCTAGAAAGGGCCAGGGTCCAGGTAGAATTATGCTTTTTGATATTTCAAAGGTGGAAAGATAGGTTAGGATTTTGCTTTGAAATTGCAATATGCTGGAAGGGATTGGAGGTTTTTACAAATAGTTATGTTTATTGATGTTTTAAATGTAAAAGGGGTGGTTGGGGGTTCGGTTCTTGTTTTTAAATGACAATATGCTGACTTAGTTATAGTGTTTTTTAACACCAGTTAAATAACAACTGTTATATTTTATTAATTATATTTTTCAAAAGTACTCTTTCTTTTATTAAATAAAATGATAATAATTTGATGGCTTAGCGCACACATGTGTCAAGTAGTTATTCCTTGTTTTTACAGGAGAGCATTTTCAAAGTTCAATACATTTGGAAAATGTAAATTTTCCATCCAAATCATATGAATCATTAGTATATCCTCACTTACTATTTTTAGAACAGTTATCAATGTAAAATTCATAAATAAATATTTTAAAATTCACCAGATAATAGCATGTTTTTTCAGGGTTGTTATGGATACCTCGTACTCACCACATTTGTGCACTGAGAAATTCCACTTACCATCATTGTACAAAGAGATGTTCCAATCCATAATGCTTTTACTAATCATATTTTCGCAATTTCATGATTGGAATTGGCATTCTATTGATATAAGAATTAGAATAAGGGTTATCTTGAAAAAAATTACGATCATTTAATAAATTAAGAAGTTTATTGTTTTTTTTCAACTGATGCTACTACACAGACAATTATTCTTGCGCCGATTTTAGTAATCTGAATTGGCGTGCACTCTATCCATACCGCAATCTCTGTTTCCTAGTTACAAGTTTTGGTTCATTCATCATCCAGCTGTCTGTTGGAAGAAGTTATTCCACTATAGAAATGACTATAATCATCGGGAATGATTTTCTGCTGCATCATCCACTCCAGGTCGGCTTTCTTCTCTCTTGTGACTGGAAGACACTGAGGGTATTTCGATGCCAAACTTACTCCTGCCCATAATTTCTTTCTTCCGGAATTCCTCTTCTGATGAATGTTGATTTCCATGAATGTGCCATTCAAATCGTACTTATACTTGATAATGTATGGATCATTTTTTTCGAATCTTAACCATTTAACTTTCAGCCAGTTGACCTTCTCTTTATCTGTGTTTAGTGTAACATTTAGTAACATTGTATCACAGAGTTCTTTCAAATCATGGAAGTCCGAGTGGATGAGTGTTTCAACATTGTAAGACTTTTTTCTGGCTGTGGACATCAACAAAGCCCATTCTCTAGTCGTGTATATTTTTTTATTTTTTCTTGCACGCTCGATAGTTGCATGCATGGAATCTGCCTCCAAATATGAATGTCCAGATTCCATGTACTTGAGATCGATTGTCTCAATACTTTCAATCTTATTGACCGCAAACAACATTGCTGCAACAACATACTTGTTGCGGTTTTGACCCCCACAAGTGTCTGAAAATGAAGATACATGAGACACTGATGGGGGTAATTGCCTCAAGTATCGTAGAATGCAAGTTCCTATTTCGGAACTACCTTTTCTTCCATTGCACTCGTCCCACACAAAACAATAGCCATCGTTGTTGTGACAATCAAATATAGTGAAATTGTACACATTCAATTTGCGCCGGTAGTAAAGTTGACTATCATTACTATAGGGTACACTGAGCAATGCTTGCAGATCAAATGAAATTGCTCGAAATGTTTCCCCATTTTCAGATTGACATCTATCCTTGTCCTCTTGTTTCATGCTCATTGATGCCTTCTCTCTATTTTTATGAGCCTGCCACTCTTCTTCAAGGCTGCTTTTATCATGGGCACTCTGATATACACTGCATTGTGTACACTGATCCTTTTTGGGGATGTAAAAAGATAGTTGAGGATCATACGAGTTAAACACTTTCCTGTAAACAAACTGTGAAACAGGCTGAATGGTTTTTTCTTGGCAGAAATTGTTCTTGTATAAGTCATATAATTTGGAGATGTTAAGTTCGGCAGATAAGTACATTTTTCTCCTATTCACATTCACTCAATTGTGTGCGAAACCTACATTAATAAAATACAGACTACTGCCAGGTATTATTTGGATTATCAACAATTAACTATTGCAAGGAACTTTCTTACAATATGGCAAGTGTTCAGCATGACTGCCTTTTGTATTGCTGCGACCAGGTAGTCCATATTATTATTATTATTAATCTTTCATTACCATCTTTTATTGTTATTATTATAAATACAGTAGATTATTAAATTTCAAAGTCCAACTCACTGATTTGTTCTTCTGGTCCAGTGATATCATTGTCGGCCCTGTCACTGGCATTTTCAACATTGACGACTGTTTCACTCTCGTTATTTGGATTGATATTCATTTCAATAACACTATCAGCATCACAGGTTGTGTTTGGAAAATTGTCCTCATCATTGTCCATTGTTATAGGTCTATCATTATGTTTCTTTGGAGACTCACCTAGAACAAAAAACAATGGGTTGATTACAAAATAGACTATATATAATTATTATCTTCAACATTTGATTCTACAGATGTCATTGATTATGATCATTACACAAGTTGTTCAAGGTATAAAATCGAATCGTTTTGTGCCATTACCAATCATTTTTGAGGCAACACCAAAATGGTCACTACAGCACATGATCACACACACTATAGTTATTATGCTATTATGCTTTTCATGGTTTTTACTTGGTTAGCATGCCTATAGTGCCAATAGCTTTCATATTTGTTGGCTCTCCAATACGTATCTACACATTAAATTTCATGATATAGGTACTTTGAAAGTTCCAGTTTTGCATTGTTTTAAAAGTGTTTGGACCCAGTAATAATTTTTTTCTTATTCAATCCATAATTATCATCATAATAATATTAAATACAGTATAAACAAGTATTGTGACTTTGGCTGACTTACTCGATAATCTTTTCAAATTGCTGCTTGTTACTTCTCCATCACCATCATCACTTGATTCAGAGCTTGGAACGTAAGAATCACTTTCATAATATTCCATGGAATCAGTATCACTTTGAGAGTCAATTGTGTTTTGTGCTGTAACGAGATTCAGAGTATTATATTGTGACACATTGAGAAGATTGTATCTTAAATTGGAAAAGTATTCATAGATTTGACTCTAGTAGACTTAGATTTGTTTGAGTTTTTTACAAGCTCAGAAAGTAAATCGTACAAACTGAGAGTTCGGCTTACCAATCTGTTCCTTTTGTTCAGTGTTACTGATATCATCATAGGCCATGTCAATAGCATTATCACATTTGCTGAATATTTTGCTCTCAGTGTTCGGATTTTCATTCCTTTCAAAAATTTCATCATCAGCATAACTTGTAGTGTTTGGAAAAGTGCCCACATCATCGTTCATTGATATAATACCATCATCTTTATTTGAAACCTCGCCTGTGAAGAAAAAAAAACTGTTAATGGACTACTCAAACCAAATTATGTTTGTTTTATTTATTACAGAACATTATATTCCATACATGAACATCATAGGCTGTCCACCATTTGAATCAAACGTTAAATATTTAATAGTAAAGATGGTAGTGTTTGGAAAGTCGCCTACTTCATTTTTCATTGAAATATGTCATGTTCAATTGACTACAAAGGAAAAAGAATGAGTCAATAACATACTCAAACGAAATTGAACTATCCTCTATTTGAACAATACTAGGCTATCATTGTTTATTTGAGCTTAATGCGAGAACATCATTAAAAAATATTGTACAAGATGGACGTAAGTTATAACTCACCAATCTGTTCCTTTTGTTTAGTTATATCACTGATTCCATCCCAGTCCATGTCAATAGCATTATTACATTTGCTGAATATTTCGCTCTCATTGTTTGGATTCTCTTTAATTTCAAAAGTTCCATAATCAGCATAAGTGGTAGTGTTTGGAAAAGACGTGTCCAAATCATTGCTCATTGATATGATACCATCATCTTTATTTGAAAACTCGCCTGTAAAGGAATAAGAATGTGTCAATAGAATAGTGAAAACAAATTATTTTTGTTCTATTTGAACATTATAGGCTAACCTTAGTTTGAATTGAGCTTTGTTGGTCTTCTTCATTCTGAACAGT
Source organism: Nilaparvata lugens (assembly GCF_014356525.2). Taxonomy (NCBI): domain Eukaryota; kingdom Metazoa; phylum Arthropoda; class Insecta; order Hemiptera; family Delphacidae; genus Nilaparvata; species Nilaparvata lugens. The sequence continues at coordinate 18,581,127 of NC_052509.1, forward strand.
TCATTTAACAAATGATTGAAAATGAAATCAGTTCACCAGAATTGTGCCACGATTTGAAAATTCTAGAGAACAAAATTATATATTATCATATATTAGGAAATATGATCTTGGTGATTCAATAAGCAATGAAAAGAAGATCAATGCTGAGAATGATGTGCATGCGCAAGGAAAAGCCTGTTCATATATTATCATGAAAAAGGGAATATGATCTTGGTGATTCAATATGCAATGAAAAGAAGATCAATGCTGAGATTGATGCGCATGTGCAAGGAAAAGCCTGTTTATATATTATCATATATTAGGAAATATGATCTTGGTGACTCAATATGCAATGAAAAGAAGATCAATGCTGAGATTGATGCGCATGTGCAAGGAAAAGCCTGTTTATATATTATCATATATTAGGAAATATGATCTTGGTGACTCAATATGCAATGAAAAGAAGATCAATGCTGAGATTGATGCGCATGTGCAAGGAAAAGCCTGTTTATATATTATCATCTATTAGGAAATATGATCTTGGTGACACAATATGCAGTGAAGAGAAGATCAATGCTGAGATTGATGCGCATGTGCAAGGAAAAGCCTGTTTATATATTATCATATATTAGGAAATATGATCTTGGTGACTCAATATGCAATGAAAAGAAGATCAATGCTGAGATTGATGCGCATGTGCAAGGAAAAGCCTGTTTATATATTATCATATATTAGGAAATATGATCTTGGTGATTCAATATGCAATGAAAAGAAGATCAATGCTGAGATTGATGCGCATGTGCAAGGAAAAGCCTGTTTATATATTATCATATATTAGGAAATATGATCTTGGTGATTCAATATGCAATGAAAAGAAGATCAATGCTGAGATTGATGCGCATGTGCAAGGAAAAGCCTGTTTATATATTATCATATATTAGGAAATATGATCTTGGTGATTCAATATGCAATGAAAAGAAGATCAATGCTGAGATTGATGCGCATGTGCAAGGAAAAGCCTGTTTATATATTATCATATATTAGGAAATATGATCTTGGTGATTCAATATGCAATGAAAAGAAGATCAATGCTGAGATTGATGCGCATGTGCAAGGAAAAGCCTGTTTATATATTATCATATATTAGGAAATATGATCTTGGTGATTCAATATGCAATGAAAAGAAGATCAATGCTGAGATTGATGCGCATGTGCTCGGTAACCATCATCACAAAGAACGTTACATTCAAAGAACTGACTGAATGGAACGGGAAAAACCCGTTGCTAACGCATGCGCGATACGGTGCTGTCTGAGACAGAGAGCGGTTTGTATGATATCCTACTATAATAATATGTGTTGGGGCAATCATAACAACATGATCATGACGAATGAATCTCACTACAGCCATATTCCTGTATTATTCATGTAAAGTTTTTGGTTAGTGTGGTTATACATGTACAGATTTTATCTTAGAAATGAATAATTTCATGTTTTTATCTAATTTTATTATGTTGCAGATGTGTATGTGGTGACAGAACAGGACCTGGGACTTCTGCTGTCCAGTTTGATGAAGGGACTCTTCCAAGTAATGGGCGCTGTTAAGACGTTCGAGAGTCGCTTGCATCCCGGCGAAAACCAGCCCAGTACTCCACAATAGAAGCACTATCTCGCCTTTATTTTATTACCATTTCATCACTTACGTTGCAACGTACAAAATTCATATCCATTTTGTCATATTGTTTGATATTAATTTTAATTATTACTTATTTTGAATAAATTATCTGAATGTGAGAATGGTGTTGCTAATCCATTTATTTTTCACACTGTAGAATATTGTACACAATTCTATCTATTAATTTATTAATTAATCATAGAATAATGATGATTGAAAATGAGAAAACAGGCTTAGCCCTTACTATTTCATCTCCGAATTTTGATTAAAAATTTGAAAACTTGAGTAGAAATTCATGTCTACTCACTGATTACTAGGAATGATGACTTTTTCGCCATGGTGTGCTGGCATACATAGACTCAACCTCAAAATTCTCAAATTCAAGAGTTTATTATTTAAACCATTGTGGTTGAAGAATTTTAGTTTTGAAGACCCAACGCGATTACACAAGGGTTAATATAGAAACAGGAAATAGGCCTGGATTGATCTTCTTCCAAATCAGAAAGAGCCGAGAGTTAAAAGTAAAAATTCTCCATTATATTGATGGATAATAGAATTTACCAAATTGGATGTAGAATTGAATTAATCCTAAGAAAAGGTGCTATCAGTTATCCAATTTCAAATCAATAAAATCAATATCCTTATTTTATCATTTAACGTTCAATTTATAATATAAAATATAGAATAGAATGCTCTTCTGAATTCAAATTCAATTTTCAAAAATTTAATTCTTCTTTGATTTTAGGTTGAATAATACCGTAACTATCATAATCGAAACAATTGAATGCATTACTGTATTGCATCCTGTATTGAAACTTTTGGCAAATAAATTTGATTTGATTGATTTGATAATTCACTGTTCAACAGGATGTGAGAACAAAAAAATTTAAAAAATCTGATGTGGCACATTCATACTACTTGAAATTCAAAATAAGAATTTGGCTGGCAAATTCTTGGCTATCTTTAACACTGTTGAATAATGAATTCGTGGCTAATGAATAAATCTTAATGCAGTAAGGAGAAATATTACAGAAATAAGAAAAATGGTGATAATAGAAAAATGGGCATTTCATAGTTGCTGTAGTTTGGAATAAATTGTGCTAGGTACTTGATTGTTGGTTTTCTACAAGCTTTGTCTAATAAAAATGTCCTTTGAAATACAGAATAAAAGTTTCACACACCATTGTTATAGGCCTACTATTCCATTCATATTTAGAGAACTTCTGCATAAGAGAACTTCTATTTTCTATGAAGAGGCTCTGACTGAGAGAGAATAAACTCTTCACTTTGAAAACCTAGTTCAAATCGCTCTTCAAGATAATTTTGTGTTATGTTTTTGAAGGGACGGATTCAAGGATTCAAAGGTTCTAAGAACGTCATACGTCAACCGAAGCTTATTGTGTGTCCCAAGTATGTTAGTTGGGCAAAGCAACACCTGTGCCCTTTACTAGTTCCAGAAGTTTTTTCCCTATACCTACAACTAACATCGCATTCATAACCTGGTGGCTTGCAGCCAAACAGAGCCCTTCTCCTTGCCCCTAGCCTTTCGCAATCCAGTATGATATGCCTGGCAGTCTCTTCAGACTATTTACTTATTGTATAGATGGGAGTTGTTTCACTTATGCCACAGCTTGGCTCTGGACCAAGGAATCGCTTACTGGAACCCTGCCTAGCAAGCTCATCTGCACGCTCGTTACCTCCTATGCCTACATGGCCAGGTATCCAACCAAGATGCACAGGGTTGCTTGTTGCAAGCCTGCAGAGTGTTTTGTGACACTCCCACACCAATTTAGACTTGATTTGATTGGAGTCAAGAGCATTGAGGGCTGCCTGACAATGTGTACTAGACAAGGCTACTTTGAGATGTTATTGTCACTAAAATATTATATGTTTCTGAATAGTTTTATGAAATTAAAAATGTACTTTTAGAAAAAGAAGAAGAAAACCAAAATGCTGTTTGATAAGTCAAGAACTTTTCATCAACTTCAGTTAAAGAATAAATCAATCATTTATAATATTCTATAGTCATTTTTAGCAAATATAAGATAATTTGTTTTCAAATTATTATGATTCTATTCAATGTACAAACTGTTATGAAATTTAGTGAACTGCTCAAACCAAAAAGCTCGAAGTGTAAGATTCGAAACAATTATTGAATAATATACTTATAAACGCAAATAATACAATAACACAAATTCAATTTTTTATTGCTTTTTACGTGAGAAAAAATATCCACATTCTGAAAAAAAATAAAAACAACATGAAACACCAAACGATAACAATACAAACACGTCAGAAAATGAACATTGGAATGAAATAATGAAAAAAGGTATTTGTCTAAATTGATTGCATTTTTAATGTTTCAATCATCAATAAAAACATTAACTAAATTTATTCTGAGCTAAATCCAAAAGATCAGTTAATATTGGAAACTTTGTTTGGAATTGGATGATTATTGGTTAACTTTCTGTTTTAGATCATTTCTTTGCTCCTAAAGTATGATACTTGTGTACTGAGGTTTTAAATCAAACATTTATAAATAGTTTGAGAAAAAAATAACAAAATTATTGAATTTTAAAAGTACTTCCATAAAAATCCAACCTCTTCATTGTGCTACATTTTTTTAATTTTTATTTGGCACCTTATATCCACTAATACAGCGTTCCATCTGCAATATGTTCGGTTGTTTACCTCTAGCTCACTTAGAGGAAAAGCTGCAATAGTGAACTTATCTCCATTCACAAATCTTTTCAATGTGTTCCAAAACTCTTCTACCTTGTGTATATTATTAGTTTCATCCTCCACATCAACTGCTGTCATTATTACTTCAAATTTATAATTAGACTTCATAAAGTCACTTCCAAATATAGTTCTGATTTCAAAGCAAATATGATCGCATAATTTAATAGCTTCAAAATCTAGACGAAGATTGAATTCAAAAAATGTAAATGTATGCGAAGCCAAATCAAGGCGACATCTAGTGTTAAAAAGTGGAACACGAAAACAATAATATAATTCAGAACTCGTATGTACCGGTACTGGAGTTATTGTTATAAATTGACGCTTTTGTAACTTTGAAGAAAGATTCACAGGCACTTCATTTAAATCAATCTTATTGCATCTAATAGCAAGTTTCTCTTCCTGAGTTAACACCGGAGACTTATCAACTCTACTGACAAACTCCTTTCCGCTAATTGTAAGGAACTGAATGTGTTTTTTGAGAGTGCTGAAGCTCATCGCCATGTCTTCAACAGCAATTCCGTTGCGGCTTGCTTCAGCCAAAGCCCACCGTTCAAATAGATCAAACACATCAAATTCTGACCCCAAATCCAGTTTTGGGGATTTCAAAATCAATTCAATTGTTTCGGGTTTGACTGACAAAAAGTATTCACTTACAACAACCAGACGAGTTTTTTCTCGAATGATGTTACAACACAATTCTTCAAACTCTGATACGTTGAAAGTTTTGCAACACTCGTACACTTCCAGCACATCTGCAGGAGCAATATTTGCTTTCAAATACTTGCTGCATAACTGGGTAAGCACGGGTATTAGGTACTTGCGAGCAGCAACGTAAACCAACAATGCTTGAATTGTTGTTGTGAGTTCTAATTTACAAGTGTAAATAAATTGTTTCATACATTCAAACCCTTCCGGATGTATATCAGGAACTGTAACAATGTTGTCCTCTTTTAAAGCACCGTAAAACATTGCTTGAAATACTTCACTTGCAGCAGCAAAAACTAATTTATGCCCCTTGACAACAGTTCTCTCAGCACCAACTATAAATTCACAATCATAGTCAATACCATTATTAGACAAACAGTAGAACCGCTTTTGGAATTTCTCAAGTAAATCGTCGGTAGAGTTTCCAGCGTTTGAAAACATCTTTAAAATGTTCACACACTAGTTTTACTAGCCTAACAAAATGATAGAATAGATTAACTCTCACTTGAATATTGAATGACTACTACACTGAATCATAACACACAAATGACATCTCTCACATTCAAGACTAAACAAGACCTAACAAAATAATCTGAGATTTAGTTTTTAATCCTTAACTTGTTTAACAACAATATTTATCAACTTATGCTAATTACAATTTGAAGACGAGCTGACACAGATAACCAACAGAACAATGATGAATAAAACAATAAAATTGGTGTACTCAAAGTTAAACCACATCGATTCTTCAGCTGTTTCAAAATAAGATTAATAGCATTTTTTTAAGAATTGAGAATTTAGCAAAAACATATGTTTCAAACATTACTGAAATTTGAGGAAGAGCACAATATTATTATGACGCTTTTGTATGTTTATGTTAATAAAATAATTGATAACTACTCATCTTTAGTCAAGGCAATAGGTCGATTGAATAAAGCTAGCAGTTGCTAATTATAATTTTCAAGCAACTGCTTATTGCAGTCATGGGAATGTTATAGAGAGAGAATTTTGGAAGCCAATTTTCAACCCCGCAGTTTTATTTAGGGTAGTAAGGAGGTAAGCATATCAAAAGTCCCCACCCCTACCGCTTGTGCTGAGGGATGGGTGTGGTTTAAGAATACAATTTTTTGGTTTCTCACATATAATTAGAGAACTATGTATTTTACGAACATAATTGTATACAAAATTGAAGCTTATATAATTTCCTACAATCGACCAACATAATTACAATTCATAAACTTTTCCTATATCTTTTTGAAAATCTATCGGGTAAAAGAAAGGAGACGGGGCCGCCGAAAGCAATGGATGAACAGGTAGAAGTTCTAGTAACCCTTCAGTGGTCGCCTATTGTTATTGAATTTCGACATTTTCGTAGTCTATTGTTAAGGATTCTACTCCGAGGAATAAATTGGTGGCCCAGTCTGATTACTTAAAGGCATTTTCAACTGTAAACCAGTGGTAGCCTAAATGCATTGATTGGATAAACACACACATTACAGATCGATTATAAGTACAAATTTAGTCAAACTAAGAACGTATTATTTTTTATTTTTTTATAAAGATAACGTATTTTTATACTTAATATCGAGGCACCGAGCTTTGCTCGTTATTTATTTATTGACTTTTGATAAACCGAACACTATTCTAATGATTGGGGAAGTACTAACAGGCACAGCCCAAAACTATTTCTTTCCCGAATTTTGATTTATACACTAAATAGTCTAGAAAGTAGTTTATGTTCCATACACTTGAATTCAGGTTCAATTTTCTTTTCAAACATTTGAAAACAAAAAAAATATAATTTAGATTATATACAAACCAAATTGAATAACAAAATAAAACTCACTAATCACTTGAAATTGTCAAATAATGATCAACTTTGAAAATTATGATATAACTTACTCTAGTTTAGGAAAATTATGATATAACTTACTCTAGTTTAGTTTACTCTAGTTTCTATTTTGTCATGTCAACAAATCAGATTATGTTGATCAAATCGATTAAATTGTTTAGCTAGATAAAATTTCTAGCTGATTGATTATGATTACACAGCTTGAAATAATTCTGTCTCTCTCCCACACAGGCACACGCATCTTCTGTTATTGAGAGACGTCGAAATAATTATCATCTGTTTTCCAAGGATGAATTATCCTTTTAATGTCGTTCAGAGAGTTTTCCAAAGAATGAGACCTAGTACAATCGAGTTTTTATATCATAAAGCTACTACTATGTTCCAAATTTTGTGAAAATCTTTAGAGCCGTTTTCGAGATCCGTAAAACATAAGTAACCAGATATAAAAATAGCCAGATATAAAAATAACCAGATATATGAATACAGAAATTGCTCGCTTAATATAATAGGATTCTTACGTCCTATTATATTCAGTATACATGATGAGACTAAATACATTACATAGACATATCATCAGCTGATGAATAGCGCACGTGATGTTTAACCACGAATTGTATGTAACTCAAGTTAGTCTGTATACAGCTTGTGAGCAAGTTGAGTTTCATCAAAATAAATCATTAAGATTAATTAAATAGCAAGTACTTGAACTCTGATTCAGATTCAATAATTAAGTGAGAATACAAGTAGCAGGTAAGGTGGAAAGTAATAGATGAGTCTCTACCAGCTAAAACTGCCTTCAAGAAAGCAGACGGGTCCACTCCGGCCACTAATGAGGGTAATGAAGCGGATTCAGAGGACAATAGAGTGTGATAGTCGAGAGTTGGAGGATGCACCTTTTTGGAACTATAGCCCAGTGCACAGGTAGCGCGGCCACGTCTCCTTTCTTCAACCCAATCTATCGTAAAAATCTTTGCTAATAGAGTGATAGATTATAGAGCATTGAATTCTCTTTAATTTGATGTATAATTTCACACTTTTACGGATTTCCTCACCACTGTTGCAGCAGCTTTAGTGTTGAGTGTGGAATATCCAGTCTTGCAACAATAGACCAATTGACAAAGGAATTTGGAGGGAATGATTTGAACACAATTTTTTGTTTTGCAGCTTTGTTTAAACTAGTTCTAGCTTCTAGTCTATGGAAAACAAAGGCGGAACTTAGTGTTGTATCTCTAGTTGATCCACCCCATTCACGGACCATAGTTGAACTACAAGTTTGACAACAAATCGCAGAGTGAATGGCCTGCTCAGAGGCCAACGCACACAGCAAAAGACTGTCATATATGCAGACAGAAGGAAAAAATGTTTACATAGCAAGTCGCGCTCATTTTTTCAAGTTAAACAAATTATTATTGGCTGAGAAACGATTTATACTACTTTTGTGATTGAAAACTACCACAACATTGTGATTACTACAACATAACCTATTCACTTATACCTATTATACTTACACTTATACCTATTCACTTATACTTATTCACATAACCTATTTACCAAGTAGTGGCGCAGTCGCAGGAGATTGCTCCGTTTCACTCTCTCTCCAGGTGAATGCCTTCGGGTTGCTGCTGCGTTGCTCGCCACTGCTCCTATTCGTGCTCTTTCCAGACGACCATGAACCAAAACGAACGCTCTCACTCGCTCTCATTGTGAGCGCATAATGTGGGAACGTAACGCAGTTTCTTGAAGTGTCACCCGGCAAACCAATTTATAAGACGTTGTCACGTCAGGAGGAGATGGCTGGAGGATGTGAGTGCCGATTTGCGTGTTTTGGGCATCAGAGGATGGGAGAATGTGGCGGAGAGGAGAGACGATTGGAGGCGAATTGTGCAGGAGGCCAAGGTCCACATCGGACTGTAGCGCCAATGAAAGTAAAGTAAAGTAAGTGTCACGTCAAAAATCAAACGACGTATGCAGACAGAAGAACGTCTGTGTGCGTTGCAATACTCGATAACCTAGGGAAGGATTTCTCCTCCGCCTGTCTGCATACGTCCATCTGTTGCTGTGTGCAATGGAAGCGGTTGACAAAGACATTCTGGTTTCCTTGGCCAGGTCATCACCATCATGAACTTGGGTCTACTGGTCATTAAGTTCATGCCCGGGTAAACCTTTTTGGAGTGTTGTTACAGGTAACCAGAACTTCGGGACCAGGAATTTCGGGACCAACTAGGAAAAAGAGCAATAATATTGTGGAACCAAGTCTGGGATCTCTGCCTGCGAGGTGATTAGCAAACAATAGTCGGCCCTTTTGACAGGTTTACACGGTTCTGTTACTCAGTGATTCATTCATTCATAGATTCATTTTACTTTCCTTGCCCTACTACCATAGGTAAGGAAAGTATTGCTTTCCAAAAAAAATTAAGGTACCCCAATTCAAGTTATCTATACGTTTCAAGGTCCCCTGAGTCCAAAAACATGACTTTTGGGTGTTGGTCTGTGTGTGTGTGTGTGTGTGTGTGTGTGTGTGTGTGTGAGTGCTGTGTGTGTATGTGTGTGTGTGTGTGTGTATGTGTGTATGTCTGTGAACACAATAACTCCATTTCTAATTAACCGATTGACTTGAAATTTCAAACTTAAGGTCCTTATACCATGAGGACACGACAATAAGAAATTCAATGAAATTCAATTCAAGATGGCGGAAAAAATGGCGGACAATTACTAAAAAACCATGTTTTTCATGATTTTCTCAAAAACGGCTGTAACGATTTTCTTCAAATTTATACCATGGATAGCTATTTATAAGCCCTATGAACTGACATGAGTCTCATTTCTGGGAAAATTGCAGGAGCTCCATAATATTCATGAGAAAAATGGCGGATGATTACTAAAAAACCATGTTTTTCACGGTTTTTTCGAAAACGGCTCTAACGATTTTCTTCCAATTAATACCATATATAGCTATTTAAAAGCCCTATCAACTGACATGAGTCTCATTTCTGGGAAAATTCCATGAGCTCCGTAATATTCTTGAGAAAAATGGCGGATAGTGACTAAAAAACCTTGTTTTTCACGGTTTTCTCGAAAACGGCTCTAACGATTTTCTTCAAATTTATACCATGCCCTATCAACTGACATGAGTTTTTTTGGAAAATTGCAGGAGCTCCGTAATATTGTTGAGAAAAATGGCGGATAATTGCTAAAAAACCATGTTTTTCACGATTTTTTCAAAAATAACTTGACCGATTTTTTTTTCAAATTCATACCCTGTATAGTTATTTATCAGCTCTATCAACTGGCATAAGTCTCCTTTCTGGGAAACCAATGGAGGGTCCACCCCATCCTTGGGAAATGGACTTAGTAACCTCCTTCTCGTGCATGAGGTAGATAGGTAGCGCATTTCATAAAAAGAACACATAGTCGAGATATTTCATCTGTAGAACAACTGTTTTGACGACTTTAAAAAAATGACGACTGAAAAAAAATAATCGAATTTTACAATTCACACAAAGAAAAAGTACTCTGAAAACAATTATATATACACATATACTGACAGAAGTCTGATCGTAGTTTCAAATATGAGCAAGGAAAGTTGTGTGAGTGTACCACACCAGATTTTTGGAAATAGTTTTGTGTACTGAGTAGATAAACAATCTTACAGACATCTTCAGAATGCCTCTTTTCCAACATGTCATTAGATCTAAGTTTCTTGATCTAATAAGAATTAGAAATTCATATTTTCTTGATCAAGTAGCGGAAATAATAATTCAACTTCAAAATCTAAATGCATGATGTAGACTATTGTATATTGAATAAATATTTATATATTAGTTGAATGGGCCTGCAAGTGACATGCTAATTTTATTTGTTCAATGCCTTTGTGTTGAAGAACAATGTCCAACCACCTGTTGGAGACACCTGATTCTACCCGCCAAGAGCCATCCTCTCTCCTATGACTGAACCCTTTAGTCCCAAAAAGTATTGGCCCCAAAGCTCCTAGCATTGTTGTTACATGATTACGTCAATGGCTGACCTGAACCTTAGAATAACCAATCTATTGTACATATAATTATGCCTTGTATGTATACGTATTGCTATTCTCTGCCTGAACGCAAACTTTCAATAATGCTATTGATTTATCATAATTTTATTATCAGATATTCTAAAATTATATATTTTAATAAGAGGCAAACTAATTGAAAAATATTCTCAAGTACTTGCGTTGAATGATCTCGAGTTTCAGCTTCTGCCTGATGAAGATTAGGTGAAAAAGTGGAAGGCATATTGCAGTAAGCCCATTACAGAATTGAGGTGCTCGTAGCTTGCAGAACACCAACGTTATCATTTAACAAGCGTGAACACTGAACAGATCTGCGATCAAATGGAATTCGTCGGTACACTTCAGGTAATCACAGAGTGATAACGCTGTCTATTACGCTAAGGTGCCATAATACTGGAAGATATCTAACTGCATTACACTGTACAACAAAATATTGATCGCTAAAATTTTCTCCCTTTTCTATCTCCTGGAGGAAAAAAGCAAGTAATGCTCCGGTTTTGTTCGCTTTGTTAGAGGCGTGGGTACAATCTCGGTCACAGCTCTATAGTGAGATTCACTTTCAACTGTCAGCATTTTTCGATAAAATAACACCAACACTTACCATTCAACCAATGCCGACAGTTTGAAGTGAATTTCACTATACACTAGAAAGGATTCGCAAGCAATCTGTACGCTATACCTATGTATGCATCAAAATCCAATCCGGGCCGTTATCTAGTGTAAAAGGCGTTATGTAACGTTGATATTTTTGTGATCGTAGTGGGTGACTTCTAGTTTGATCATGGACTTCTTTATGACAATGTGATACAACTAGCTCAGTTGTTATTCTTCCATGAGTTGCATCATTGCTTGCAAAAAATCAGCAGAGACTAGGTATTCTAACTTGGTTTGCTATTTTCTACTATCTCAATTTAGGAGAAAACAGTGTTGGGTTTGAAGCGAAAATTAGCATCAATCCACACTTAATGAGACAACATTATAATAAATATAGGGTCTTTCAGCGAAACGGGAGGATCTCACTAAATTACTAATTATTCAAGAAATTGTATTACTTGTGGATCTTCTAATTTTATTTAAATAGCTAGTATAGCTAGAACTTCGTACCGCCAAAAAGTCAATGTATCTCATGCTATACTTTATTTTATTTGGTGAATCATTTATCTGACAATCAATATTTTCATGTACATCTCAATGCTGACTTCCTATGTGCTTAGTCATGCAGCATTTATTATTCCGAAAGCATATTCTACTCAATCATTTGGTGGTAATATCTATTAGTAAAGTGTTGAATTATTACAAAAAATAGATAGGTTAATTAATAAATTTCTTCAGTAATTAATTATGCAATATGAACAAATCTCTTTCATGAGATGAATCATTTTCCAACATTTTCCAGTTTCTCAATGTTAGAAGGGACTGTATTGTTTTTGTATAGGTATTCTATGGAACCATTATCTACAGCTGGTACCAATCAACCAACGTTAGTAGACAGAAATAACTTTGCCTCTACTAACTTTGCCAATCAACAACACTTCAACTCCAAACTACCGTATTGAGCACGGGTGACCTGTTTATTACAGCTGCTAACTTTAGATGCTAAATCATATTATTATCACAACATGATCTTGAATCATGATCATCTTTCCGTTCTAAGGTAGCTGCTTTGGCCGGCAAGTACGAAAACAAAGGTCTGTAAAATTGATTAATAAATAATTATTATAAGCCCCCCCCCGCTACTAAAATTTCTGGTCGGAAACCATCCACAATATTCATACAACATATTCGCAAAGTTTCATGCCGTTATGTCAAGTAGTTTTTAAGTCTATAGGGAACAAACAAACAAACACACAAACAGACATTCATTTTAATATATATATATCTTATATAAAAGCGAAATGGCACTCACTCACTGATTGACTGACTGACTGACTGACTGACTGACTGACTGACTCACTCACTCACTCGCATAACTAAAAATCCACCGGACCAAAAACGTTCAAATTTGTTAGGTATGTTCAGTTGGCCCTTTAGAGGCGCACTAAGAAATCTTTTGGCAATATTTTAACTCTAAGGGTTGTTTTTAAGGGTTTAAAGTTCGTCTTTTAGCATGTATAATCTTCTTCTCCCAATCTCTTAATTATAATTGAAATTTCCATATCATATGTTACTATAGAACTATAATCTAGATAGAGTACCTCTTCTAAACAGTTGTAAACTGGCAACTAAATTAATAATTTTGTCAGGTTGGCATTAAGTTGAGTTGACTTTGTTAGGTTGGCACCAAGTTGAAGATTTAAATGCATTTATCGCGGAAAAATTGATTGGGCACTGCTACTTCAATCCTGGGAATATTATATTATTAGCAGTCAGGCTCGCTTCGCTCGCCATATCCGTTTAGCCAGCCGTTTAATCTGGACCCCCGACTGGATTGTCCTAACATATGATAAAAATGCCCAAGTGAAAAATGCAGGCGAGCGAAGCGAGCCTGCTGATCTCATTCTTGGACGATCCAGTCGGGGGTCCACAGGGGTGCCCACAAGGGGGGGGCATGGCGCAATTTGCGCCATCAACATTTTTGGGGGGGGCATGATTTTTTGTATATTTTATGTCAACATTTTGAATTATGATTAAAAAATCAAGGTATTAAATAGAGATATCCTAATGTAGTTAATTTTTCCCACCTTTACAATGTTATATTTTGCTAAGTGTAACTCAATATAAAGCATAAGCACAATTGATAATATTTTGTATGCAGGAATTTTAGTAATTTTAAGCCTATGAGTTTGAAGGTGAATCTTTGACAAAAATAAATTATAACTTCATCATCCACTATTATTCTGATTTCCTTTGCTTCATTTTAATTTTTAATGGTCCTGTGTTTGAGTTTCCTTGCTGTTGCAAGAAATATGCGATATTTTTCTCATTTTCACAGTCTCGACAGTTTTTCGATATAAACAGTAATGCAAGATCAATTTAGGGTAACTCAGCTTATAGAGCATGAAATTTTCTCTCATTTAAGACCAATCGCAAGTTTCTATCATGCATTGTACTCATTTTAGAGACTCTTAATTAACAGTAAAATCGCAAGAAAAATGAGAAAATAAAGATCATCATTCAATTGGCTGTAACTTTTGAACGGTATTGAAAACAGAAGTATATTTCATGGGAGTGAAAAGAGGAGAAAATTCATCACAACCTCGACCACTTTTTGGATTTTGCATCTGAAGTGTTCCACAAGATACGCAACGTTGCATATGCGAGACTGTGAGAATGGGGAAAATATCACAAATTTCTCGAACATTCAAAGTTGCGTATCTTGTGGAACACTTCAGATATAAAATCCAAAAAGTAGTCCTGCGCGACCACTCAATTCATTGGAAATTTATTATCTTTAATATTATATAGAGAATGCTTTTTCTCGAAAAATTCAAGGTTCTCGAGATTAAATGGAAAACTTGAAAAAATCGAAAATTTTGGGGTGAAGTCGCCTTCTGGTGTGTCAGCAAATTTCAGATTAGAATTCAGCGCCCCAAAATATATATAGAACCATCGAAAAAAATTATTTCGGGGCTGTTTCCTGAAAAACGACCATTTGACTGGACTATAAGTTGTTATCCTATTATAATAGCGAGCAATTTATGTATATCTGTTTATATTTTTCTATTTCTATATCTGGTTATCTGGCTATCTGGTTATTTATGTTCAACGGATCTCGGAAACGGCTCTAACGATTTTCACGAAATTCGGAATATAGTAGGTTTATGATATCAAAATTCGATTGCACTAGGTCTCATCCCTGAGAAAACTCTCTGAAGGACATGAAGAGGATAATTCATCCTTGGAAAAACAGATGATGATTTCGTCTGTGAATAAATCACAGACGAAATATATTTTTCGTAGTGAATAAATCAAAATTCGGGTAAGTAACAATTTTGGGCTGTGTCTGTTAGTACTTCCCCAATCATTTTAAAGAAATGATTATCAATGAAATAAATCTGTTTATCAATGAATAAATAACGAGCAAAGCTCGGTGCCCCGATATTTGGTATTAATAGATAGAATTTACAAAATGTACTTGTTCAGATGATATCTTTATTCCAAAAACCAAACCATTTAAAGATACATTTTGTTCGACTTGTGTTATTTACTCCTGTAATGTTAAAAAGTAAATACTACCAACAACACAACATCAGTGACAACCTATTCCAATTCATGATAAATATCGGGGCACCGAGCTCCGCTCTAGAGTACCTACAAAAGCATATAAAAATTATTACGAAAGAAGAAATTATAATAAATATTCATAGTTCATACAGAAAGGTTCTATCTAATCACAGTGGATTGAGATTAATTCGCAGAGGAATGCAAAAATTTCTCTCACAAAAGCATGTTAAATTTTAATCCTGATTCATGTCACGTGAACCAAATCACAGAAGACCATCTCAAAAAGATAGCTTATCCGATTGGTTCTACTGGAATTAATCAGGATTAAAATTTAACCGGCTTTTGTACAACTGTCACTAAGTACCTGATTGAATTATGTACAAAAGTTCAACAGCTGAGTCATAATTTTGTCTCAGTCCCACACACATGCACTCGCTCACTCACTTCCATCATCAACAGACGCCGAAATTATCAGCTGTTTTTCCAAGGATGAATAAATTCTTTTAATGTCCTTCAGCGAGTTTCCCCAGGGATGAGACCTAGTGTAATCGAATTTTCATATTATAAACCTACTATGTTCTGAATTTCGTGAGAATCGTTAGAGCCGTTTTCGAGATCCGGTGAAATACAAACATATAAACATCTAAAAATTTAAACATCAAAACATCTAAACAGAAATTGCTCGTTTAATAGTATAGGATTTAGAATACCTAAACTTGCCGACATTATATATTGTATGAATAAAATCGTTCCAAATTTGTATGAATGTTTACCAAGATTGCTATGCAATATTCTTTTGCAATAAAGAATTATCAATGATATTATTATTCAACTTTTTATAAGTAACCTTAACATTTAAAAAGCAAAGCCTCCCTTACTTATCTTTTAATATCCTATTAAAATATGTGTCATGTAGTTTTTCCTGATGTAATGAAGTTCTTTCTAGTCCTCCCGAACAAGAACGGGTGCACTGCTAGTCTCAAAAATAATATCAAAAAGATACTTTATTTCTATTTTAAAGAGATAAGAAACGATGGTATATATTTTTACAATATTATGAAAACAGAAAGAATTCCTCACAAGACCAAAGGTAAATAATGTCCTTTGGAAGATTAGAATGTAGAGGTGCGTACAGATATACGCGCCGCGAACATGAGCAATTCACTTTTAATCAGCTGATTATATCTGTATTTTTACAGAAACGGTAAAATACAGATATAAAAAGCTTGGCATCAGCTGATTAAAAGTGAATTGCTCATGTTCGCGGCGCGTATATCTGTAAGCACCTTAAGATGTGAATTTTATTGTCATACACTGACTAATGTTAAAAACTAAAGAGTTGGGAGTTGGGGTACTTTGGGGGGGGGTCATTACACATGGATTGGGGGGGCATTACACTTGAATTGGGGGGGCATGCGCCATTGGCCTTGGGGGGGCTGGGCACCCCTGGGGGTCCAGATGGGTCCGGCTAGACGGATATGGCGAGCGAAGCGAGCCTGACGGCTAGTAGATGAACATGATAATGAGTTAAGAATATTGATACATGATAGAATATATTTGTTAATAAGTACAAAGTAGTGTTTAGTTTAAAGCTTTTGACATTTTTTTAAATAATAAAGTAGAACATTAGCTTTGTCATAATAGCCTTCCGCATTGATGTCAAAATAAACAAGTTACGAATTACAAAAAGGTTACATTTTTATTATGAACGATATGGGGAGTGAATGTTTTAGTTGGAAAAATAAATTTTTTAATTTTGAAGAAGAGTTTGTGGTTTACAATTTATATCAATATATAATAATCGGTCTCACCTTCTCGTCAGATTTTTTCACAAGGGCTTCGTTCTCCAACTTCGTCCTTCCTTATCGTTTCTCTTTCTTTCCCCTCCCATTCCTCTTTCCCTTACATTCTAACTCATCCTCTCACAAACAAATTCATAATTCCGATCAATGTCATCACAACCTAAAAGTCCCCATTTTTCACAGCCTATATTTGAATTTTAAACCATTTCTGTTTTTCTCCAAACTGCAATACTCCTCTACAACAATAATTGTTTCACAACCTATTTTTCATACACCCAGTTGTACAAAAGTCTGTTAACTTCAAATCCCGATTAAATACCACGAGAACCAATCAGAGAAGCCCTTTTTTCAATAAAACCTTGTCTGATGTTTTGTGAATTATTTATATGAATTTGGCAATAAATTTGATTTTGATTCGATTGGTTCTTGTAGCATTCAATAGGGATTAATAGTTAACAGATTTTTGTACAACTGGGTGTATTAAAAATAGGTTGTGAAAAAATATATTGTTATAGTGGAGTATTTTGCTGTTTGGAGAAATGAAGAAATGGTTTAAAATTTAAATATAGGCTTCAAAAGAATTAGAGAAGCGTTCTTATAAAAAAAGATATTCTCCTATTGGTTCTCCAGGAATTTAATCATGATTAAAGTTTAACTGGCATTTGTGCAATTGGGACGAAGATTTATTAATTCGAAACAACAACAGTAACAATAAATTGATCCACAACCATTTTCAAACCTGTTTCAATTTTGAGTATTCTATCAAATAACACTGCAATAAATCTGTCTCAACAGACGATTCCCACTTTTTTATTTGAAAATTACTGCTATTTCAATGATAAATATGGTTTCACAGCTTGTATTTCACAAAAATCACTTTACTAATTGATCCTCGGGCTGGTTTGAAACTGAACCACACTCAAAAAACTATTGAGCAAGTTCATTATTTTTTCATTTCGACTAGGTACATTTTTTGTCAAATCTCTTCAATTCGAACATAATCACGTACTCTTTTACAGCAGGCGCGCTGTTACGATTGGCACATTTCGGCGCGTCTGTTATTAGACCTATTTCACTAGAAGTAGTACCGTATAGTTATAGTTTTTGTTATTATTTTATTGCAGCGGGTGGCGAATGATACAGACACCTATAGTGAAATTCACTCTTCAAACTGTCAGAATTGGTTGAATGGTGAGCACTGATGTTATCCATTAGGAGCGCTGACAGCATAAAGTGAATCTTGTATAGACGTGCGCCCCAAACGATTATTATTACGTGACAGATATTGTGACAATGTTGTTTTGCCGTCGGTAAAAGAAGCAACAAAACACTATAATATAGCAGGTAGGGCACTGTAGTAAGACACCGACACCAATAGTATCATTCTAGGTTCTTCCCTTTCTCTTCCTTCGTCTATTTTCTTCTTCATATTCTTTTCTATTTTCCTTCTCCTCCTCCTCCACCTCCTCCTTCTCCCAAGACTCCTCCGGTTGTGTGTTAATAGACAGGATATTCTTTTCAAGAATCATCAATAATTTATTATTAATTGTTGAAACTTCGCTTATTCATGTACATACAATACAATATATTACAATATCATCGAAATTCAAATATTACTCCATCCAATCAATAAATAATATTTCCATACATACTTTGTGAAGTTTATTGAATAATTAGCTATATTGTCATTTATTATCAATAATAATTAGTGTATGAGCTGGTATTATATTGTAATTTAAATGAATAAAAGAATTTAATCTAATCTAATCCTCCTATCACTACTTCTGTTTTTCATCCTCCTCTTATGTCTTCTCTCCGTATCTCTCCACCAACTCTTCTATCTCTTCCTCCTCTTAATCCATCTTTTTTCCTGCTTCTCTTCAATAAATTAACAAGATTATGTCAGGCAGCTTCCTAAAATCCTTGAATTCATGTCACTTCTATAGCAAGCTCCATATTGTGAGATTCAATATAAAAACTATCACCTTTCTTACAAGTGACCTTACAATTGCCATCCATTCAATGCTAACAGTGGGTCCAACAACCCGCTCTATGGATTCATTGCAGACTGTCAAAATTCCTTACAGCAGTAACATCCTTGCATCCCATTCAACTAAGGCTGACAGTATAAAGTGGGCCTACTATTTAATAGCTCTCTATAGTTTCTAATTTTCTGGTGCAAAATGTTTAAAGTTAATCATTATTTTACAGTTTTAAGTGATTAGTGAGTGTTGTTTTTGTTATTAAATTTGGGTTTTAAACAATCTAAATTTAATTTTTTTGTTTTCAAATATTTTGACTGAAAATTGGACTTTAATTCAAAAAAGTATAAAAGTAGAATTCAAAGTGGACTATAGTGTATAAATAAAAATTCGGGGAAGGAACAGTTTTGGGCTGTCCAGTTTTGGTCCTTCCCCAATAATTTTAATAAATTGTGTTCTGTTTATCAATAAATAAATAATGTCAGCATTCCCTATAAGAATAAACATTGCTTCCCATTCAAACAGTGAATAGAATAGCTGCCTTTATTTTACCTAGGAGGGCGGAGTTAGGGCGCAGCCGGCCCTCTCTTACACTCAACCCTCAGAATATCTATGAGAGTGATAACAGTGCTGACAGTTCTAAGTGAATCTCACCATAAAGTAAGTAAATGTTTACTAATAAAGAAGTAGATTATTTCTGTGATCTCTGATCTCACTCATCCGCTGTAGAACAACGTAAATTTCAACGTAAATCTCACCACTCTCTATTAGAACTATCTTAGAGAAACGAAAACTATGTTTTTCTTCCATCTCTGGAACTATGTACCCGCAAGCCGCTTTCGTAGTAGGCTATAGTGGGTAAGGTCCCAACTATATGAGCGTCATAGACGCTTTAAATTTTTTCAGCTCGTTTACAGGATTAGTTTTGTTTTACAGGATTTGTTTAGGATTTACAGGATTTGTTTTAGTTTTATTGTCTCTAATGAGGGAAACTATACTAGCTTAATAGACGCGCCCCATAAGTGGCCATGCATTTTGAAGACCTGTCGAATAAATTCAGCGCGTCTATAGTTCGAATCTACGCGAATCTATCGAGCGAATTTACGCTCGTATAGTTGGCTCCTATAGTAGGGTACATTCTATACTCTCCGGCGGCGGCACGGTTGTAAATTATTGGAAGTGGGGACAGAGTTGATGTTGATGAGTGGTGATGTGTGGGGGGGAGGACACCAAGCTGCGATAAAGGATAAAGTCACCGGCTGTCGGTGGATAAGCGCGCACTGCTCTCCGATCGGCAGGCAACACACCTCACTTCCGTCTCTCTCTGCCGTTAGCCTGTTTGCCGCAGTTTGTCTCTGTCGCACCCGTTAGCTGAAACACTGTGTATCCTGTCGGGTGTTAGCTGATTCATCATCGACATTCTTGCAAATTGAAGGTAAGAGTGATCATTTATTTGAATTACAATTCATCTATTTAAGTTAGAATATCATGGTAATGTAATATTATGTGATATGAAAATAGGATAGTGACGCAAAAATATGAATTGACAAAAAAGTGTAAGATTCAATACAGTTCTGTAATGATAAAATAATAAAGTGGAAGAGGGATTAATATAAAATATTTATAAAGAAGATTCAATTAATGATAAAAATATTTTATAATTACCAAGTTTATCAAATGTGTTGAGGACTTAAGAAAATAAACTATACTAAACTGGAGAAAAATCTATTATATACTCCATATAAAAGATATTATAAGTACATATAATATAGGTTTTTTACATGTTCCACTGGCATTTAGAAAGAAAGTGTGAATTTATATGAGAGTGATAAATTATTATTCGTTTTTGTTCAGTGACAGTAAAACACAATAAGTTTCAATTTCAAAATATGCAATGAACAGTTTTTCTTGTTTCAGGGTGGAACATATATGGGGAGCAAATAATATTATGGGAATCAATCAATCAATTTTAATTGTAAAATGAGTTATGGTGAAAATACTATATGCAATGGAAAAAATTTACTGTCTGCGTAGGAATCCATCATATTGGTAACGAAAAAAAATATGAAAGAGGGAAATTAAAGTTATTTCTATTCCCACATTCTTGGAAAATGTTCTCAATTTTTCTGGACGGTTGTGATTCATGAAGAATTGGCCTATTATTATTGATGAAAAAAGTGCATTATGTATAACTAATGCAGTCAGTGAAATGTACAGTGCATTTAGTGAGATATAGCAGTCGTACTTTAAACTGAAGTTTTCAAGTGATTCTGCTATTGTAAAACTCTGTGAGATTAATGTGCACTTATTCACAAAGGAAGATTAACATGAAAAAGCTCGTTAAAGCATTTAAGCCTATAACTTTAATTTTGAAAGGTTTAAGACTCAATAATCACGATGAGATTACGAGTAAATACACCACTGCATATTGCAATTTTTTATTTTTCAATTGAGCCACATTTTCATCACTCTGTCAAACGAATTATTTGTCAGGATTCAGAAAGGATGTTGCTCCAGTATGTTGCAAAATAAAAGAATCAAAATACAGTATCACAGCAAAAGCATAAAATTATTAGTTCTATTGAAGAATGGAGGTGAATCATAAAAGCAGGCCATTCACTATCCAATTTTTTTGTCCAACATCAATGTTAGATCCGACATAGGATGAGCTTGTAGGAAGTCTGGTCGGACGAGTTGGATCAATAAGAGGTCCAACATGAAGGTTCAATATCCTATTGTCCACTGTTTTCCATTGACTAGAGTAGATTGAAGTTTGATAGCAATTCGAAACATGAGTGCTGAAGACGATTCGACTAGTAGGACAACTAGTTGGACAACAAATCGGAAAGTGAATGGCCCGCTTAACTAATTGCATTGAGAAAACCACACTTATATAAATTATAAAAATCAATAGATCATAAATGACTATAAATAGTTTTTCGCTATAATCCTGACTACATACGGTATCTTTACCCTGGATTTAATAGGCTGGTTGGGAGACTAGTTGAACAATTTATTATTTTAAAAATCGTTTCCTTCGATTTCAAAAATGATGAGAGAAAAATACACTTGGTAAATTACAAGAGTTTCAAAAAATCCAAAACAGCCTAGCCAACCATAAAAAAATCTGGTGTGGCGCACTCACACACTACCTCCGTAAACAAAGCCGTAGTGCATTCATGTGACGTCAGCACAGGTAGGGCTCCTACACCAATAAAACACTAGTTGATAGATATTAGCTGAATTTTTATTGGTGTATGAGCCCTACCTGTGCTGACGTCTAAGCTGAGCACTACGGCTTTGTTCACGGAGGTTGTGACTCACACCACTTTCCTCGCCGTTATGAAAATTTCGGCAAAAACCGCCTCGTGTGTCTCCGGCGTGAGAGTCGAGTTTTCGAAAATATAATTTAAAATTGATCAGATGACGAGATCAATTCTGCTATCCCTCTAGTGAAAATGATTCAATAGAATCAACAGTTGCCTCTTTCATTAAGTTTGCATTTGAATAATCACAATCTCGAATTTCGAGCTTATGTTTAATTTTAGGTGAAAATGTTACTGGACACTAATTGTTTCTGAAGTCTGATTATTGGGAATCTAAAATCAAACTTTGCATAGATGGGGCGGAGCTCCTCAAATTTTTACAGATAGGGGACTTGTGGCAGTTGATAGAGCTCATCAATGACTATTTTATGTATGAATTTGATCAAAATCGTTGGAGCCGTATTTGTGAAAATCGCGAAAAACTCTGTTTTTGTCATCATTTTCACCATTTTAGACGCCATTTTGAATTGCACTTGATCGAAATTGTTCGTGTCGGATCCTTATAGTGTAAGGACCTTGAGTTTCAAATTTCAAGTTATTCCGTTAATTGGGAGATGAGCTATCGTGTACACAGATATATACATACACTCATACAAACACTTACACACATACCCAAAAACCACTTTTTGGACTCAGGGGACCTTGAAACGTATAGAAATTTAGAAATTGGGGTACAATAATTTTTTTTGGAAAGCAATACTTTCCTTACCTATGGTGATAGGGCAAGGAAAGTAGAAATGTTTGGACTAGGTGGAATTTAGACTAGGCTACATTCGTCAGGTCTCAAATCAAATTCATATCAGAGAGTCTCCAACAAAATAATCTTGCAGAAAAGTGTAAGTAATTGCTACTAAGCTTGAACCAATTGCGTAATTGTCAACAACATTGACATGGCAATTTGTGGTTTGAACAGGGGAATAAGGATCAGAGTTGAAAAGTGAGAATGTCAACTGTTGTCATTAACGCCTATTATGAGTTCTAAAGACTTGAGAAAGAAGACTAAAGACGATTTCACAACTTATTTCGTGCAATAACAAAACCACAGTTGAACCACACAGTTACTGTTGATCTTGACATTAATCTTACGCTCAATCCTGCAAACGAATACAAAAGCGGGACAGACTGGTCTGATGGTCTGGGACGTTACTAATCTTCAGTTTGCTAGCACTGCCTGGTAGGTACTTGCAAGACAGTTTGGTCATCTTATCAATCACCCATGCACTCATTTCATTCACATGCAACAAAGCTTGTGTGGGTATCATCCGAAATGAAAAGAGAACAGTTGATAAATAAGACTTAATTTATACGGTGAACTTCCAATTATCTGTAACAAGATATTATAAAGGTGAGAATGATTATTTCATTCTCAATTGAAAGACCATCAAACTTATCTATATATATAAAAGCGAAATGGCACTCACTCACTGACTGACTGACTCACTCACTCACTCACTCACTCACTAACTCGCAGTACTAAAAATCTACCGGACAAAAAACGTTCAAATTTGGTAGGTATGTTCAGTTGGCCCTTTAGAGGCGCACTAAGAAATCTTTTGGCAATATTTTAACTCTAAGGGTTGTTTTTAAGGGTTTAAAGTTCGTCTTTTAGCATGTATATTCTTCTTCTCCCAATCTCTTAATTATAATTGAAATTTCCATATCATATGTTACTATGGAACTATAATCTAGATAGAGTACCTCTTCGAAACAGTTGTTAACTGGCAACTAAATTGATAATTTTGTCAGGTTGGCATTAAGTTGAGTTGACTTTGTTAGGTTGGCACCAAGTTGAAGATTTAAATGCATTTATCGCGGAAAAATTGATTGGGCACTCCTACTTCAATCCTGGGAATAATATATTACTCGCTTCGCTCGCCATATCCGTTTAGTCTGGCCCCCGACTGGATTGTCCTAACATATGATAAAAATGCTCAAATGAAAAATGCAGGCGAGCGAAGCGAGCCTGCTGATGTCATTCTTGGACGATCCAGTCGGGGGTCAAGGGGGCGGAGCCCCCTGGCTAGACGGATATGGCGAGCGAAGCGAGCCTGACGTCTAGTTGTCAAATAAAATTAAATCAATCTAGTGAATATTCAAAATTCAATTTTCCAGTAAATTATGAATTTAGTTTGGTAGTGCTACAAGGTATCGTGAGGTCCACGTTATAATGGCAGTATTCGATTAGCATTGGTGTTGCTATCTTTGTCTATCATTCGACAAAGCAAATAGTGCTATCCTTTTCTAGCTCTGCAACGTTGCCAGATCTTTTTTAACAAAATATTCAATCTCAATTATAAAAATTTATAATAAAATCATAGAAAAACATTTCTCTTGTCGAGTGAAATATAATAATTGATATTATTTTAAACAAGAATGTGCATATTACATTAGATATACCGTTCGGTATCTGCCATCTTCTATAGAAGGCAGTGGTAAGTCAGAGAATCGGCAGCGCTGTTCTCCTATCTCTCTCCACTGCCATTATAACGTGGACCTCACTATAGGCTAAAATAAAAAATGAAAATGAAAATACTCTTTATTAGGAGGAGTTGAGACTTTGAAGTCTTCACTGCCACTCAACCTTGAAAGTATATAAGTCTCTCATTCAGGCTTTCTATTTAGGTTCACGATACATCATATTCAGTACCGTATGTACTATTATCAACCATTATTATAATATTCTGCTCCATACTTTATACTATACAGAGTGGGTGAAAAATCCGAGAACGGATAATATCTCATACACAAAGGTAATTTGGCGGTGGGTGTGATTGGGGATCCTACTCAAATTGAAAATACTACTTTACTATGACTTTGAAAATCTGGTCCGCCATATTGAATGAACATTATTTTTTAAATAGGAAGGTTGTCATGCGATACATGAATTCGATACAGAATTTCAAGAAAAAATGAATGGCGAAAACCGCATATCGATATATCAAACCGTTTAGAAGATATTCACATTATTAATCAATATACCACTCATGTATTTCATTTCTAATTTGCATTCAAAATGGCGGATCCAAGATGGCAGACCAGATTTTGTAAGTCATAGTGGAGTAGTATTTTCAATTTGAGTAGGAACCCCACTCACACTCACCTTGGAATCACATTTTTTAATGAGTATACTAAGCCGTTCTCATACTTTTTTCTCTTTTCTGCTTCGAATAATATTGATTAATAATGTGAATATCTTCGAAACGGTTTGAGATATCGATATGCGTTTTCCGTCATTCATTTTTCTTGAAATTCTGTATCGAAATCATGTATCGCATGACCACCTTCCTATTAAAAAAAATAAAGTTGCATTCAACATGGCGGATCCAAGATGGCTGACTAGATTTTCAAAGTCATAGTAAAGTACACGGTATTTAGATGAAAATTCTTCTATTTACCTTGGTAAAGTAGTACCGTATTTTCAATTTGAGTAGGATCCCCAATCACACCCACCGCCAAATTACCTTTGTGCATGAGATATTAAAGCCGTTCTCGGACTTTTCACCCACTCTGTATACTATATAGGTACTTCATATGCTCCATTGTGCCTTGTAACTGATTTTGAGGTGGTTTTTTCAGGGAACAAGCAGTATTGGCTGTAAATCTTTTGTCATTTGCAGCTTTAATTTAAATGGATTCTATACTTCATAATTATATAGCGATGGTTCAAGTGCAAAACCTCGCATCCCACAAACAAGCTATTTTACAGGGGACATAAAAAATTAATTTCCTTTGTTAATAATGGATCAATTTTTTACTGTGGGGGTTTAAAACTTATAAAATTATGTTACACACTCGACAGATATTCAAAATTTTCTTAAATTCTCACAAATATATTTTTAAGTGGGTTACGTTGTTATGCATCATTTTTTTTTTTTTTTTTTTACTTGGGTTACGAGGTTATGCTTTTTACTGCAACATAGTGAAAAATATTAAGGCTTCTAGCCTCTTATTGACCAAAGCAGAAAAGAGAGGTATGATTTTTATAGAATATCTTTTATAGTATATCTATGTGGTCACATGATCTATATTATATTTTACATAATAAAAAAATCGCATCTCTCCTTCTCACTTTGATCAGTGATAAAAAATAATATTCGTGTAAACTGGCTGACTGGCACCTGATCAATTTCAGGGCCTCTGAAATGACTTAAAGAATGTTTTTAGTCAGCCGGGACCGACAGTTAACGTGTCCAAGCGAAAAGGCTAGTATCACACATAGCAAACAAGTTTTCAGCCTGATCTAAACTGAGTCGGTCAGTTATTTGCATAGTTATGTAATATATAAAATGTAGATAGTCTGGATACGGTACCATTATTCAGTTATTCATAGCACCTATAGGCATCTAGGTTATTTGTGTATCTAAGCAGAAGAACTGACCGATCCAACTTAGATCAGGCCGAGTCCATGTATGTGTGAAACAAGCCTAATCTGGTGATATCAATGCCTCTTGTGTGCAATAAAAATAATATTATCTATTACAATAGAAATATAAAACTATTTTGTATAAGAGTAAGAAAACAATGGGTAATAAATCTTATATGATGTTAACATACATTTTATTTCAATTTATTGATATTACACTAGACTTAAGTACAATTTTAAGTTTTATAATTTCAATAATCCTCCTCATCTTCAGGACTTTTTCCTTGTTTATTTACTACCTTTCCTACCTTTATTTCCTTGTTTACATTCATGGGGTATATCTACATAAAACTGACGGCAATGAGTAGGAATGAATTCTTTTAATTCTTGAAGGTGGTTCCACTTTTCATACTTGATTCTTTTCTTATTTTCATGAAGTTTAGGCCAGTCAGTGGTTGGGTCTCGAAGTTGACGCTGCGGTAATACTAACCAGTCGGAATCAAAACTAACTTTGTACATTATTTTTCCTTTGCTATATTGAAGTGCTCGTATATCTGTTACATTAAAATTCATTCCTGGTCTGATGCTGTTGTAAACTTGAGATTCCTTTCTTGAATAATCATTGAACTCATTGTATTCTACCCAACGAGCTTCATACGGGAATGGGTTCTTCCTTGCTTCCAACGTTGCCTTCAAGTAATCACTTGGTAAATAGATGTCACTGTCCTTCAATTTTTGTTCAATATTCGCATGGACCGAGTCGCACTCCATTTGAGTGTGACCTCTTTCTAAATATTTCTGTTCAATTATTATGTTCTTCGTCCAACTCATAGAGAGCAGAGCATTAGCAAGAATTGAATTGCGATTCTGTGCGGTACATCCATCGCTGAATATAACAATTCGTTTGTCATCAGGACAGTACTGCATTATGTAATGCGAAAGAAGTGATGCATAAGTCGATGCAGACAAATCTGTATCAATTTCACAGAACCAATAGCACATTACGTGTTTTGATACTACATTCATAACTGTAAAATTATGGCATGTCAATTTAGTTTTATAATAGAATGAACTATTTTTTAAGCATGGACTGACTTTAGCTGCTTGAACATCCATCATTAATAATGTACACTTTCCATCCTTAGCATTGAGCTTTTCTATCTCCTTCTCTTTTCTTGCTCTATCTTTCTTCTCAATATGTAGTTTGTAATCAACTTCACTTAAACAACTTACTTCAAATCGTGTGCATGTGTCGCATTTGTCTTTTTTTGGCTGGTAAAGTGCTAGATTATTTTCTCTGAAAACTTTATCAAATGTTGTTCTTGATAGAGTTTTTACATTCAATTCCAAACAGTATTTACAGTATTCTTTGTACAAATCTACCATAGATCTTACAGACTGATCCAAGTACATCTTTGATGTGTCTTTTCGACAATAATGTGATGGCAGTTTATTCAATCTACTAAAAAACATATTTAAATGTTTCAAATTGGTTTCATTCCTATTTATTGTACAGCGAGATTCATTTAAAACTTCCTGACACTTACTCATTCCTTCTGACTGTGTTCTAACCCAGTTCTGAACCTGGCTCTCTCCTAAACCAAATGTGGATAAAAACATTTTCTTGCAGACTTGATACCTTATATTATTTGTAGTTATGTGATATATTACTGAAACGTTTCTTCTTGATTCTGGATTGTCAGTGTATCTTCGTTTTGGTGTGGACATTGAAACATTATTTGCCACATAAATTTTCCTCTGGTCCCAACTCAATTCCTTCCAAAACTTATGAAATAAGTTTGACCTTTCTTCATTGGTAATTTTATTACACATTCGTGTTTTAGCACAAAACGCTGAAGAACAGTTTTCTCCAAGTTTTCTTTCTTTCTTGGGTGCAGTCTGGACATTTTTTTTGGACTCCTTACATTTTTGAAAACCAATGTAAGCTTCTCCTTTCATTCTCAATTTTTTATTCAGCAGTCTCTTAGAACCCTCATTTCTCTTTCTTTTTGATAATTCAACATTAAAATCATCATCAGAATTCTCAGTTGAGCCTTTATCAGATAAAAAACCCTCTTGCTCCATTGTCTGGTCTGCAGATTCTTCTAATTCACTCTGAACCATTGTCTTGTCTGTGGTTGTTTGTTCTAATTCATTTTCATCTGAAACAATCTCAATTGTCTTGTCTACAGTTGATACATCTAATATTTCAATCTCATCTGATACATATGCCATCATGTCGACTAATTCATTTTCATCTGTTACGTCATCAATTGTCTTGTCTATAGTTGATACACCTAACATTTCAATCTCATTAGGTATAAGTGCCATCATATTGACTGTAGATGTATCTTCCAATTCACTCTGAACCATTGTCTTGTCTGTGGTTGTTTGTTTTAATTCATTTTCATCTGATACATTCTCAATTCTCTTGTCTACAGTTGGTACACCTAATATTTCAATCTCATCTGGTACATGTGCCATCATTTCGCCTGTAGATTTCACTTCTAATTCACCCTGGACTAATTTAAGATCCATTGCCTTGTCTGTAGTTGGCACCTCAAAACCTGACTGTACTTGTATATGGGCCATTGTTTCATCTGTGGTTAATAGTTCTAATTCATTTTCATCTGGTACATTCTCAATCGCCTTGTCTTCAGTTGATACACCTAATATTTCGATCTCATCAGGTACATGCACCATCATTTCGACTGTAGATTTCACTTCTAATTCACTCTGGACTAGTATAAGATCCATCGCCTTCTCTGTAGTTGGCATCTCAAAACCTACTTCACTAATAGTGGGAAGATTCAGAGCAAAATCAAATTGGTCTGTATCAGCCTGATCAAAATAATCTTCAATAATTATATTATCAATTGAATCATTATTTACGGAATGCTGTGAAGAGTAGATTGGCTTCTGTGAAAATCCGGCTCTATCTCTAGATTGGGATGCTGTCTTCCTTCTCACAACTTGATGAAGCTCACTTGCAGAATCTGAAACAAACGTATGAAACAAGACATGAATGCATTGCTTTCTGTATTTTATGATGCAAAATGTGACAGGTATTATGTGGCATTGTCTGACAGTATTCCTCATATTTAGAAATTAAAAAATTTGGCCCATATCAAATCCTTGTCAGTAGTAGAGTCTACTTTCAGCACAATGACAAAACTATATAGCCTCATCCATTATTGAATGAAGGTTATTTGCACAATGTAGGCTAGGCTACCAAAGGACAATAATTATCAAAACTTACAATTCTATGGCAGGATCAAAATCAATTATGTAGATTACATAATTATTATCATTATGTCATTTTTATTGTTGGAAACAATCACTCTATAATAATTAGGTGACTTTGTTGTTTTCATGTTTAGGCTATATCACTGGAAGAAATTCAAAATAACTTAGTTCACTTCAAGTATGAAACATTAAATTTTGCATTCATTTAATTTTTTCATTCTTAAACAGTTATATAATATTATATTACAAATTACAACCAGCTTTGTGCTGCAAAATAAACGAAAAATAAAACCTACTGCAATATTATTCTCTCAACATAACCTACAACTAGCATTGAAATCTGTAATAATAAAAAGCTCATACATACCTTTTAAAGATTTAATTCTAGCTAATGCTACAATTTTTTCTACTCTTGACGCCCCAAATTCAGCTCTTTTCTTCTCCATATTACGCTTAAATTAACGATAACTCTTTATATCCACAAAGAAACATTGCATAAACAACGGGAACGGATTTCAAATGTGGTGTGCTTGTGCGTGCTGCAGCTGTGGTATACGAGACGAGAACGCCAAAAACACAGGAGCGTAACCTCGTATCCCAACGAAGAGAGTGAGCTTGTGGGTTACGAGCTTTTGCATCTAACCGTGTGGGTTACGTGTTTTATAAAAATGGTGATAACTTTGTTTGGATATAATTGTGGGTTACAATATTTTGCCAGAAGATGGATAATTAACCTACAAATAGAATGGCGCGCTTAGTTCAATTTCAAAAAAATTGAGGGTTACGAGGTTTTGCACTTGGGCCATCGATAGCACGGTATCAGCGCTAACCATCTCTTGTCCTTTCTGTACCTCTTCTACAGACTGTGGTAGCCTGCTAGTGTTGGGATAGGCAATATGCAGAGAACACGCTGATAGGGAGATGAGTTAACACTCAATTAATTCTACTTCAATCATCATATTAGCTTATCCAAGTACAAATTTCCTGAGCTACCAGCCTACCACACTTGGAACCCCTCTCCAATTTAACTAAAAATAACGTTAGAACCGTAGTATTTTTGAAGGCTAATCTGTATCCAAGGCTAAGGCCTTCATAAAGGCATTTTCTTTTCAAGATCACTGATCGCTTAATGAAAATAAAATCAGAGATGAACGAAATTAAATGAAATAAATGTATAGTTTTCGTTTCTCTATGATAAAATCAATAGAAATCACTCGCTAGCCAAAGATTCAATTTCAATTTTCAATTCAATTCTTTATTGCCAAAATTTAACAACGTAACAAATCAAAGGTTAATAAATCAAACATCACAGGAAAATAAAATAAAATAAACTACCCAGAACTAAAAAACTAAAAATTGTTTCAGGCTCCACCATCAACAGAAACGTCTTTGATTCGACAAAGTATTGCGAATCTGGATGTATTGTCAGTTACTTCTTGCAAAAATCTCATGAATACCGATTTTGAAACTCCAGTAGTCAAAAATTTTAGGTAACAGTTTTGATCTCGAGCAAAATTCTCCATTTTTTAATCTAATATTAGAGACTTCCAAGAGCGTTAGGAATACTTCCACAGAGTGAATGTGTAAATCGCCATTCATACACATTTTATATCTCATTTTCATTTGAGGCTGCATATTGCACATCTCGAGTACCAGTGAGTATCCGAATCAGAAATAATTATCATCTTCTACACTGTAATTGTCTTACCGCAACTACAGTAAGTTTCACTTCAAACTGGCAGCATTGTTTGGAAGGGAAGCATCCATGTTATTTATGAGTAATCCTGACAGATTGAAGTAAATCTCACTACAGTCATTACTTTTCATGAGCCAGCAATTCCTTGTATGAAATGCACATTGAATTGCAATGTTTAGGAATCCATCATTATGTGTATCAATTAACTATGCAAGGATTAACAACGTTGTAATAATCATTAACTGCACAGTGCATGGCAAAACCCCACCTTGCTCTTTCTGGAACCAATCTTGAATCTCCTATTCTCTACCAGCGTGACATTGAGTTACGCAAGAGTGAGGTAATAATGAGAGAATCATGCAGATTCATATTTGGAACTTGAACTGTCCTCATGAAGTCATGCTCTACCCCAGTTTCAAAGAGAATTCTTGAATGATTCCAAACAGTACTTATAAAGATTGAAAGTAGGTAGTCAATGTGAAATTCATTTTCATTAGAGATTGCACATTTTTAATTGTGTTAATTTTTACTTTTTCACTTAATTGTGTGGTTGTCCTGGCTAAGGAAAGTTTCCTAGATTTTCCAAGTAATTTCTGAATAATTCGACAGAGCAGTTTAAATCTTAGCAATCTCTCGTGAAATGTTTGATAAAATAAGTATATTGAAAAACAAATCAAACTATTACAAGCACAGTGATGTTTCCGCGGTGAGGGGGGGGGTGGTATTGAGGACTCATCCCCCCAATATTTGGAAAAATGGTTTTATCCCCCTCCCTTTGAGCTAAAAATCATGAAAACTTGAGAAATAATTGTGAATCAAGTTAAAACTAAGCTTCCGATGTGTTGAAGTTTGTTTGAAAATTGCTTTGGAACCAAAATTATAGCATATACTATCTATAATAATGAGTGAGCCTATATTCAGGGCTACTACGGTATGCAGAATTATAATTTTTTGAAACAATTGAATGACTACTTAAATTCTATTTTTAGAATATAATTCCACTCTAAAAGTTATTCAATCAAAATACCATGGGCCCATGAATTTTTCAAGGGTAAATCAAAATAATAAGTGGTCTACTGAACACAAAAAACCTTGAATGGAATGTTTGTTTTTAAGTGTAAATTGCATAAAATCGTACCAAATTTATGGTATATTTTTAAAATTTCCCCGCGGAACCCCCCACACCCCCTGGTGTCACCCCCAAAGTTTAAGTGCTTTCTACGCTGATGTTATGATGATCCCCTCCCAGGATTTTTTTTTCTTGGTAAGCCACTGACCTACAAGAATACCGTACACGAGTCAATACAATCTCACTAATGAATACAAGAACCCACAAATTAATAAGTAGGCTACAATAATACAAGACTGCAAAAAGTGCTTGAATGTGCTATTTTCCTACAAATCCATAGGTAGCTTATGTATTTTGCTTTGGGAAAACCAAATAACCAATAATCCTCGATACCGGTAATACAAAAGTAATCTGCATTATCGGAAAGGCCTGATGGAATTATTAGTAAGGATGAAATAGCAACTGAAAATTATCATGAATTATAAACACTCTAAAAAATGGTTACTTCCTGTTCGGTATAGTGCATACTCTCTGCTCTGCAATCTGATCATCGGAAACTTCCACAGATTAAGTTAGTTATGAAATTTTCCGATAATTCCACGGTCAATACACTAAATAGTAATTTGATTGGATTAGGTACATCAAGGTAATTAGAATACAATGTTCATAATAAAAATTGTACATCATTATTATTGTTAGTCAATATACGGTGAATCCGATCGCGGTAGCCCATTTAATTTGGTTGTGTCATTAAACATTGATAGGATAACCTGATTGTTAGTTTTTGGAGCTCAAAATCGCATTGAACAACAAGTTATAATTAGAGAAACAGAAATTATGACCATCAGATAAAAATCTTCTACCATCTTGCACAAATTGTGTATTTTCACATTTTAATTTATTTATTTATGGAGACAACAGGTTACCCCTAATGTGTCTCCTTCACAAATACAACAATACAAGATTATTATACAATGAGCAATGTAACTTACAATTGCAATATTGTTAAAAAACTATAGAAATACAAGAGAAGGAAAAAATAGATATATACAAGAAAATTATCATAAAACAGAATTTTCCCAAGGTTCTCCCAAGGATTTTAAAATCATAAGGATTTTGAGGGTTTTCCATCTGGTGTATTCAAGTGTAAATAAATTTCTGACCAATGACTTCATTATTAATCCAGTCTCATCATCCCAAACACTCTTCCACTATCGAACCAACAAAATATGAACGTATTAAAATATGAAGTGACATTTCTATAGTTAAAGATACAGGAAAAGTGATCTTCAATTTGTTTTTTAAAGAGATATAGCAATATCATTAATTTCACGAATATTCACTCCGATTAGAATGAAAAGAAAATAGCAAAGAACTGTTGCAAAATAGCCTAGATTCAGCGTTTCAAAATATGACATGACAATGCATAAACGAAAAATCATAAGGATGACTGCGGGACATGTTATATAACTCTATTCAGCCTAGCCTACTGGCCTACTACTATTTTAAGAGCTAGTACTCCGTTCAAGTGTTTCTTTGTAGATAAACTTAGCTAGATTGTATTGGAGGTGTGGAGAGAAATAAGAGGAGAGAAAGACCAAAAAGAAGACGAAGAGAATTGGATGGATGGTAAAAGAGAGAGAAAGTGATTGAAAGGTCCTGTGTATACCTCTGGTACATATTCTACCAAAGAGAGCTTCATAGTCAGTCATTCATTGCATCATGAGTTATTGGTCATACCATTGTCATACATAGTAGGTGAGCTATGTTTCTTTCTCTTATCTTCTCCTTCCTCCTTCTATTTTCTCTCTCCTCTCTCTCACCATCATCTCTAATCTTACTCTCAATTTCCATGCACCTGAACTGAGCCGATAATGATGCAGCAATTTAAGATTATACAATTTTGTTGTTTGTTGTCTGTAGAAGTAGGTCATTTCTGTCTCTGACATAGAAGACCTAATTCGATTTTTATGAGTTGCAACCGCTGCATCATGCGTGATTGAATGGTATGATTCATTGCAATGGACAAACTGTGTGGTTTCGAGATTTAAAGACAACAATAAAAATTTCTATCAATTTTTACAATGACAATGAATATTAGCCTAGTGGTCAAAAATAAAGATTGAATTATTGAAAATAAGAGAAAATACGTAGGATAATGTAATGTATTGATAATACATTTTCAAGAGAAGAATAATAAGAAGAAAAAATAAAAGTTTGGTCAAAAATGAAGATTGATAAAGATTAAATTACTTATTTTCAAACATAAGATGAATTATTGAAAATAAAAAAATACGTAGGATAATGTAATGTCTTGATAATACATTTTTAAGAGAAAAATGATAGGGAAAATTAAAAGTTTGGTACCTATCTGAATAAAAATTAGATACATGAGGGAATCACAAATTAAAGAGGATGAAGATCCTGAGTAGCCTACAGAAACAAAATAAACAATGATTCGATCTGAGCTATGAGAAAAGTTATTGAAAAAATCCTGGCGAATATGAAATGTTTGAAAATTTAAATCATAGAAATGTGATTTTATAATAATAAATGAACCAATAAAATGTATTTATGGTAGTTGATTTAGATGATAAGTTTTCGTTTGAGTAATTTCTTAATCATAAAATAGATGGAAAAATTTAATGTACAATTCATTACACACATATCATATTATTTGAAAACACAATTTCTACAGATTTTGACATTCATAACCAATTTTTTCATACTTTCTCCAACGACCTGGAACTCATGAAATATCACCCAATAGCCATATAATGTATTCCAATTTAGGGTTTACATTTCCAGAGATACCGTACGATACTATTTCTGGCAAGCAACAGATTATGCATTCTGCTTACAAGAAGATAAGCGTTGACAATCGATGAATTGGTTTTTATTGTTTCAGCTACAGCTAGCAATACTCCTCTATTGTTGTTTAGAAAGTTCTCAATTGGCCTATTGAGCTTCCTTATGTTTAGGTACAGGCAATAATAGATTAACATTATACTTGACTGAATTCTGAATTGACATAGTTTTTTCAAGCAATCGATCTTTATATAATTCTCTGCGTACTGTATCATGATGGAATAAATATAAATCAGATTTTAATCGTTTTTAAAAAGTTGAATGAGATACTAATTCGGAATGAGAGGAAAATAAAACATAAATAGGAGTGAACTGAATAATAATAATAATAATAGTATGTCTTTTATTGGTGGGGAGTTCCTGACGGAAGTTCCACCTCGCCTGCATATATCATTTGAGTCGTCAATGGACCTTACGACTGTCATAGCATACTTCAGCCGGGACCGACAGTAATAATAATAATAATAATAATAATAAATCATTTTATTTGTTTTGACAATTATTGCCATACAAATGAGTTGAGTCATTTACACATGAATATAGATAATTTTTTGTATATATAAATATTTTTTTTACATCAATATTATAACATGATAAACCAATCATAATGCCACCACCAAGTACAGAAAAGTAAGAATGACTAATAACAGAGATTGAAAACATGAATACCTCTATACATCTAACCTATAATATCTTAAGGCTGGCAGTGACTGATAACTATCGTAATTATCATGCTTATCTATCGGTGGTCGACACCATATTTTCTCTCTTGATAAGTGCTTTCACAGTATACTGATATACCTGTTTGATTTTCTCATCATTAAAGTTAGATAACAGTACCATCATTTGTCTACATTTTGAACTACATTATTTACATAAGGTAAAATATACTGCAATCTAATATTTTCATATTCCGCACAAATCAATAGAAAATGTATTAACGATTCGAAATCTAAATCACAGGCAGGGCAAATTTTCTCTCCGTCAAGCTGATATCTCTGACCGTTTATGTGTAAGAATGTACTCGTGTTTGATACTCTGTACTGTGTCATACAACGAATCATTTTAATTGGCAGATCATACGTTAGCTGTTCTCCTAGTTGATATTCGGGATTAAACAATTTATAAAAAGGAGAACTTTGCGAATTCTGAGCCAAGTATCTATCCTCATCCATTATTTTCATTACATATCTTTCAAGAATTCTCTCTCTACTATTATATAGTTCAATAGCATCAAATTCAATATCGTTCCTTAAATTTTGAAACTCCAACAAATCCATCTCTCTCTGAACAATAGATAACCAATTAGAACTGAAGTTGGTTCTCAACAGTAGGCGATAACAAATGAAAGGGTATCTGGACTCTGGCATGTTCGCAATTCTTATCAGCCAAGATAGACATCTTTTGAGGATATGAAATTTGAGCCTTGGTCTATTCGCCTCCAATCTAACACACAACTCGGCGTCGTACGCACCAGCAAGAGCAAGCGCTTCAAAAAGAACAACTGAACAGCTTCCACAGCTTGCTCACAACCGAAACCCCACACTTCACACCCGTACAAACTCGATGGTATGATAACCATATCTAATAATTTCATTTTCCCCTCCCATTTCTCAGACCTCACCTTGGATAAAATGTTGACAGCCAATATTGATTCATTTTACCTCTATTAATTGAGCGTTTGCACATCTCTGTATATTTACCTGAGGATGGAATATTACTCCTAAATAATTTAATTTTTACAAATTTCTATTTTTTCCTCACCAATCACGAAATCTCTATGGCTATTGCTCAATCGACCCTTATGGAATGGCAAAACTTTGGTCTTAGCTGCATTGACCTTGAGTCCTATTTCTAAGCTATACTGATAAAGACATTTGAGCTTATTTCTCACATCAGAAATGCTATCCGCCAAGATGACTATGTCGTCTGCATATTGTAACATTAGTACATCGTTGTCTCTATCAATGTGTAATCCATGCATTCCTTTATCTCTAAAGTAAGTTTCTATTGCCGATGTGTACAGAGCGAAGAGAAGTGGGCTGGCCGGGTCACCCTGCAAAACGCCTCTTGTCAGTGGGATAGGTTCGGATTGTAAACCATGCAACCTGTTCTCGATTACCAGTGAGAAGTTCGAGTACATATATTGAAAAACGCTAACTACTCTCCTACTTAATCCGAGTTCTCTCATTTTCTGAAATAGCCTGTTATGCGGGATAGAATCGAACGCAGACTCATAATCAATAAAAATTGCATACATCTTTCTCTTTTTTACTTCCATAAAATATTTGACTACTGAGTCTAGAACGAAAATATTATCTAAGCATGACCTATTTTTCCGAAATCCCGATTGACTTTCCACCATGATCCCACTCTGATCTGCCCAAATTGCTAATCTTTCTGTTAATATTCCAGTAAAAATTTTTAGAATACAATTCGCAATAGATAAGCCTCGGAAATTCCTAGGATCTTTTTTACAGCCTTTCTTATGCAATAGGAATATTTTCAGCTTTGCCCAATTCAAAGGAATTTTCCCAGTCTCCATGATCAAGTTGAACAGGCTTACTAACAGGTGTTTTCCTTCAGGTGCCAAATATTTGAAAAATTCATAGGAAATTCCATCTAAACCTGGACCGACAGTTTAATGTGCCCATCCGATAACAAGGGAGTGACCTGTTCAAAAACTTTTGGCTCTGAATGGGTGAACTATATAGATTTTCCCTACCCCATTCCTGAACACTATACTGTAGGCCTATATTATAGCTATAGTAGAATCTGAACTATTGTGTGAGGCAGTTATTGAAATATATTTTGTGTTTCAGGGAGAAGAACAATATGGGAGAGATGAAATACAAGTGTCCTCTTAGCATTGAATCGGTAGAGATTGCGAAAGAGGAACTGAGAGAAGATGAGACAACTAGAGAGCAGGCTCTCGAGATTCTGAGAAGTTGGATTGAGAGAAACCCCCGTATTGAAAACTGCAGAATGGGTGAGTAGAATCAGTATTTCCCAAAAATAATTATCTCACTCACTGTCTGTTTTGTATTTCTCAGATATTGAATTAGTGACTAGCAACACGCAGTTTGGAGTTTGTGTCTGTCTGTCAACCAGCAATTGTTTTTATTCATAATTACAGTGGAATGTCTATAATCCGGATTCATTCAGACTGGAACCCATCCGGATTATCGAAATTACATGACTGTATGCTGCATTCCAATCTGCTACAGTCTGTAGCAAGTATTTAATTCTATTGAAAAATAAATTATCAACTGCACAACTGGGATAAACTAGATCTTCTTATGCAAGCTCAATATAGAATCAAGATGGTTTACAGAAATTATTTTCAAATATTTCTCGCGACAGGTAGGTACTTTACACAAGGTAGGCTACTTAACGTGAAATTCCATAACTACACAAAATAATAGCATACCCAGCAAGATCAATTACATTTCAGACACAAAAATAATTATTACCCTTATGTAATAGAAATGATTGCTAATGTAGTCTAACAATGGTATCATACTAGCATTTTCTAGTACGGTATTCTCTAGTAAGGGAATCATAATCTTCTTCAATTTTTTCTTCAACTCAACAACATAAGTTAATTTGTGAGTTAATGATCCTTATCTATAATAGCCTGTTAGTACATCCTATATAACTAGTATATAGGAGGTCCTGGTATAGCAGAGCAAATTATTTGATAATCAACTGACTGAGGCTCTTGTTTGCAGAAATGTGGAACATTATTTACTTTCTGAAGAAAAAACATTGACATTGGAGAAAAATTGTTATTCAAGTCACAATCCTAAAGATTCTTCACATTTACCATTTTTCTATTCTTATCACTGCAATGTGCAATAATATATCACAGGAAATTTTTAATTTATACTGAAATAAATTTTGTTGAAATTAATAATAAGTTATATGTTACAGACGCATCATTCCTTCTGCGTTTTTTGCGCTTCAAAAAGTTCAGCGTACCCATGGCTCAAGAGGCATTGGAGAGATATCTACTGTTGAGGCAATGCTACGAGTATTCATTCCGCAATTTGGACATCCAGCAACCAAACATGAGCGAGCTATTTGATAAAGGGTTTGCTATACTTATCTATTTCTAAATTTTTTGATGTATGATTCTTGAATGCCCACAATTTAACTCGTTGTTACTAGTAGTTCTGTGAACAGTAGACCTCACGCAGTATTTTCTCATCCATAAGTACCTGATTGAAACTATAGACCTTATTGAAATACAGCAATAAACAGGCTTCTCCACACATCTGTGTAATCACTTGTCAGTTGATTTATGATGAATAATTCTATAGTCTGATTTTTACTCTTATATTGGCGTATGAAGGAGACTCCTTTTTCCTTTTATATTATCCTTGAAATGCAAAATTTCCAAAAACCTTGTATATACGTCAACGCGCAATTAAAAAAGGAACATACCTGTCAAATTTCATGAAAATCTATTACCGCGTTTCGCCATAAATGCGCAACATATAAACATTTAAACATTAAGAGAAATACCAAACCGTCGACTTGAATCTTAGACATCACTTCGTTCAGTCAATAAATGGTTCAGTCGCGAGAAAATTTGGTCCCCATAAGGAAGCTGTTTCAAACTTTTCCTCTTGCCCGAATCATCTATAAATACAAGTGTTTTATGATGTAGAAGCTTTTTATTATTGTATAATTTAATGCCATATTTTTGAAGTGAGGCCCTGATAATGAATCAGTAATTTCAGCATAAAAGTGAGCTAACATAAAAGGAATTTATTACTTCATAAAAGGGCAGGTCAAACTTTCAATAAATAATTTTCTGAAAGAAATGTTTTTGATAAACAGTCAGAAGTTTATATGCTGAACATAACTTACATAAAAGCCATTATAAGCAAGCTTACTTAAAAGTAAGGTGTACTGTATTCGATTTATATTGTTTATATTTTTGTAATCCATATTTCTAAGAGATAATTGACTTTTTTACACGCGTATTTTCAAAAGCTAACAGTTTTGAATTCCATGTATGAACGGCATCTGAACGACTACAAGCGATCGAAAAGAAAGCCAAGCTATTGTTCTATCCTTCTATCCGACAAAAATAATTTAGTTTAGTTCAACATATTATTGATAGCCATGAATACATTTAACATGAATTTTTCTTATATTCATAAAGTTTTATTACAAAGCTCGATTTATTATCTACTTTTGAGAGTAACTTGTAGGACAAAAGATTGTACAGGAATGAAAATCGTTTATTTCCTACTAATAACTGAATTGGAAATAAGCAATTAAACCTCAAAACTGAAATTCTAATTTTCAGATATCTGTTTGCTGCACCTGGGAGAGATAAGAAGGGAAGACGGGTTATCATTGCACGACCTGGTGAGTTAAAGGATTTATAATAGTATTTTCCTTAAATTAATGAACAATGTATTAGTATTACATACATACATACATATAAAGGTGCGTACAGATATACGCGCCGCGAACATGAGCAATTCACTTTTAATCAGCTGACTATATCTGTATTTTTACAGAAACGGTAAGATACAGAAAAAGCTTGGCATCAGCTGATTAAAAGTGAATTGCTCATGTTCACCTTTATACAAACATAGGTAATACAAATACAAAATAACAATTAATACGGTACGGTATTTTTTTTTCCAACCTAGGCGTATCTTTTCACAACTACTTCAATTTACTGAATAAATAATTATTCACTTAGAAAAGAATATATTCTTCTTGAAATTAGATTGTTCTCATTTTTCTATCAAATTAGGAACTCAACTAAATCTCTAATTGAAAATGTTGATGTTTGATAATGATACCGTAATAGTATCATCATTAGGCTGATAAGTCTATCAACCTGGAATTGGATGTATTTTCCTTACTTGCGTTGCATAAAAATATCGACAAGCTATTATTTTAGTTTATTAGTCTACTAAAGCTAAAGTAATATTACCCAGAGTGTAGCCGACAAC
This sequence comes from Nilaparvata lugens, assembly GCF_014356525.2. NCBI lineage: Eukaryota > Metazoa > Arthropoda > Insecta > Hemiptera > Delphacidae > Nilaparvata > Nilaparvata lugens. Next base: position 18,622,626 of record NC_052509.1, read on the forward strand.
TCATTTGCATTTACCTATTTGCATGTGAGTTAACGCAATTAATAATGGTTCCTGATTTTGTTCATAGGCGTGTTTGATCCTCACAAATTCAGGAACATCGACATGTGTCGCATTCATGGCGTTGTTTATGAGACGTTGATGGAAGATGAAGAGTCACAGGTGCGCGGATTTGTTCACTTCAACGACGGAGTTGGAGTTTCGTTTCCGCATCTCACGCTCTTCACACCCAAAGAATGCGTCAGAATTGTCAAAAATGGAGAGGTCAGTTTAATTACTTTACTTTAGTGATATTCACTTTAAAGTTAAACTGCCAGTATTGGTTGTATGAAAAGCATTGATGGCTACTCATAAGAAATGCTGACAGTTTAAAGTGAATCTCACTTAGCCTGTAACAAGTTATTGAATTTCGCATATTGAAAAAATAGCTATAGCCTGCTAGTAGGTTTTAGCATAGAGAAACAATAGCGTAAGCGATGAACGATAGCGTAAACAATAGCTTATGCTATCGTTTCTCTATGGTTATAGGCTCCTAGAGCAGGGTTAAATCTTTAATACTCTCAGGGCAGGTTTAATCTTTCTTACTCTCCCATTCAACATGTGTTTCAATTATTGATTTACATATCTTGCTTAAAAAACATTTTGAATACTCAAATCAAGAAATTAAATATTTTCTTGAACATTCTTGCACTTCACTTCATCGTTTCATTAGTAGAATGTAATTTAATTCATATTTTCCCCAATGTTAATGAATAGACCTAAAAGATTTAACCCTGCTCTAGGAGCCTACAACCTACTAGCATGCTATAGCTATTTTTTTCAATATGAGTGTTTCAATAGCTTGCAATAATTATTATTGACTGATAATAAATCCACGTTCAATTGGACTGTTTAGTCCCAAGTTTTAGTATTGAACGTAAAGGGAAAAGGAGAAAGGAATAATTATACAATGGAAAAGGGAATGATACAATTTTTGGATGTAAGCTTTCAACACGAGGTAGACTATCTATCGTAAATGATATTAAATATTCTTTTGAATAGCAAGTTTGGTTAGATATTTTGTTCTTTTCTTCGTTTTTCCAATTGAGCTCCAATTAATTGTTATTTTCCCCTCGAAGTATTCTTAACTCGCTTATTCATTTATTTATATTTGATAACGTAAATTTGGTATGTGAATTTCAATTTGTACCTACTTTGAAATGAGATTCATGATCATGAGGATCTAATAATAGGATACCATTTCTGGTGCGCTCAATTTTATAATTCGTATGTTCGACAAGAACTTTAGAGAGAATTGATCAATCAGCTTCGAATTTTGAACACGAATCCTTCGAACCTTTTTACAGGTCAGGTTCGTTAGACAACAAAATTTTCTCACTCCTTCGTCCTTTTTTAGGATAAAAAATAACATTGAGAGTGCATAAGACGAAATGTGTTTTGATTTTATTATTTAGTCAGCTGGGATTAATTGCACGCTATTTCTTTAATTTTTCCATTCATTTAAAAAAGCTGATGCTATTTGAGAGATATCACACAGACTGTCAGACAGACAGACTTTATGCGCCGACACATGATTTCAGCTGAATAATACACAACATTAATTTACAAGTTCCTTATTAACGCGCTTCCGTTAACGTCTGCCTGCCTGTCTGTAACATACCGTAATATTAATAACCAATACTACTTGTGATAGCAGTTGCTATCACACATTTTTTTCGTTCAAAATGTTAAATTTGTGAGTGGAAGCTACCAAGGTACCTAGAATACATTCTAGGTACATTGGAAGCTACTATTAGTGTTCACTAACACTTGATTATTTAATGTACCGTACTAATTAATTTCATTTTTGTATCATTTATTAGTATCTTCAAATAATGTTGAGATCATTGAAACGGTTTGAGATATCGATGTGCGGGTTTCGCCATTAATTTTCCAATAAAATTCTGTATCGAAAACATGTATCACACGACACCTTTCCATTTGAAAAATGAAGTTGGATTCAAAATGAAGCTGTATTCGAAATGAAGTTGGATCCATATGACGGATCCAAGATGGCGGACAAAAGTATTGAAGCGACAGAACGTATTTTTTTTTCAATTTGAATAGGATTCCTATGAAACCTACTACCGTACTGTAATATCATACTCTTGTAAAACATCTCAGAAATCAATACAACAGTTCATGAGAAAATGAAGTTGGATCCATATGACGGATCCAAGATGGCGGACAAAAGTTTTGAAGCAACAGAAAGTATTTTTTTTTCAATTGGAATAGAATTCCTATGAAACCTACTACTGTAATATCATACTCTTGTAAAAGATCTCAGATATCAATACAACATACCTGCATGAGTACTTCAACTCAGGGGTCTCTAGTTTATAATAGGCCTATAGCCTACCGTAATAAACTGCGAATACGATGCGAAGTGGCAACTATAGGCTTGTATTTATTATTTATTCTATATATTATTTCCAGATTTACAGCGCAGTAGAAGAAGCCCATGAGCACATTGACAAGAAAATGCTTCCAAAGGAGTATGGCGGGGAGATGCCAATGGCTGAAATGATTGGTGAGTCCAAGTTTATGCTGAAAAATAAGCCTAAATCATTTTGAAACTTATGTTCAAACGTGATGAAATTACTACCACAAAAAGGGGGTAATACTGCATAGCCTATTCTTCTCTGATACCATCGGCATAGGCTATAGGCGGGTGCCGTATTCAATCAAATAAACCGTATCTATAATAGACCTACTAACTACATATACTCTGCATAACGTATAATCCTATGTTTAATCCCACGAAATTTTAACCCAACTAGAGAAAATCAGGTAAAGGAATATTCAAGATTGTAATTTAATATGTAAACATTAGGGTTTTAAGAGCAATCTCTTTTGGACATGTCATTGTTACCCCTAACTAAGTGAATCTCACTAGGCTATCATTCCTGAGAGTTTGAGCAATTTTAAGTTTTGCAAAATCCATGATGGAAAAAATTCATGGATTTCATGAAAAATTAAATTCTGTCTGTTTGTATGTTCGACAAGAACTTTAGAGAGAATTGATCAATCAGCTTCGAATTTTGAACACGAATCCTTCGAACCTTTTTACAGGTCAGGTTCGTTAGACAACAAAATTTTCTCACTCCTTCGTCCTTTTTCAGGATAAAAAATAACATTGAGAGTGCATAAGACGAAATGTGTTTTGATTTTATTATTTAGTCAGCTGGAATTAATTGCACGCTATTTCTTTAATTTTTCCATTCATTTAAAAAAGCTGATGCTATTTGAGAGATATCACACAGACTGTCAGACAGACAGACTTTATGCGCCGACACATGATTTCAGCTGAATAATACACAACATTAATTTACAAGTTCCTTATTAACGCGCTTCCGTTAACGTCTGCCTGCCTGTCTGTAACATACCGTAATATTAATAACCAATACTACTTGTGATAGCAGTTGCTATCACACATTTTTTTCGTTCAAAATGTTAAATTTGTGAGTGGAAGCTACCAAGGTACCTAGAATACATTCTAGGTACATTGGAAGCTACTATTAGTGTTCACTAACACTTGATTATTTAATGTACCGTACTAATTAATTTCATTTTTGTATCATTTATTAGTATCTTCAAATAATGTTGAGATCATTGAAACGGTTTGAGATATCGATGTGCGGGTTTCGCCATCAATTTTCCTTTAAAATTCTGTATCGAAATCATGTATCACACGACACCTTTCCATTTGAAAAAATGAAGTTGGATTCAAAATGAAGCTGTATTCGAAATGAAGTTGGATCCATATGACGGATCCAAGATGGCGGACAAAAGTATTGAAGCGACAGAACGTATTTTTTTTTCAATTGGAATAGGATTCCTATGAAACCTACTACTGTAATATCATACTCTTGTAAAACATCTCAGAGATCAATACAACAGTTCATGAAAAAATGAAGTTGGATCCATATGACGGATCCAAGATGGCGGACAAAAGTTTTGAAGCAACAGAAAGTATTTTTTTTCAATTGGAATAGAATTCCTATGAAACCTACTACTGTAATATCATACTCTTGTAAAAGATCTCAGATATCAATACAACATACCTGCATGAGTACTTCAACTCAGGGGGTCTCTAGTTTATAATATACCGTAATAAACTGCGAATACGATGCGAAGTGGCAACTATAGGCTTGTATTTATTATTTATTCTATATATTATTTCCAGATTTACAGCGCAGTAGAAGAAGCCCATGAGCACATTGACAAGAAAATGCTTCCAAAGGAGTATGGCGGGGAGATGCCAATGGCTGAAATGATTGGTGAGTCCAAGTTTATGCTGAAAAATAAGCCTAAATCATTTTTGAAACTTATGTTCAAACGTGATGAAATTACTACCACAAAAAGGGGGTAATACTGCATAGCCTATTCTTCTCTGATACCATCGGCATAGGCTACAGGCGGGTGCCGTATTCAATCAAATAAACCGTATCTATAATAGACCTACCAACTACATAATATACTCTGCATAACGTATAATCCTATGTTAACCCAACTAGAGAAAATCAGGTAAAGGAATATTCAAGATTGTAATTTAATATGTAAACATTAGGGTTTTTAAGAGCAATCTCTTTTGGACATGTCATTGTTACCCCTAACTAAGTGAATCTCACTAGGCTATCATTCCTGAGAGTTTGAGCAATTTTAAGTTTTGCAAAATCCATGATGGAAAAAATTCATGGATTTCATGAAAAATTAAATTCTCCCAGATTTGGATGATATTCGGACTAAGAATAGAGAGGTTGAGGTTGAACTAACAAGTGTCGTGCTAAAATATGAGACGTTTCGCTACAATACAGGATGATTTATTCAATGAAACATAAAATCTTTCCTCCACTCTGAGAGCAGAAAAATCACTCATCTCCAATTGCTTATAACTCAAGAATAGCAGTGAATTTTGCCAATGTTATGACATATTATGGTTCCTCTCGTCAAGTAGGCCTATAGCATGTTCCCCACCTCATTGCCCATGCTCTAGTCGCAGACTCAAGAGTGGGCATCATGAAAACATTTTCAACTTGCTGAATCAAACATATAAAAAATTATATTTTCCTACAGTTACGTTGAAAAGTGGCCATTGCTGCACTGATTACAGAACGCAAAGAATCACTTTTCCGCTCTAGTGCGGGAAAAATTTTTCTGCACTCCAGATTTGCAACATGGCAACGCAAAATACTTAGTAGGTTATATGGAGCAACAGTGCAGCAAAATCAAAATGAAGTTGGTAACAGTGACTGCTGTGGCTGCTATAGTGAGCAGAGTTGCAACCAAGCACAACGCGCTAATTATTATTCATTATATATTATAACCAAGGACAACGAGGACTTTAGGATTTTAGGATTAAGGTTTTTATCAATAATAAAATTACACAGAAAAACATTTGATGGATTTCAGGCAATTTTACCCATAATTACCCACTTTTCATATTCAATGGTAACTGTAGGAAAAACTTAATGTGAAATACGTGCACAAAGTTCCTCTGCTGCACTCAAGAAACCATTCCGCCCTCGCCTACGGCTCGGGCGTAAACGTTTCTTTCGGTGCAGCAAACTGACACTTTGCGCACTAGTTGCACAAATAACTATTTCAGATCTCATTTCTCAACCCGGATTCTCAACTAATTACTCAAGTTCATTTTCATGCTCGCAAGTGTGCATCATGAAAAGATTTTCGACGGTAGTAAATATCACTTCGAATTGTCATCACTTGTTAAATTAGAAACATCGATGTTAGTTGCCTAGTTTCCATTCTCGCAATTTGTTATATCATAACAGCGAGCTGTGCCACCTCGTTAAGCGATTTCTACAACTTTATCGTCTATTGTTTCCATTTCGGCGCAAACTGCTTGAAAGTGGGTGCAATGACAACTTGGAAGCTAACTTAGCACTTGACCTGAGACCTTCCTCTAGAAACCACGAGCACTATAAAATATATGACCAAAACTCCCAATTTTTGGGTATTTTCGGAAATCTGACTAAAGCTTGTAGTTTTTGGGTGGGGATGTTGGATTCAAATCTGAAAACAGAATATTTGTATCTTTACATTCTGGACAATTTCCATTTCTACAAGTTCCCGTCATTATAGATCTCTAGATCTCTGGTCATGTTTCAGCGCTCAATCTGTGGTAATGGAAACTAGGCTTTATAAGGCAATTTGTAGTGAATCTCACTATAATTAACTTGCTGAATAAATAATTATATTGACCATAATTTGAATAAAATTTTCATTTTCAGATCTCTTCAGGAAAGAGTTGGAAGCGTCTCGAGGACTTCTGCTGAGCCACGATGAGGAGCTGAAAGTGCGCGAAGACATGTTCAGTGAAAGTGCTAAATGTGGCGCAGTTTCCGCCCTCAAAAATGGAGGCAACTGTAATCCACACCAGGACATTCTAGCCGGCAGTTTTCGCAAACTGGAGGTTGATTAGCAACTTATTTAACAACCTCAATAATCTAATTTTATAAAATAGAAACCTATATATTTTGTTACACGTTCTCTAGAATAGACTACTACGATAAAATAAGTTCAGTTTTCAAAGTATAGCAATTTATTATAAAGATGATATCAATCGTAAATCGTAAGTTTTGATAATTCTCGCTTAGGATGGCTGATCTTCGAGTTGAGCTATCTTCAATTAGACAAAATAATTTTAATCAAACATTATGATGTGTTTAAAAAACGTAGGTATCCTATTTACTCCCCGTTGCACTTACGTCTAATAATCTAACTGTGATTATTCAATGGCATTTTCATGCTCAAGTGTGCACCATGAAAAGATTTTCGACTGTAGTAAATATCACTTCGAATAATTTCATCACTTGTTAAGTTAGAAACATCGATGTTAGTTAAGCCTAGTTTCCATTCTCGCAATTTGTAATATCATAACAGCGAGCTGTGCCAACTTGTTGAGCGATTTCTACAACTTTATCGTCTATTGTTTCCATTTCAGCGCAAACTGCTTGAAAGTGGGTGCAATGACAACTTGGAAGCTAACTTAGCACTTGACCTGAGACCTTCCTCTAGAAACCACGAGCACTATAAAATATATGACCAAAACTCCCTTATTTTTGGGTATTTTCGGAAATCTGACTAAAGCTTGTAGTTTTTGGGTGGGGATGTTGGATTCAAATCTGAAAACAGAATATTCCTATCTTTACATTCTGGACAATTTCCATTTCTACAAGTTCCCGTCATTATAGATCTCTAGTCATGTTTCAGCGCTCAATCTGTGGTAATGGAAACTAGGCTTTATAAGGCAATTTGTAGTGAATCTCACTATAATTAACTTGCTGAATAAATAATTATATTGACCATAATTTGAATAAAATTTTCATTTTCAGATCTCTTCAGGAAAGAGTTGGAAGCGTCTCGAGGACTTCTGCTGAGCCACGATGAGGAGCTGAAAGTGCGCGAAGACATGTTCAGTGAAAGTGCTAAATGTGGCGCAGTTTCCGCCCTCAAAAATGGAGGCAACTGCAATCCACACCAGGACATTCTAGCCGGCAGTTTTCGCAAACTGGAGGTTGATTAGCAACTTATTTAACAACCTCAATAATCTAATTTTATAAAATAAATACCTATATATTTTGTTACACGTTCTCTAGAATAGACTACTACGATAAAATAAGTTCAGTTTTCAAAGTATAGCAATTTATTATAAAGATGATATCAATCGTAAATCGTAAGTTTTGATAATTCTCGCTTAGGATGGCTGATCTTCGAGTTGAGCTATCTTCAATTAGACAAAATAATTTTAACCAAACATTATGATGTGTTTAAAAAACGTAGGTATCCTATTTACTCCCCGTTGCACTTACGTCTAATAATCTAACTGTGATTATTCAATGGCAGTTTAATACTAAGGGTCATATGCTGACACTACGTTTAACGCTAATCCACGTTCACTTTCAGATATGGTTACATTTATCATAATGTGTTACGGGGTTTAAACAAATAGCTTACGTTTCTCCATTTAAACCGTGTATCTGCATACGGGCCTATTTTATTTATTTATTTATTCATTTATATTTTCTACAAAGTAACACTGATTGGGAGAGAAAAACTAAGGATACTCCTATGATAACCAATGAGGGTAGCGGATGACATTTATTTAATCAGCGTTTAATCACGGATGATTTCAGTATTCGTACGTGCAACCGCACCTTAATCCTGCTGTTTATAACAATTGAATGTTAGAATGCAAATTTTGAGTCAAAGCATTGACCTATCCGATTTTGTAAATTATACATTTCATTTTTTATAGCTTTTAGCTACGAACTTACATGTAATTAATAATGCTGTATTTGTTTGGTAATGCTAGCTTGAAAATAAAAGTTATGATTGCGAATGGTTCCTGTTTGGATTTACAGTCATTTTTTCCTACTTTGATTACTTCTACGTTTGGTTTCACTAAGCTCGGTCAAGACATTTGAACTTGGTCAAACCAGTTAAGGATTACAAGTGCACTGCAATATAGATGATTTCCAGTGCACATATGTGAATCTTACCACTACCACCTAGATTTACAAACATTTAGGTGGCAGTGACCCGGCTTGATCATGTTCAAATAATGTCTCGGTGAAAGCTTGGTGCCGGATACTAATGTTTAGGAGCAATTTTAGGTTTGTGAATTACTTTTTACAACTACTGTTATTATCGTATATATAATAAAAATCCGTATTGTATTTACAACGTACTCAACAAGATTATTCAACAACAACCGAAACATTATGTATCAAGGCTTTGGAATATTATCAAAGTATGCATCTTTTAAAATTTCAACGTGAATTTATGGAAATATTAATAATTGAAAAATTCTGATTCAATATAATAAAAACCCAACATAATGAATGACGAGTTATTATTTGAAGAACAACAAAACAAAATTGTTTATAGATTTACAAAAATATATTTTACACTAATGCAGCTTATGAAAAGAATTTTATTCAATACTTTATGAAGCATTTATAAAGTTGTTGTGCACATAAAATAACATGACAAATAGCATTACAAAAAACTTGGAAATCCAAATCCAAAGTACCCTTTTCAACTTTTTTTTTAATTTTTCACATGTTCAACTTTCAAATCACTTTCAAATGAAAATTATGTGATTCACTTGCAAATAACTTTCAAGTTGAAAAATGTTGTGAAAACCAATGTTAAAAAGAATACTTTGTTTTTTAATTTTTATGTAAATACAGGTAGCCCTAATCCAGAAAGTGAAAAACTTTGGAGTATAAAATGATCACAAAATGAAATTTCACATAATAAATAACAAGTGTTAATCCTCATATAAATAGTAAATAAATCCAATAGTAGTATTATCCTCATTATTACAATATATAATCATATCAATATTACTTATTTTACATAGCTTAGCAGTCCGTTTTATCTACAAAATCATTATATTATAATTATTAATATCTTCATAATCATCATTATAATCACTGTAGACGGTAGAGTAACCAACCGCTGTAACACTCACGCGCACTCTTACACCTCAACATCAAAATATTATTATCATCATCATCATCATTATGTATACAATCAATGCTCGGCCTCTTCGCAACTACCTACTAATTAAAAAAATAACTCAACAGGTTTTGGTCTTACTAGTGAAGAATCTGAAAACGCCAACTAGACTGTATTATAAACACCGTGAAAATACAGGGCAACTAATCCATTGAAATCTATTCACAACGTCGCTTCACCGACACGAAATAATCTTTCATCAGATATTCTAATTTGCAATTTGTCTAATATCGATATATTCGTAGTAATTAATTGTTATGTCTGTGTAAACGTTTGCACAACTACTCCCTCATCTTTCATCCGCTTCTCTCTCTCTAGAATCGCACACATGCACACTCACTCACTCCACGTGATCACTAAGAACGAATCGACCATACGCTGGTTGTCTATAAATGATATACCGCATATTAAATTTAATTGAAAAATGTTTATATTTAAAAACAAAATATATAAAAACTTCTATTCTCATTGATGAAACAAAAAAGTGAATCGTTAAAATTAAAACATCGACGGAATACGTTACACATCAACTGCGAGATAGACGTCACTTTCTAGAATAATATTCAATTCGCAGCTGGATTCCGCTAGTGTTGTTGTTGAAGTGGTTAGCCTATGTGTATCAGATATTTATGTGTAGAATTTCATCCATCAATTAGCACAGTACGTTGCATTAGATCTGAAAAGAAGAGCATCCAATCATTACAAACAAATTTATTATAGCTACAATATCATAAAAAGATTAGGCAAAACATTAATACGCCATACGTCAATACTTTTGCCAATACCTACTTTTATTGGAACACGTTTATTTGAAAATATTTTTGTACATGTCACAGATATTTTTCCAAAAATTGTCAACTGAGTCACTCTATATATTTGCTTGGACTTCAAATTAACATAATCTTCAGTTTCTACAGAAAGAAAATGAATTATTTACGAATAATATTGTTTTACGAGTAACTTTGAGGAGTGATCAGCTCAGAGGTGACATCAGTAAATCCCAGATAAGCGCAATGCTAAATATAGATATGGAACCTTGGACCTATGACACTATCAAATATTTTATAAAATTGTTCATGGTGTAATATATCAATATATATCTTCCATTTTTTAATACGGGTCAAGTCAATTTTTTCAAAATCGAGGTTTTATAATTAACTGACCAAAAATTACATTATTTAGAAAGAGTAAAATTACAAAATTACCGTATCTATGGTAGGTAATACTGGTTGGTAACTTCAGGTAATACTAGCATACTACAATATCAGTATGACTTTGATAATTTAACCAAAATAAAATTGAACATAATGATATTGGGCAATCAAGTACAAAAACTGTTAAGTACAAATTGAAAAAAAATGGGCTCTGGTGTTTTTACCACTAAAAGTCCAATTCATAATCAACGACTGTAACGACTCGAGCCGCTCGGCTACATCTTCTCTACATTGTATAGTTACTGGGCTGTAGCTTTAATACTATATAATCATAGAGAAAATATAGCATAAGAAGATATTCCATGGTATAGGGCGTCTATGTTCAATTTTCATTGTTTATTTATTTAGATGATGGCAGATACACAACAAATATAATAGCTCATGAGTCTCAAATGCCTACATATACACTGTACATTTCCAACTTCTTTGAGATGTTGTGCAGTTTTCGGTCAGGAGAACATAAGTTTGTCTTATTGTTAACTCAAGCCGATAGTCCAAGTAGTTATTTTTTGTAAAGCTATGTGATACTGGTAGTTTCTCGTAATGTGACGTTCTTACAATCTCACCCGGCAATAACAGTAATAATAGACAGTAGTCGATAGTTATCGGCTTGAGTTAACAAGAAATCGGGTTGAAATTTGGAACATAAAATACGTATACCATGGGATATCTACTTATGCTATTTTATCTCTATGATATAATGTAGCCGCATCCGAGCGGCTAGAGTCGTACAGTCGTCGCTTAGCAATTGGATTTCAACTCCACTACTATTATTAAAATTATTGTTGAAAATATAAGACTTTTAAGTTGTATTTCTTTTTTCATTTTTGGAATCATTGTGAAAGTAATTATAAATTACTGAAAATCACAATGATCCTCCAAAAACAAAATAGGTAAAAAATTTAGATAAGGTACAAACCTTTCCTTTGCTGGACGAAGGGTTGAGTCGACCGGCTGGTCCAGGTTTTGTCTTGGAGCGAGGAGGGTGGGGAATGATTGTTATCTCATCATTTATCTTCAATGGTTTCAGCAGTGATTCGCTCTGAAAACACAAAACAACAGGTTATCAATCAATTTAAGTCTATTTATCAGCAAAAGCAATTTTAGCTGCATTGTCTGCTTCAATTTAGATGTTAAAGCATTCATACTTCATATTGGTTGATTATTAATGTAGATGGAAGGTAATCATAAAATATTATCCCATCACTAAAACATGCAATCACTTTAATGTAGATGGAAGCAATCATACTTCATATTGGTTGATTAATAATTAATGTAGATGGAAGGTAATCATAAAATATTATCCCATCACTAACATGCAATCACTTTTTACTCTAAAAATAAATGAAGTTCTCATTTTCAGATGATTATAAGATTCATAATCTACATTAGTCAAAAACTCGAATTGTACAGGCTAGATTTCCAGTTGTAGCCTTTTTCTTCTTATCTTATGATATATTCTCACGTTCCTCCCAAGATAATGTTGAAGTAAGTTCAACGTCAAATATGAAAGAAGAAGCACTATGTTTATTAGTCATAACTCCAATGTTTAGGCCGGTTGCAGACGAACCACTACTATTTTCCTTCTGTGGCACCACAAACGCAGCGCATATGGAATGCATTGGCAGGCATGGCAGTGGCACTGAAACCACTGATACTTCCACATGGCGTTGCGCGCTGTGGTAGCGATTATTTTATTTGCGATTGTGGTACCACTGGTTTGAGCACTACACTTCCCCTAGCTTCTGTACCACAATCGCACTAATGAGCGTTTTCTCAAATGTAGTGTGAAAGACTCTCTGCGTTAATTGTATTGTTCTGTGGTATGCCGGTCCCACATCCCACATGCGATAGTGGTTCGTCTGCAACCGGCCTTATTCCAGACCTACTTCTGCTTCAAATACTAGAAACAACACTATTCATGATGAATTTCAATTGAATTGGACTATGTTTCAAGAATTTTCTGAACTAGGCGTACGAGGAGTAGCAAAATCAATAGGAAAAGAAGGCGAGTGATTAAAAGAAAAGAGTAGAACAAGAAGAGTAGGGGTAGGAGATGAAGAAGATAGAGAAGTAGAGGAATGTCAAGAGAAAGTAGTAATAAGAAGAGATTATGGAGATTAGATTTCATTTATGCTCGTTACAATGTTTTTACGTAAGGAATTATTCAGTGTTCAAACACTCAGGATTAATTCTACTGTAGCTTGTAAAGATTGATCATTTTTGCAATAAATAAATTTCAATACGAAGAGTATTAGAAGAAAAAATAATAAGGTTAAAAGGAGGGGAACTCAACGTTCTTAAATGCAATATCAGGCCACAGTGAGACAGAGAAGTGTTTAAAAATGATTATATTCCAATGTTTACACATACTAGATTATTTCTACTGTAAATCATGTAGATTGATTTTTTTACTGTAACTTATGTGAAGATTGATTATTTTCCCAATATATAAGTTAAATGTGAATAATTCCAATATGAAGAGGATCAGAAGAAAAAAGTAAAAGAAAAGGTTGTTAGGAGAGGAAAAACAACATCAACAAATGTAACATTTCAACTCAAGACAAAAATTCCTGTCTCACTTGTTTACCTGTGATTATACACAATTGTTTGCACACACTATTATATATTTATACTATATATATATATATATATATATATATATATATATATATATATATATATATATATATATATATATATATATATATATATATATATATATATATATATTTAATATATTTATACTGTAACTAATGTGAAGATTGTTTATTTTGCAATAAATGCTTGTCAATAATTTATTCAATATAAAGAGGATGGTAAGAAAAATAAAATAAAGCAGAGATGAGAGGAAAACCAACATTTAATCGTGTGTCAGAGTGAGAAGTTACCTGTGAACTGTTGCCAGCAGAGGCCTGTGAGGCGGAGGAGGAGGAGGATGAGGGCACCTTCTTGTCCATGACGCGTTTGGCGACCACACTGTGCGCCGAGTAGACGTGGTTCTCGAACTGTTTGTACATGCCGAATGTGGCCGTGCAGACGGTGCACTTGTAGGAGAGGTGGGCCGGCTTCAGCGACATGTTGTGGTCGCGCGCCACGTGGTTCAGCAGCTTCCACTGGTACACGCGCCCGCACACAGGGCACCGACCTCCGTCCTTGCCCTAAACACCACAATCAACAACCAAAATTAAACAATTATCATTCAAAGACCAGCTAGTTTAAATTGAGCAATTTCAGTATCTATATTCATTACTTTTGAATAAAACTATTTTGAGACGTATTTACGATTTAGGACCGGGTTCTGGGACACTTATTGAATATAATGTACCATTAAATATATAGTTTAAAAGATCCATTGTACTTAATAAGTGTCCTAAAAACTGGGCCGTAGAGAAGCAATGATCAATTATTCAATAAAATTAAATATTAAGGAAACACGAAGAATTCGGTGCATTAATATGAATAAAATAACTTGACGACTGGCCGTAACAAAAAAAAATCAATTGAATCCTTCAATTTTATAAACTTTTGCATACAGAGTTAGAATGACGGGTATTATACAGTTTTTCTAAATCTAAAATGTTTTAGGCCTTTTGCATGAAATATCCATCACAATGGTAACGATACAAAAGATTGATAAAATTGTCATATGGATTGTAATAGTAACATTCTAGATTATAATAGATGCCATTTTTTATAACAGATTTATGAAAAGTAAGTTTTAAAACCATGCAGATCCTTCATGAAGCCTGATGTCTCAGTGTGGAGAAAAGACCGAACATCTGGTCTATACCAAGCTATATACAGTATTTGTTTCTATATTAGGCCTATTACATCATTATGTGTAACACTATTACAGGAACACAATTTAATTTTATTTGTATTTGTTTCTATATTAGGCCTATTATATCATTATGTAACACTATTACAGGAACAAGTTTAATACAATAATCATATGTAGTTCAACAATATGTTAGATGAGGGAGTCCCAAAATCTTCCATCAGCCAAAGGAACACGTATTACCTAATTTCAATCATAGTAATAATGTTTTTCTGCAAGTAAAACTTTACATTTCTAATTTCTGATATACTTACAAGAATAGTTTATTTCGCACCTAGAGCAGAAAATGAGATATTTCCGGCTCGAAATCGGTTTTCAAGTCAGAGGCCGTAGGCCGAGGACTAGAAAAGATTGAGAGCCGGAAAAACATTTTTGCCCGTGGTGCGAGCGATATTTTTCGCCACACTACAGGTATTGCTGACAAAATAAATAAAGAATACTCGTTATCGTACCTATCTCTTGATTTTAGTGGTAGAAGATTTGCAGTCAGGATTTCAGATTCTTTTAAAATTTCACTTGGAATGTCACGGGCGTCGTCATCTTCAAGCATTTTTGAAAATTCGGAATGCGCTAATCAACAATAAATAATTGAATAAAAATGGTTGCGAAGCGAATGCTGAATTAGTTTGATTCGAAATTCGAACTGAAATAATGGCGACTTCAGATGAAGAAAGTTGACACTCGCCCGATCTAGTGGATGACTTATTAACTACGGACTTCAATGTTAGCGGCTGGAAAGAGTACTCTGTTGGAAACCTTACGTCAAACGAGAGTCGTCTGCAAACAAGGTCTTTCAGATCTATGTAGGGACTGGAATACAGCTGCTTTCTGTGCAGTGTGGCGAAAATAATTTTTCATGTATTTTGATGCCCTATAAAATTTGAATTCACTTTATAAATTTGAAGGTTTTGACCTTCAAAAAATTAAATTTGTTTGAAAATAGTGATTTGTTGAATAGATAGAAAGAATGAATTGAGTGGCTGACCTTGTTGGCAGCCTCCTGCATGCTGGATGTGACAAGACCGTGCGAGCCGAGCAGATGTCGCTCCAAGCCCTGATCGGTGAAGAAGCGGAACTGACACTTCTGGCAGTTCAACGGTGGCCTGTTGTAGATCATCTTCGGGTGGATCTTCACCTTATGGATCCATTGCATGTGATTCCTCAACAATTCCAAATCCTGTACACAAATAGCAATGCATTGAATCACTAATCTCAATTCATCCAAGAAAGAGAAAATTCAAATGAATAGATTGTGGAATATGGCCCGGTATTAAAGACTGTTATTAAATCTAGTGGACCATCAAACCTATATATTTAATGGTCCACTAGATTTAATAAGAGTGTCCTAGTTACCAAGCCTAAGTCTAAACTAATATCTAAAAATTTTACATGAAAAGTTCAAATAATACCATCTAGTCTAAAACAAGAGATTGTTTAAAAATATAAGCTGCACGGTAAAAGAAAAATTTTGCCAATGAAAATGTTGCAATTAATACAGCCATGAATCTCTTTGATACTGTATAAGGGAAAAATATATGGAGATTGGGATGAATCTTCAGATGATTCCCTCAGAATATGATTTAGCTAAGCAGTGAAGAAATAACATCCTTCAATCTGCTAGCAATGCCTGATGGTGGGTTCAAATTCCACTGGTAGGCATGGACGCTCGATCATCGTATCATCTCATTCCATTAACCAAAGACCTTAAAGAGATATAGACCCACAATGCATATGCCTTCCCAATGATAGCTCTTACTTGAAATTGAAGGCCTCCATTGGGGTATTTTAGCACGAGATAGTATACATATATATTTGTAATACTATAGATTACAAAGGCATTGGTATGTAATAATCTTATAGGTTGTCCCCTCAATGGCCGATTTTAATTCCAAGTACGACACTAGCGCTGCATGAGAGTCTACGCATCTTTAAGGTCTTTGCCATTAACCACACACTAACTAGAAGCTTATATAAGCACTTTCCACAATAGAAGAAAATGTACTACTACTACTACTACTATAGAAAAAAGTCGGCATTAGTTTAGGATAAGGGAAAAAAAGATGAACGTTTCTCGTAACTCAGTGGTTGTGACAATTCAAAGTACAGTACTTTTTCAACATTCCTACACATAATGTTAAAGTCAAGTTACTGACCTTGATATATAGGTCGTTAACAAGTACTCCTACTCATAGGAATTACTTTTCTACTGAATTTCTCTAGTTCTCGTCTACTGACCTTAATATATCCGTCGCAAATTTCGCAAATGACGAATGTGGCCTTTCCGCTGCCGAGCGGTCGGCCGGGCTTGCCGTGGGTGGGTGCGGAGGCGGAGGCGGCAGCGGCGGCCATGGCGGCGGCTGAGGAGGAGGCCGACGCCGAGGAGGAGGAGGCGGAAGCGGCGGAGGCGGAGGAGGAGGCCTGGTGTGGTCGTGGCAGCGGAGTGATGGAGATGCTCGGCTGCTGTTGCAGCAGTTTGGCGGCCGCCGCCTGACCGGGCTTGCCTGTCGCTGACGTGCTCACGCTTGTCGACGACGAACTCTGCAACAAATACATAACAAATTCAAATGATGTCGAATTGAGAACAGCCCCATTGAAAGACACCCAACGGCACATTGGGTTCGATGAAGAAGTTGATTTGAAAATGCGATTTATTGAAATGAAAACACAAATGTAGAATATAAATACACTTGCTGACAATAAAAATAAGAAAAACAAAAATTTGAATTGTTAAATAAAAAATAAATTTGAACAAAATTCAAACCACGATGACAAGAACATCACAAAATCATTAAACTGGACAGAACTATGTTACTATAGTCTGCTACTAAATAAACGTCAAATTAAATAAGTTTCCTCAAAATTACAAAAAATATAATTATACGTTATTAAGTATGGAAAGTATTATATACTTAAGGAAAGTATATTATTCCTTTATACTACATGAAAGTATTTCTTTCCACTCATCTTCTCTGAATCACAATTTTCTTGTTTTTGTATTGACCTTAATTTAAGTAAATTCCAACATTCTTGAATATTATTAAGAAGTAAGTATACTGTCGAAGTATTGAAAATAAGTCCAATATTACTTGAATCTCTTTGATACTGTATAAGGGAAAAATATATGGAGATTGGGATGAATCTTCAGATGATTCCCTCAGAATATGATTTAGCTAAGCAGTGAAGAAATAACATCCTTCAATCTGCTAGCACTGCCTGATGGTGGGTTCAAATTCCACTGGTAGGCATGGACGCTCGATCATCGTATCATCTCATTCCATTAACCAAAGACCTTAAAGAGATATAGACCCACAATGCATATGCCTTCCCAATGATAGCTCTTACTTGAAATTGAAGGCCTCCATTGGGGTATTTTAGCACGAGATAGTATACATATATATTTGTAATACTATAGATTACAAAGGCATTGGTATGTAATAATCTTATAGGTTGTCCCCTCAATGGCCGATTTTAATTCCAAGTACGACACTAGCGCTGCATGAGAGTCTACGCATCTTTAAGGTCTTTGCCATTAACCACACACTAACTAGAAGCTTATATAAGCACTTTCCACAATAGAAGAAAATGTACTACTACTACTACTACTACTATAGAAAAAAGTCGGCATTAGTTTAGGATAAGGGAAAAAAATAAACGTTTCTCATAACTCAGTGGTTGTGACAATTCAAAGTACAGTACTTTTTCAACATTCCTACACATAATGTTAAAGTCAAGTTACTGACCTTGATATATAGGTCGTTAACAAGTACTCCTACTCATAGGAATTACTTTTCTACTGAATTTCTCTAGTTCTCGTCTACTGACCTTAATATATCCGTCGCAAATTTCGCAAATGACGAATGTGGCCTTTCCGCTGCCGAGCGGTCGGCCGGGCTTGCCGTGGGTGGGTGCGGAGGCGGAGGCGGCAGCGGCGGCCATGGCGGCGGCTGAGGAGGAGGCCGACGCCGAGGAGGAGGAGGCGGAAGCGGCGGAGGCGGAGGAGGAGGCCTGGTGTGGTCGTGGCAGCGGAGTGATGGAGATGCTCGGCTGCTGTTGCAGCAGTTTGGCGGCCGCCGCCTGACCGGGCTTGCCTGTCGCTGACGTGCTCACGCTTGTCGACGACGAACTCTGCAACAAATACACAACAAATTCAAATGATGTCGAATTGAGAACAGCCCCATTGAAAGACACCCAACGGCACATTGGGTTCGATGAAGAAGTTGATTTGAAAATGCGATTTATTGAAATGAAAACACAAATGTAGAATATAAATACACTTGCTGACAATAAAAATAAGAAAAACAAAAATTTGAATTGTTAAATAAAAAATAAATTTGATCAAAATTCAAACCACGATGACAAGAACATCACAAAATCATTAAACTGGACAGAACTATGTTACTATAGTCTGCTACTAAATAAACGTCAAATTAAATAAGTTTCCTCAAAATTACAAAAAATATAATTATACGTTATTAAGTATGGAAAGTATTATATACTTAAGGAAAGTATATTATTCCTTTATACTACATGAAAGTATTCCTTTCCACTCATCTTCTCTGAATCACAATTTTCTTGTTTTTGTATTGACCTTAATTTAAGTAAATTCCAACATTCTTGAATATTATTAAGAAGTAAGTATACTGTCGAAGTATTGAAAATAAGTCCAATATTACTTGAATATTCTTTTATAGAAAAAACTTGAAAATCACTCCATACTCCACAATATTAATAAAATATTGTAAATTATCTAAAAGTAAGGCATTCCAAGAAACTCACATTTTCTTATTAATCTGTTCGAAAAAAACATTGTTATTGGAATAACAAGACCAGACAAATACGAAATAAAAAATAAAAATTAAAACAATTATTTAATCACAACATTTTTGGGACATTGATGCCATTTTCAAGTGATATGAAGAAAGGTGCAAAGGCATCAATGTCCGAAACATGTTGTGATTAAATAATTCAAAAAGGGTACTGAGATTTTTCTTTTTCTTTCTATTTCTATAAAAAGTATCCCTATACAGAAAAGAGATAAATACGAATAATTATGTTAGTCATAAAATAGAATAAGGCAACTACAAAATGATACTAGACTTTTATTGAATGAGCATACATTCATTCAGAAAACTCAGTCACTTGTTTCACTTGTAAAAAAAATTTTATACAAAATGAAAAGCCGCATAATGACTGTTATAACTGTTATTTATATGAATGATCAGCACACCATCGCACTAAACATCAAAGATGGTGTTTTAGAAATGAACATTACCGTTTCAATAGGATTCCAGATGAAAGTAAGCAAAATGAAACTTGCTTTCGTGCAAATCAAGCATTTAAATGAAGGGAAAGGGGTGTTTAATAAATCCATCAAACAATGTTCCATGTAGAAGAATTTTTCAAAAATAATTAGCCTTCCAAATTCAATAGGATTTTTAGAAAAAATCAATAGAAATTTTCAAAAATAATTAGCCTTCCAAATTCATTCAGATTTATCATAATTTCAATTTCTGTCTATTTTGCAAGAAGGGCATATGGTTATGGGAAGTATCATTGATTCTAACAAGCACTTGCATAAAACGATTTCAACCAAAAACACCCCGATTAGAATATCCACCAGTTTCAGGCAAAACATGCAGAGGTGTAGTACTAGAGGATTAGAGGAGACAACACTGGGGGCAGTATAGTGAGATTTACTTCAAACTGTCAGCAGCTTTCCTTAAATAACATCTACGCTCCTCATTCAACAAATGCTGACAGTTCAAAGTGGATATCACTGCAGGCGATACCTGAATGGTGATGTAATTGGAGTTGCCTGATGAAGAGTGGGCTGAGGGGGGCGGCAGACGAGAACCACCCCCATGAACCGCCCCCGTCCCACCCCCGGCCACGTCCTTATTTCCAACCACCTATATAGCACCAACGCAAACATCACTTTCCCATATTTGTTTCAGTTATTCATTTCTTGTTAAGAAGAAAACATTTATGATGTTATCCTGCACTGTGGTTTAGACGCCTTCTAGTGACATTTCAAGAGGAACTGGACTTTAGTGAACTCTTCACTTCAAACTGTCAGCATCCATTTTCAGCATCCCATACAGCTAACGCTAACATTTAAAAGTGAATCTCAAAATTGAATAGTTGTAGTCAAAAAAATAAAGTTGTTTTCGACTTTCTATTATTTTCAGAAAATTCCAATCATTCATCCCTTCATCATCAGACAAACTATAGCAGGCAATAGTTCCTGCTAAAATTGAACTGATTATAGCCTTTCTGGTTGTTTATTGGGTGCTATATTTTTTCTGATGATGAAGGGATGAATGATTCTATTATTTTCAGAAAATTCCAATCATTCATCCTTCATCATCAGACAAACTATAGCAGGCAATAGTTCCTGCTAAAATTGAACTGATTATAGCCTTTCTGGTTGTTTATTGGGTGCTATATTTTTTCTGATTATGAAGGGATGTATGATTGGAATTTTCTGAAAATAATAGAATCATTCATCCCTTCATCATCAGAAAAACTATAGCACCCAATAAACAACCAGAAAGGTTATAATCAGTTCAATTTTAGCAGCAACTATTGCCTGCTATAGTTTTTCTGATGATGAAGGGATGAATGATTGGAATTTTCTGAAAATAATAGAATCATTCATCCCTTCATCATCAGAAAAAATATAGCACCCAATAAACAACCAGAAAGGCTATAATCAGTTCAATTTTAGCAGGAACTATTGCCTGCACCCAATAAACAACCAGAAAGGCTATAATCAGTTCAATTTTAGCAGCAACTATTGCCTGCTATAGTTTTTCTGATGATGAAGGGATGAATGATTGGAATTTTCTGAAAATAATAGAATCATTCATCCCTTCATCATCAGAAAAACTATAGCACCCAATAAACAACCAGAAAGGTTATAATCAGTTCAATTTTAGCAGCAACTATTAATTGCCTCCTTTATTAGTCACTGAATTATTTTCATTGGTACTGTTATGACAAGACTGAACAAGTTAATATAAAGATAAACAAAAATTGATGAAAATTAATTTATGAGCATAAATTATTCGAATATCTTCAATATACAAATTATATTACTCCTAAGAAATCAATAAAGAATAGTGAACTCCCATAACTGGGAAATGAATAGATGGAATTATTCCAGAATTAACCGTAAAATATGTACATAATTTATTAAATCAATTTATTTCATGATACTCAATTTTAAATGTACGGTACTCTAATAATATAATCATTGATTCTAACAAGCACTTGCATAAAACGATTTCAACCAAAAACACCCCGATTAGAATATCCACCAGTTTCAGGCAAAACATGCAGAGGTGTAGTACTAGAGGATTAGAGGAGACAACACTGGGGGCAGTATAGTGAGATTTACTTCAAACTGTCAGCAGCTTTCCTTAAATAACATCTACGCTCCTCATTCAACAAATGCTGACAGTTCAAAGTGGATATCACTGCAGGCGATACCTGAATGGTGATGTAATTGGAGTTGCCTGATGAAGAGTGGGCTGAGGGGGGCGGCAGACGAGAACCACCCCCATGAACCGCCCCCGTCCCACCCCCGGCCACGTCCTTATTTCCAACCACCTATATAGCACCAACGCAAACATCACTTTGCCATATTTGTTTCAGTTATTTATTTATTGTCAAGACGAAAACATTTATGATGTTATCCTGCACTGTGGTTTAGACGCCTTCTAGTGACATTTCAAGAGGAACTGGACTTTAGTGAACTCTTCACTTCAAACTGTCAGCATCCATTTTCAGCATCCCAGACAGCTAACGCTAACATTTAAAAGTGAATCTCAAAATTGAATAGTTGTAGTCAAAAAAAAATAAAGTTGTTTTCGACTTTCTATTATTTTCAGAAAATTCCAATCATTCATCCCTTCATCATCAGAAAAACTATAGCAGGCAATAGTTGCTGCTAAAATTGAACTGATTATAGCCTTTCTGGTTGTTTATTGGGTGCTATATTTTTTCTGATGTTGAAGGGATGAATGATTCTATTATTTTCAGAAAATTCCAATCATTCATCCCTTCATCATCAGAAAAAATATAGCACCCAATAAACAGAAAGGCTATAATCAGTTCAATTTTAGCAGCAACTATTGCCTGCTATAGTTTTTCTGATGATGAAGGGAAGAATGATTGGAATTTTCTGAAAATAATAGAATCATTCATCCCTTCAACATCAGAAAAAATATAGCACCCAATAAACAACCAGAAAGGTTATAATCAGT
Organism: Nilaparvata lugens; assembly: GCF_014356525.2. Lineage (NCBI taxonomy): Eukaryota > Metazoa > Arthropoda > Insecta > Hemiptera > Delphacidae > Nilaparvata > Nilaparvata lugens. Next base: position 18,645,530 of record NC_052509.1, read on the forward strand.
TCAATTGTAGCAGCAACTATTAATTGCCTCCTTTATTAGTCACTGAATTATTTTCATTGGTAGCCTACTGTTATGACAAGACTGAACAAGTGAATATAAAGATAAACAAAAATTGATGAAAATTAATTTATGAGCATAAATTATTCGAATATCTTCAATATACAAATTATATTACTCCTAAGAAATCAATAAAGAATAGTGAACTCCCATAACTGGGAAATGAATAGATGGAATTATTCCAGAATTAACCGTAAAATATGTACATAATTTATTAAATCAATTTATTTCATGATACTCAATTTTAAATGTACGGTACTCTAATAATATAATCATTTTTTCTTCAAGTTGATACTTTAATTGATTCTACAGTTCATTTCGTTCATTACTGCCTACTAGAAAACAATGAAAATTTGAACCAAACAATACGGTCAGGTCTGAGGAGGCTACAATGTTTTAATACATGAGACTTAATGATTCAGAAATAATGAATTGATAATAGAGGGCACACTAACCTGATAGATTTGGTTGCTAGCAATTTGATACGAGGTGGGCAGCAACACTTGAGGTTGAGCGTTTGAGCCAGAGGGTCTGTACACCATACCTACAAACAAACAAATTCAACAATACTCTTTTCAAAAATAGAGTCAATAGTATTATTGAGAAATGTAAGAATCAATACACTTTATTCATATTATAGTTAGCCTATTTGAAGTTATTCAAATGTGTATTAATTCATTTTATATTTTGTAATACTGATTCTTGAATTTTACTTGTTTAAATACTTGTTTTTGAATGCATTGTATGACAATTTTCGATATGGTATGTATTACTGTTAATGACAAATAAATATGAATATGAATGGATACATGAAATGAAGTAAATTCTAGGAATAATTGCATACAGTTATACAAGAACTTCGAAACTTTTTCATTTGACTGGAATAATTGCATACAGTTATACAAGAACTTCGTAACTTTTTTATTTGACTAGTTCTTGAGTCGTGCTAGTGTGAGTAGAGTCTACGTACGATACATAATGAATTGATTTCAATTCATAAGTGGCTACCAGCAAAATATGAAATATATCAGACAATATGCAATATGAAATATTATCAGACATTATGTGAAATTATAATCTTGATTTGGAATGGACTAAGTTAACTATGTTGTTAGGTATGTAAGTTTAATTAATTTGTGAATTTAGAGCTGAAGTATTATAGCATTTTTTATAATTTAATCTAATCATAAGTTTTATTATATTATGTTCTTAAATACAAAATAGGTGACGATGCTGATTGAGTAGGCCTACATACCGGGCCGCATCTGTTGCGCCATGGCCTTGTGGTGAGCGGCGACCAGCATGTTCTGGTTGGCGGTGCGACTGAGGTCAGGCGTCCAGCGACTGGACAGGTTGGGTCGGCCACGCCCACTCGACGCGCCCGGCGCACGACCCATCATCGCGTTCTGCGCCTGCGCCAGCATTGCTGCGGCCGCTGCCGCCTGATTTGCGCCCAAAGAACCTGCAACAATAATACATTCGAAATTGGGAATTTATCGGATCATAGAAGGGAAAGGTAGAGACGGCAAGTTGATAAAAATACTACCACGTTATTTTTACTGTACTCATCTATCATAATTTTAGTTTTACATTAATTTATAGTTTATTCATGAACAGTGCTAGTTTGTTTAGTACCACTATGTGTATTGTTACTTCGTGGAAATTAAAATGTTATATAAATAAATAAATAACGGCCATGTTACATGAAAAATCGTGAAAAGTAACGTAATAAGACAACCTGTAACTTGCCGTCTCTCCTTCCCTGTCCATTGACCGTTTTATATACAGTATGGGAAGTACCTATTGTATTGTATAGCTAAAGCTTTCAATAGCTTGTAATATTGTGTAGCTTGCAATTCCTTAGCGGCGTTTCGAGACGCGCGTCTAGAGACACGTGGTTTGAGCCGCCGCGGCTAGATCATATAACCTATAAATTCATTTGATTAGATGACTCATTGGATTTTTATGCAGTATGAACATTATGAAATCAAGTGAATTGAAAGTTTTGGCTACTATATTGCTTTTACGATTCACATGTAATAATGAGTCATCGAATCTAATGAATTTATAGGTTATGTGCTCTAGCCGCGGTACCGTTAGTAGAACTATTGCAGTCGCCACTACAATTTGAAACATAATTTGATTTTATTTCAATTTAATTATTCATTTTACAGAAAAAAACCGAGAACGATACAAAGATACAAGTGAATGAATACAAGAACAATAACAACAATCATAACATATTAATTTAGTATGTGGTGCAAAATTGAGAAGGAATGTGAATGGGCGTTTACATTAGTCAAGTTTACTAGAATTAAATATTTGTATAAAATAAGTTTTTGTATTTTTCAAACTTGAAGTCAAGTTTACAAGAACATACATAAACTTGAACCTACTATACCAATTTAGACCCTTCTCCAAGTTATGTAGATTCTATTTCACTTTTGGATTCTATTTTAATTTTGAAGGTACAATCTAACCTAAAAATGGGGGAAATGGGATAAAAACAATTGTCAGGAAATGCAGAATGTATAAAAACAACTAAATAGAAACGTGTGAAAAGTAAGAAGAAAACTTACAGATTAGATTTTTCAATTAATAATTATACTCTTTTGAAACTATGGACATTTTAATTAAAGTTTTCCAAACCAAGTAAACTTGACTAATGTTAGCGCCCCTTAAGGTTATGCAACAATGGTTACACATATACTAGAAAATCCTTCAATAGATGAGAGGGTAAAAAATAAATGAGGAATGATTTGATTTGACTGACCTGGAGTGAGCTTTGGCAGAAGAGGGTGCTGGTGCGGCGAGGTGCTGACAGTGCCGACGCTCTGTCCCTGCTTGAGGCCTGTCATGGCTGCCTGGTAGACGGCGCTGCCCGGCGTCATGGCCGGCGGCCGGTTGCGCGGCACTCGCGGGATCTTCGCTGGCGGCTCCCAGTCCAATGGCGGCTCCTAACCAACCAAACAAACAAACAGGTGTTAAATATTGGTTTACCTACCTAAAACTCTACATCTACTCATCTCTCATCATCATATCATTTGTTCTTGTATTTTGTTTTGCAAATGACTGAATTTGTAATTGAATATTACTCACAAATAAGCTTGACATTATATGAGCCTCACCTTCAGCAAAAAAAAAAAAATTTTACATACCTTATACACTAAACACAATAATACAGAATGTTTTCGAATGAATGAACCAATGTCAAATATATTCAAGTGTAATAAAGTGTTTTAATAGGACTACTTGAATTGTTTGATTATTTTAGAAATTACTAGTACCCTTTTGAGAATTTAAAAAAAAACAATATCGAGCACTCATGCTATTTCCAAGTGACAAAATGCAATATTTCAAGCATTTCGGCACTAAGAAAGTGCTCGAGACTAGTTGTGTTTGTGGAAAAAAGTATAAAAAGGCTACGTTTAATAATTGCTATAATAATTGAAGATTCAAGTGTTTCTAACATCAAAAAGTCAAATACCTAAATTACAGGCATAATACCAAAGTTAAGAAGATTTAAAATTACAGTACGGTAGTTTGATAAGAGGAATTAAGATCAATTTTATTGTACCAAACACCATGGTAATAAAACAATCAATGATGAAATACAAAATGTATTCATGTATTTGTTTATGGAGACAAGTAAAGTAGCTAGAACATTATAACGTTGTGCTAAACGTCGGCAAAAGTAGGCTTGTAAGCCAAAGTGGAGAAAATTCCTCGTCGTGGATCCTCTCATGTCATTACGCATCATTTTCTTTCTTATTGTCAATTAATAATTAAAATAATAATCATAATATTTATTCATGCATGTACATTTCACATTCAATGTTTCGCATTTGTCAGTTACAATAAAAAATCATACAATTTGTCAGGTCATGAAATGTCCATGAATATTTGAAGTCAAAAATAAAGATGACATCATCTTAAATATTCCAATTTCACTTGGTTCATTTCAAAGTTTTCTCACACTGTATATGAAAAAGAACTCCCATGAAAATGTAAAAACATCTCTCTTGTAGCCAATTCTTCAGTAGTTTCTGCTTTTTGAAGTGTCGAGAATTTCCACTGGTAGTGCGTTCGATTCACATGCTCTGGCTTAGCTTCAAAAATCTTGTTCGATGAGGTTGGAGTCCCAGCATATTCATTACTCGTGTGTTGTAGCCAAGTACGGTAGCGCCTGAAGTCCACTCGTCCTTGCGGGAAAATCTATACAATGCAGCCTCTAGCATATACAGACATGGCAACGGCAGGATCTTAGCTTTCCTGAATAATTCTCTGCATGGGGTCCTTGGTGGCTTCCTAAACATGATTCTCAGTAGCCGTTTTTGTACTTTGAAGGCCATCAATGAAGCGGGTTCTGCACCACAGAATATCAAGCCATACGTTAGAGCTGGCTGATATTAACTCTTGCTATTGCTCCACTGCCCGTTATAACATGGAGCTCACTATAGTGTGTAACTGTGTACCTGACAGTGCATGAGCTTGCAACGAAAGATTGATGCCGTGAAACTTGACGAAATGAATGACACAACATCCCATTTATTTCAGTATCTCGAAGAAATTGTCAAAATAGGCACTTAACGAACTGATACGTTAGAAAAAGATAGTAATACAATCGTTCTATCTAGAGTGGCAGCAGTAATAACTTGACAAACTGAGACCCTCCCGTTTTTAGTTCTACAATCGTTCTATCTAGAGTGGCAGTATTAATAACTTGACAAACTGAGACCCTCCCGTTTTTAGTTCTATCCAATGTGGAGAATTCATTTATTGGATAGAGCTAACAATACAAGTCAGAAAAAACAGGCTATTGCCCAAAACTTCTTCTATTAGAGTATGAGTGATGAGTGAGTGTACCTGATTGCGTTCGGGCCGATACTTCTTGGCGCAGGAGAGCAGATGCCTGGTGAGCTTGCCCTTCTGGTTGTCCTCGAAGGGGCAGCTGGGGCACTGGTGGAAGGCGGGTGCCCTCTCCAGCCGCCCCCGTACGTTGTGCTCCGCCTCCATGTGGAACAGGATGTCGTGCGGGCTGCGCACCTCCAGTGTGCAGAAGTTGCATCTAAACAAAACAAACAAAACCAACTCACCAAACTGAATTCAAATTCATATTAGTTTCATACACGAAATTTATAAACGTGTAACTGAAACCTTACAAGTATTCAATAAATGTTATCACTTATAATAATACAATTATTCAATAATATTTCCACGATGGAGTTAACACGATTTGAATCTGAGATGGAGCCTTCCCTTTTGAATTGTTCATTATTAGGTAATGAATATTATATTATGCAATAAATCAATCTAATATAGATTGTTCTTAGGTTGTAGTATAGCTAATAGATTGGGTAATTTCTTAGAACGTTCTCAAATTATAAATGTACAGCAGTGTCGGTAAACTGGAACTATAGCCGATTCACTGAAGGTAGATAGCGTCACCTACCAAACAATTTTAGCTTGCCGTTTATAAAAACTCGTTCACTACTTATACGAACAACATACATTATAAATAGGAATTTTCACTCAAATCATTACCGGAACTTCCAACCATTCATGGACGATGATTAGTAAAATGTACGATACAACATTAAAATAAACCTCTGAGAATTTTATACTGAAGTCAAATCAATTCAAACACACATTTTATGATACTATACTGGAATAAGGCTCATCCATTCTGTCAAGAATTATTTGTAAAATGTCTTTGTTTTTGGACTGAAGAGTACAATTTGTGAAAAGGTTAAAAATTTAAATCATTAACAGATTAACTACCGGTTGCACGTAGGTTTGTCAAATTCAACTGTCATTAAATAACGTCATCAAACCAATCAAATGTTACAATATCCAATGAGAGAAGCGGAACACGTCATTTATTAGTGGCCAAATTGAAGAACCAACGAGAGAAGCAGAACACGTCATTCATCAGCGGTTCAATTCAATAGAAGTAAAATAGTTGAATGTAGAATACTAGAAATGTAGAAGATTCAATAGTACTCTACTACTTCAATTCTACAAATTGATGATGACTTTTTTGTAATTGGCCTACTACAAATAGGTAGTACTAGCTTTTTACTAGCTAAAACTGACCGGTTCACATTTAAATCTGCAGCTTGGAGGCAGGAATACAATCCAGATCTATGCTTTTCCTCATGTGATAACAAGGGCCAACCACTTCCAATCACCAGACGAGTTCTCTCTGACTTTCCAAACAGTCAGCATCGTCCAGTTCTCATAGAAATAGGTCACCAGGTCCCACTTGTGACTTCCACACCACATCCAAGATGGAACTTCCAAAAAGCTGACTGGGAAAGGTACTCAAAAGAACTTGATAAATGCCTGGGTTGGATACCTCCTCTAAGTAAAAATTATAAACGATTTGTTGGGGCAGTCATTAGTACAGCTAAAAAGTGCATCCCAAGAGGATATCGCAGAGAATATATTCCAGGCTGGTCCCAGAATAGTGATGAACTTTATCAAACCTTCTTGGAGACGGGTGAGCAAGAGGTGGCAGATGAACTCCTTCATAGTCTTGATGAGGCAAGAAAACAGAAATGGATGAATGTGGTTGAGAACATGAACTTCCAAACCTCAAGTCGACAAGCATGGGCTCTTCTAAGGAAATTGGGCAGTGGAGCACCCATGGAAAGACAAAAAGCAGATGTCTCTGCAAACTCAATAGCATCTCACATAGTGGAAACATCCAGAGCACAAGTGGACAGAGAACACTCGACCAAAATTAAACATGAGCTGAGCCAACTTAAGAGACAGGCAACAGAGAGTGAATACAGTCTACCTTTCACCCCAGAAGAAATCGCATCAGCTCTCAAGCATGTAGCTTCTGGAAAAGCACCAGGATTTGATAGTGTAAACCCAGAATTTCTAGTTAAATGTGGAAAATATGCAAAGGTATGGCTGGCTAAATTCTTCACTGATGTTATGCAAACTGGCAATGTACCCAAAGAGCTGAGGCAGTCAAAGATTATAGCAATTTTGAAACCAGGAAAACCAGCAAACTCAGCAAAAAACTATAGACCAATTGCATTACTGTCGGTGGTGTATAAACTACTGGAGAGGCTAATCTATAATAGAGTATGCCAGAAAATATTTGAAATCATACCTGTTGAGCAGGCTGGGTTCAGACCAAACAGGAGCTGTGTTGATCAAGTTCTATCACTTACAACATGCATTGAAGCTGGTTTCCAGAAGAAATTGAAAACATCTGCTGCCTTTATCGATCTATCAGCAGCTTATGACACTGTTTGGAGAGAAGGTATGATCTATAAGCTCCTAAAAGTGATCAAGTGTAAAATAACAGCTCGTCTTGTGAATAATATGCTGAGTGATAGAACTTTCAAAGTCATCATTGGATCTGATATAAGCTCACAAAGGAAACTTAAGAATGGTCTGCCTCAGGGCTCAGTTCTTGCCCCTCTCTTGTTCAGTCTGTATATTGCTGACATGCCAGAAACCTTGACTAGAAAACATGGCTATGCTGATGACTGGGTATTATCGACACAGTGTAAATCATTTGAAGAGTCAGAGGAAATTCTTACAGATGACTTGAGAGAGATGGGTAGGTACTTTCGAAGATGGCGTCTCCAACCAAATGCCAGTAAAACAGAAGTTGCATGCTTCCACCTGAACAATAGAGAAGCTAACAGAGAGCTAAGAATTCAATTCGAGAATAGAAGCCTTAAACACAATAAGGCTCCAAAATATTTGGGCGTGATACTTGATAGGACACTTTCATTCAAAGAGCACCTAACAAAGACAGCAGAAAAACTAAAAACCCGAAACAATATTATGCAAAAACTTTGTGGAACATCATGGGGAGCTTCAGCATCTACATTACGCTCTACAGCCCTAAGCCTTGTCTTTTCAGCTGCTGAGTACTGTGCTCCAGTCTGGATGAATAGCTCTCATGTTCATAGGGTTGATGTTCAGCTAAATAACTCAATGAGAATGATAGGTGGTGTTCTAAAATCTACCCCTGTGGAATGGCTCCCGGTGTTGAGTCACATCCCACCCCCAAATCTTCGACGCATGAATGCCCTTACTAGAGAGTACAAGAAGATACAGGAAAATCGAAGCCTGCCAATACATGAGGATATACAAGATGCCAATCAGAGACGTCTGCAATCTCGTAAGCCACCGGTTAGGACGGCAATTACAGCCTTAGATTCAGGTTTCCGTATAACTGAGGCCTGGCAACAAGCGTGGTCAGCAAAGCAGAACATTGACATCCCATTTGTAACCAAAAGGCCACCAGGCTTCGATTTGCCTCGTAAAACATGGTCGGCATTGAATAGGGTACGAACTCATCATGGTAGATGTGCCTATCTGATGCATAAGTGGAGGAAGGCTGACTCCCCTTTCTGTGAGTGTGGAGCAGTCCAGACTGTGAGACACATAGTGGAGGAATGTCCCAGATCAGCATACACAGGTGCACATGAAGATTTCCTGGTGGCTAAACCAGCATCAATAGCCTACTTAAATACCCTGGAATATTGTTTTCTTTTTTTTTCGAATTTTGTGATCATAAATGTGTTGTGTATACTGCCATACGCTAAATAAATAAACTAGCTAAAACTATACAAATTAGCGGACTTCCTTGAAAGATGAATATTGTTTTATGTATATTATGTGAAATATGATGTCTGTTGTGTTTGTGTACATGGAGTAATTAGTAATATTAGATAGATTAGATATTAAATAATAATTATTAGTAATATCATAGAAAACAATAGCGTAAGTAGATATCCCATGGTATAGGGCATTTATTTTGCAACTTTTACTGTTATCTCAAGCCGATTACAGTCGATTTTTACTGTTTTGTTGGGATGAGAGTGTACGAACGGCACAGTATGAGAGACTAGTATGAGCGTCACACAGCTTCACGGGAAAGAGCTAAGGACTATCGGCTTGAGATAACAGTATAAGTTGCGACATAAACGTCCTATACCATGGGATATCTTCTTACGCTATTGTTTCTCTATGGTAATATTTAATAATATTACAAAACTTTGACGTAAGCATTACATATTCGTAAGTGCGATATCTGTGTTCGGTTCTTGTGTATGACACACTGCATGAGCGCTGCTTCCTTGAAGCAGTTCCATATGAAGAAAAAGAATGACAGAAAGAACCAGGTCAATTTTATCAATGAAACTTCTATATTTGCTTTTTTGAGTCCGAGACAATCTGTAAATCACTTTACTCAATTAAACCACTATGTTTGCTTCAATGAGCCTGAGACAATCTGTAAATCACTTTAATCGATGAAACTACTATATTTGCTTCAATGAGTCTGAGACAATTAAGTAAATCACTTTAATCATTGAAACTACTGTATTTGCTTCAATGACTCTTGGGCAATTAGTAAATACTTTACTCAATGAAACTACTATATTTGCATTAATAAGACTGATGAAATTCATTGGATGCATACCTGTAGACATAGTTGCGCATATGGGGCGTTTCAAGATGATGCGCCATAGCGAGCTGCGACTCAGTTTTAAAGCTGCAGAACTCGCACTTTTTGAGCTCCATCTTGAACGGCTCGTTGTTCTCCTTGCTGAACTCGAGTGTCTTGAGCAGCGAGTTGATCGCCACCTGCACGTCGGGTGCGCACTTGCTGCCCTCGCGATCGCGCTTGCGCTTCTGTGAGCGCAGCAGGTCCGTTTGCACGTGCTCCTACAAATCACAATCCAAACAAATCAGTATTCACTACTTATAAGTCATGAAAACCATTAGGCCTACATTCAAATTCAAATTTATTTTCCAAGAAACATGATACACGAATATGAATACAATATACAACATAATTTTGGAAAAATCCTGCTAAACTATCCATCTGTGTGTACATACCAATTTGACGAGTGGCTCAAAAGTGCGAGTATTTCAAATTTTCGTTATATGTATTTATTACATAAAATTATAACATATTTCAAATTTTCAAATAATATAAACATATTGTCATTTAAAAGCCAAAAACTAACCTCCCTAACCATTCCTTTTACCTTTAAAACCTAATTGAACAGAACCTTTCAGGTTATGTTTATACACTAGACAAATTGAAACTCGCAGTTCTGAGGCACTCCCATTTCGACATTTGTATTCTCAAAGTGTAAGCTTGTATTTTGAAGTTGTTATAAAATTGTTAAATATTTTCAGTAATAAAGATTTTGATTGTAAATTTCCTTTTATGCGTGTTTGTTCTATTTTCTAATTTTTCAAGAATAGTACTCGTTGATGATAAAGCGAACCATTCCTCCATGCAGTCGTAGCCTAATGGGGAATACTTTGATATTTTTCCTTTCGATATTTAAATTAAAATCATGTTGTAACATAAGTAAATTAAGTATTTGATTGTACTTGATGCCTCTACTTATAAAATTCTCAACTGACTGACTCATCCACTAATTTGTTATAAACCTGCACCATGAAGTGTATCAAGTACTACTTGATTTGGTATAGATATGTGGAAAAAGCACTATGAAAGTAGATATGATTCATTATCAAGTCAGTCAGTTATCAACTAATTATCAGCGAGGAATCTCTCACAAAAATTGAACAAGGAAATCTAAAAAGTTGATTTGATGTTGATATTTGGAAGAACCAATGAGAAAGTAAATATGGTTCATTATTAAGTCAGTCAGTTATCAACTAATTATCAGCGATAAATCTCTCACAAAAATTGAACAACAAGGAAATCTAAATGGTTTAAATCAACATCTGAGTTTAGGCTTGTATACAGATATAAGTAAGAGCTCGTTGTACCCCTGGCTGAACTCGAGCGTCCTATGCTGCGAGTTGATGGTCATAAAATAAAACTTCGGTCGATAAATTTTTCAATTTGCTAGTTGATGAATCACTTCGAATACTCTTTTAACAACATAGCAGTCTTGAATGTTCAGTGAATAATGGTAAACAACTATCACTCACCACGTGAAGCGAAGATGGACGCCAAAAGCACTACAAGTGGTGAGTAATAATCTGTTGTTTACGATTATTCACTAAATATCTAGACTGTTATGTCGTTATAAAGGTATTCAAAGTAAAATTTGTTCATGGAGTATGAGAGAGGTTTTTCCTCCGTAAAATACTATAGGATATTCCACAGGTTCCCTTAAGACCCAAAACTATAACAGTTCATGACATGGACTTTATCAGAGCTACGAATACCATGTGAGACAGACTAATACCGTCCGTCATTGAGACAGACAAATCATTGTTAACAAAGTGACACCCTGAGTATCGATTTTCACTTTAAAACTTAGCTATTACATTAAATAGTTTTGTAAAATCATTGTTACCTGTACTAGGTTGATGCCGATCTGCATGAAGAACTTGCCGAGCGGGTTTTCGAAGTACGATCCGCTCTTCTTCTTCTCCTCACCACTGCCACTCTCCTCCTTCGTTTCCGTCGGCTTTTCCTCTTTATCCTTCTTCGTCAAGTCCTTTGGCTTTTCTTCCACTTCCGCCGGCTTCACCTTCACCTCTTCCACACTGCTACTACTGTCGTCTTCCTTGTCTTTGGTCGTCTCTTCCTTTTCCTTTTCATCTTTCTTCTCACTACTTTCTTCATCGACATCCATTTTTTCTTCGGATTTTGCCTCCGCCGCCTCTTTTCCTTCTTCGTTGTCGACATCCATCTTTTCCACCTCTTCCTCGGTTTTACCCTCCTCTTTCGCCTTTTCCGCTTTCTCCTTCTCTTCCTTTTCCTTCTGCTCCTTTTCCTTCAGTTCTTTCTCTTTCTGTTCCTTCTTTTCTTTCTCGCGCTTTTCCTTCTCTTCCTTCTCCTTTTTCTCGTTCTCCTTCTGCATTTTGATGGCTTTGTCTAGGGTTTCGATGTACTCTTTGAGAGGCTTGATGGGGGGTTTCTCGTAGACGTAGGGCACAATGAAAGAGGGGGCCTCCACTACATACATATCGTCGGTGAGGGAGGGCAGAACGATGGGTGCAGGTTTGGGAGGAGGGGCGGCCTGGGGTATGTTGGGCATGACTTGGGGGAGTGTGGTTTGTGACGGTGATGAGCCGACCACAACTGGTTTGATGGTGGTGTGTTGGTTGCGGAGAGTCTGCGCCTGCGCGTTGTAGAGTGAGGCGGCAGGGGGGAGTGAGGTGACGGGTAGCACAGAGAAGCTGGGAGCCTGGTGAGCCTGCTGCGGGGGTGCACCTCTAGCCGCCGTCACTGGCACTGGGCCCCGCCCCGAGAGGATCGAGTTCGTATCGATGATCACCAAGGTCGGCTCCTTCTTGCCGCCTTTCGCCGGCTTACTCCCCGCTGCGATCTCCGCCAACCTCTTTGTGTCACTCACAACGATGGTCGTCTTTTTCGCCGACTTCCTGCTCTCGGGTCCCAGATCCAGGGCCAGTGGATCTTGCGGCTCGATCTCTTCAATATCGGGATCATCGCTATTCTGAGCATTTTCCGAAGCCTCAATATAGCTCTTCTGCTTGTTGAGGTTTCGCGAACTACGCCTAGGGGTCACATTGATCGGTACACTTTTCCGCGGCTTTTTAGATTTTTCAGGGGTCACATCAATGTCTATCACTTCGGGACTTTTATTCTTATCGCCCTCACCTTCCCCACTCTCACTCTTCTTCTCTGTTTTCTCCTCCTCACCCTCACCATCTTTCTCTTCCCCACCATCTTCCTTCTCACTTTTCTTGTCTTCTTTCAGTTGCTCGTCATCACCTGTCGTCTTTGTACTATCACTTGGCGGCTCCTCACTCTTATCGCTATCAACTTTATCCGTTTCCGACTTAGTATCACTTTCTTTTGATTCGTCTAGGTTGGTGGATTTGGGGAGATCTTCAGCGTCACCGTTCTCTTCAGGTTTTTTATTGTCTGTACACTCACTTTCCGAAGATTTCGGTTCGGATTCACTGTTGGCATCATCCGAAGGTTTGTCTATTTGATTAACACATTCACTAATATCATTGTCTTTAGCACTGGTACTATTTACAACACTAGGGGTCTCTTGGTCGCACTCCATGCTGTCACCGTTCTCCTTGGCATCGTGGCTGAATCCGTTGCTGGAGATGTGCTCGTCCAGCTCGGGATTGGTTGCAGGCACTTGTTTGTCAGGCACATCCTCCAATGGGGCGGCAGCGATCCGCTTGGCGGGGCGGTCCTCCTCCACCGACACGTCCATCGGAGACTCCTTCTCCGTGTATGCCCCGTTCATGTCACCGTTCACCTTTGCACAGCCTGCAAAACAAAAACACAGTAGTCTTCAATAATCTTGCTTCAAATTGTATTAAACAACTCAACATTTTTCAAGTTTACAGTGATTATTTATTTTTTAGTTACTTATTACCTATATCATTTAATGGGTCCATTCAAAAAAAACTAGAATCTAGTGACTAGCAACTAGTCATTGGATCTAGTCATACAAATAAGATTATACAGCTGACTCCAATCCTAACATTTGCTTGAAAATTACTTGAACTAGCAATTGCTAGCTTTTATTCAACTGACCTATTGTTATTAAATTCACTTTGTTGGTGTTGTTGTATTTAATGATATAAGTATATTATCATTTTGATATTATTGTATGAATGAATGAATAAAGTTTACAACTACTATGATAAGGGGAAGGAACAACAGGCCCATACCCATAACTAATAGGCTACTCTTTTAATCTACATAGTCTAAATCCTAATTTAGGTAAAACCTACGTTAGTTTCACTCCACATAACAACGATTTATTCAGCGCATATAGGCCTATTATAATATTATAATTCAGTTTTTTCATCCTTTCAAATAAAAATTCATTTTTCAATGATTTTTTTACTTGTAAGTAGATAGAACTTGAAATAATCATTACAAGTAAAGACAAAAACTATTTTTTCAAAGCATGTTACAATATACCATTCAGGAGAACATATTTGGACTGAGCGCTAAGCCTATAGATCTCTTCCAATCTTGATTGTAGGATTTGAAATTTTATGGACCAAACAATAAATAATGCCCTGAACTGTAATCAAGTTGCTTAAATAGAGGCACACTTCCAAGTATTAAACATTTGAAATTAGTGAATACAGTAAATCACTAGGCTACTCTTACTTACTGCACTAATGTAAATATAGCATTGAAAACAAATCGAAAGACAGGCTAATAATGTAAATGAAGTTCAGAAATACTGTTACTGGAAGTAATGTTTAAATTTTCATTTGCTAGTTAGTTCTATCTCTTAAAATATATCAAGGTTGCATTGAGCATAGGGCCGGTTTCCGAGCTCGGGATTTGGCTAAGTTCTAGACTTTAAACAGCTGTCAGAAAATTGGTTTTCGAAACGGGGCGTAGTCGTAGTCATTGTCATAGTCACGTTTGAATTAAATGTCAAAAAACTATAAAATTAAACACAAAATAAAATGAAGAGAGAATAGGCTAGTGTAAAGTTTCAGCTTTTTTGAATTATTTAAAAATGTTTCCAATTATAGAAACGGGAAAATAAAAACTGCGACTACTGTTATGAAAACTGCGACTAAGCCCCGTTTTGGAAAGCTAATTTTCTGACTCCAGCTGTTTAAAGTCTAGAATAGACTGTCTTAGCTTAATCCCGAGCTCGGAAACCGACCCTTAAAGTGTACAGAAAGAAATAATTGAGCCTGTTTCAACATGTAGGCCTATACCTCTCGTTGAGGTATCTCTAGTACGACTTTTCTATCAGAAACTAATATTATTAATGGTGCTTCAACATTTTCAATTCAAAACTTTGATTGACATCAAAAAAATTATAGAAAGTTCGATTGGTCTAGTTTTGCAAATTGTGTACCGGTAAGAGCTTAGACAGTACACAAACATTTCAGCACTTTTCATATTAATTTACATCCCATGTAGGTTGCATCCAGTATACAAGCATTTCTAGAAGAGAGAAATTCTAGAATTTCATTTTTGATAAGGAATAATGTTTGCAGCGGTTTTGATTAGCCTATACAAATTTTTATTGAAATCCTTCAGTCGACATTTCTAAAAAGTGTTCTTCAAAGATCTGTCACAAGGCTACAGACTGTCCTCTTGGACTTTAACGAAACCAAAATAAAAATAACGGTCACTAAAATGTCATATGTATAGCTGATCTCATGACTGAATTCCAAACAATTACGGTGATATGAGCTATCAGTGCACTAACTGCACGTCAATCTCAGCAATACAGTAGTAACAATTTTTCAATAACTTATTATTTTCTTATAAGTTACATTCTCTTTTCTAAATTGTAGCAGAGATGTTTACGAAATCCAACTTTGACGTATGAATATTTCGAATAACTATTGACAAATAATTTTAATAAAATCAACTTCTTATAGGACTATTATTCTCTGAAGAATAACATCAAACAAGCAATTTTTAGACACTATTTCTATGTTGAATGAGGAATACCGTACATTCACTTACCATCGGACTGTGCCGGTAAAACTTCCGTCCCTTCCGCTGCTTCGCCCATCTCGGTATCCATTGGTTATTGATTATTTACCTAGAAAAATGGAATTATAGTTAGAGAACGCTAATCATAATATTAGCTTAGTTAAAACAAGTATTAGAAACAACGAAAACCAAAATGATGCACCAACAAACTAAATAATAGATCGATTTTAACACAAGAAGAATATCTAAAACCTCTTTTGACAATCAGTACAAACAAAATCTAACCTAACCATGGAATATTGACGTTCAAAATCTATCCTACCAATAACGTTTCAACATTTTGAGGTTGACCTTGATCTTTTCTGTCTTTTAGCCTATCTAGCCTTAAAGCTATTATGCTACACATATTTCACAATACCTATTCTCAAAATAAACAACATAGGCACAAATTTTGAAAAGTTGAGTTTGCCTGACATTAATTATTTTCAATGAGGAAAAATGTTAAGAATAGATGTTAAATCTATACTGACTGCATTGAGCTACGCCAATGGAAGCATTATCATGGAAAAATATTATTATTATTAAATTTATTTATCAATTTTCTTAGTTGAGGTACTGTTTACATTCATTGAGTGGGATATAATCTACAATACATTTTTAAATTATCAATAGATAAATTTAAATATTAGCTTATTCTACTGTATTAAAAAGAGCAACTCAAGAGGTTGAGTTCCCAGTATATTTATAAACCTCAGTAGAATGAATCATCAACTTAGAAATTGCATACTTCAAACAATATTCATGTTTTGAATACAGTAAAAATTCAATAGAAGTTTCGCAAGTTTAATCCATTGAGAAATAAACGTTGAAACTAAATAAGCAAATTAACAACTGTGTTTTAAGTAAATTAAGTTGAAGTGGAATTTGATTGAACAGAAAGTTACATTTTAAAGTATGTATTGAATAAAACTGTTACCAACAATAGGCCTAAGTAATAAATATGAACTAATTTGTAACAAAAATACAAATGTTTCTAACCTAAATGAGACATAAAAATAGAATAAAAAGAAGTTAAAAACTTTTGACACATTTATTGGTATTGAGTACAATAGTGATTCCATCATTGAGAAGTTTTCCGATAACTCATACACCCCAAAAATTGTATATTTTATTAAATAAGCTGTCAAATTAGGTTACCGACCATAACCAAACAACTTACAAAAACAATGGAAATAACAATAATATTTTACCAAAAAAGCAAATTAATATTCAAACTAGCAGAAATATAGCTTTTCTTGCAATGTCAAATATTACTTTACATACAAGTGGAATAAATTGGATATCCACGAATATTCAATATGGCGGTCAAACTTGCTACTACTTGCCAGGAAACACAAGGCCCCATCATTACATATAAATTCATCAAATTTTGAAAAATGAGTAATTTTTAAATCACGTACCAGTAATGTTAATGTATTTGTGATGAGTATTCCATTCCGTCAAATTTCAAAAACATAGTTAATCAAACTCTGAAATTTATCGTAACTATAAGTTGAAACTAGGCTAACCTAGGGTAGGCCTAGGCTAAGCTTGCGTTTAGGTTGAAAGGTATAATGATGTGAAGGAATCGTCGGCCGGTATCCACAATTTTATAGCACTAATAAATTTCTGCATATTTTAAAACTAACATTCATCAACATAAAAACATTAAAACAGCACCAATTAAGTTAATAGAATAAGACTAAGTACAGTTCAACACACACACTGCCTGCCAACATCTTTCGCAGACCTATGGGGTTAGTTCCAATTTCTACCACAAGAGCGCTCTGCGGTACTTCAACAAAGGCATGAGTAAAGAATTATTTTCCAAAGAACTAAAATATTTACAAAAACTTTCTTATCAAATGATGAATTCAAGTTTATAAGAATTCAGCATGTAATGCTAGAAGAATGAATTATCAGTAATCAATTAGCCGCAACTCGAAAGTAAAGGCTCCCGCCATTCGTACTTACAGAGAGAGAGAGGCTGCCAAAATCGTATGGTTGAACACACCAGCTGCCGCTCCAACACAAATCCTGCAATATGCGTTTTTACGGAGCCTGCTAACCATATCAGCTCGAAAACCACTCAACAGAACCAAAACTTATTAAAATTAACAAATGAATCACAATTATCGTGATAACTCATAGCGCAAGGAGTCAATACGTGCAGTCACTACTTGTTTGTGAGGACGTCACTAACCCTTCGGCCTAAACTCCTGCCAAGATGGCGTCCATGGGTCACGTGACTTCAAAACAGTGACGTAAAATGTAACATGAAAGCAGGCGGGTAATATCCAATAGCATTATACATAATAAATCACGTGACAGTATGACAGAAAGTTGTGTCACGAAAGTGGAAACTGATTCAATTAATGAACATTAAAATTCACCCTCAAAGTCCGCCAAAAAAAGTTTTTTTTTGCAATTTGACAGAAAAAACGGTGTGCCGGTGCGGACAATTGATGAAAATATGATATAGCTCAATTATAAGAATATGGCAAATGAAATACATTAAATAATATAGAGAGATCTGTTTACTATCCAATAGCATCAAAATGCTCATTATCCCAACAAATTTTAAGGGAATGCGCTCATGTGCGCTTGCAGAAAACCATCAGGTTATTGATTTTTCGCCCCCTAAAGAATTGAAACTCTAAAATATCATAACTCAGCGGAAGTATTATTCCCATTTATAAGCAAAATAATGATGGGATGCAACAAACCTATAAAATAATTGCTTCTGGGATAGTCAACTCCAATTTTTGACAATACGCACTGCTTTTGTATATGCACAATATAATTACGGTGAAGAGTGTAGTAAGGTAATCTTATAAACACCCATAGATACAAATTTAAAAAAAATCAAACCCAAATTTGTTGCGACATTTTAGAGGATTTCATTCAAGGGAGATCAAGGTGCCTTCATTACCTATATGTGCAAAGAGAGCAATTTATTTTGCATAATTTTCGTGCTGCATTTTGTTAAATTTATATTACACCTTGAAAACTATTAGGATATTTCATATATTTAAGATTTTATGCACATAGACTTCAACAAGTTTTTCTGAGGAAGGAAATTACCAGTAAAAAGCATGTCTCCAAAAGTGAGTTTTCTCTTTCAACTTGCAAGCTTCTTATTTGTCTTCAAGCTTCTTATATCACCACATTTAACTAAAATAATATTTATCTTATTTATTGACATAATTTCAAACATAAGAGAACACAGTTAGTGAATTTAAAAACCTGGAACTTACAAAATCCATCCAGTAGGAGCCACTTAGCTCTCCTCTCTGGAATCCTCTTGACAATCACACCTTCACATTTCGAATAGAGCTGGTTCAAAAAAATGCCAGCGAATAAAACTTTATTCACTACTTTGGAGAAGGATAATAGTACTTCAAGGTGACAGGTGAATTGATAAAACATTTTTTTAAGAAATCAATTTTGGATTTTTTATACTTATTTTATAAAAACGAATATCTCATTACCTCTATGGAAATCCTCCCCCAAGAACCAACAGACATAAAGCCATAATAGTGCAATCAGTCATTATAAGGTGTGCACATCCTCTTATTCAGAATAGATAGGAATTTACCAAATACCTTCCCATAGTATTGTATATTTTTGCAGCTCACTTCTCCAAATAACTTATAGCATAACTCTAGGATCGATATTGTGAGCTGGAGTTGGGAGGAGCAGTGATCACAATCCTCTCTCACTCTCACTCTTTCTCTCTCACTCTCACTCTTTCTCTCTCTCTCTCTCTCTCTCTCTTTTCACTCTCTCACTAGACTCTCTTACGCCCTCCCTCACTGTATCACTATCGCTGTCTCACAATATCTCTCTCTCTCTCTCTCTCTCTTACTCTCTCTCTCTCTCTCTCTCTCTCTCTCTTACTCTCTCTCTCTCTCTTACTCTCTCACACACATAACTCTCCATCAGTCTTTCTCACGTCTCTTTCAAACTTTCTCATTTACTCTCATATTGTCTCCTATAACCTCCTATTGTCTCCACCTCTTTCTCTATTATTTCTCTCTCTTACGCTCTCATTCTCTATCTTGCTCTCTTGGGTTGTGTGGCAGAGAGGACCTGGAGTCCTAATTCCGCCCTAAATAAGGGCAATCAATCAATCTCTCTCTCTCTTTCTCTTTCTCACTCTCTCTCTCTCTCTCTCTCTCTCTTTCTCTCTCACACACATAACTCTCCATCTCTCTTTCTCACTTCTCTTCCAAACTTTCTCATTTGCTCTCATACTGTCTCCTATAACCAACTCTTTCCCTCTTCTCCCTCTCTCTATCAATCTCTATCTTGCTCTCTAACACTGTGTACTGGTATATTCGATCGAAGTTGGGTGGTGCTGGTGCAAGAGGAAGCGCAAGAAGAACAGGAGTTGGTGTTAGTGTTATTGTATTAGTGTGTTGGATACATGGATTTTTCTATATAGTTACCGTTGCTATGGCAATACAATTTTGCGTTAACCCGATCTACGACCTGATTAATTGAAGTATTGATCATACTGGCGAGGTATACAACAATAATGGTAGATTATTAATATTAATGCCAATATTCTACATTGACCTCCATTGGCGCGAAAGGCCAATCGTAAAGGAGTTTGAGCTTGAATTTGAATTCGGAGAAGTTTGCTTCTCTATGGACCTTCTAAGATGAGAAAAGATGAACACTTGAACAATGGAATTGGATTATTCAATAACTGAGTAAATCGATAGGTATCAAGATTGTGATTTATATTCTGATCACTCATGACGACTCTTTTTGTACCTCTTTGTATCCAACTCAACTCTTTGCAATATAGGACAATGACCTTTATACAAATATACTCTATTTTATTCTACTCATAAAAACTGGTGATCTTTCTCGTAATTGATTGAGTTAAATGTTGTTGAAATTGGGGGGGATGAGTCATTATCAAGGAGAGGGGCACCATTGAATTATTGATGAAAAGGAAGATGGGGATTGGATGATAGAATATACTTCATTCCATCTAGACTCAAAACTTCTTTTTATTAGGCTGAAAAACGGTGTATTCCATTGTAAATGAAATAATTATTTGGTACTCATATTCATAGGTTATTGCGTAATGGGGAAACGTTATGGATGAGTGGAGCCAAGGGGTTATGCTGCTATGGGAACATAATTTATTACAACAACCAGAGCAGGTTTCTATAGAAACATAGAATTTGTGAGTTAGGGTGAAAACATAGTAAATCAGGGAAACAGTTTCAAGCTTGAAAATTTTGAATATATAATAATGTATGTATTTAAATTGGTCTAAAAATACCGCTTCACTATGTTCGTCACCATTTAAATACATGCATTATTTTCAACACTGTCAAGCTTGAAGCTACCTTCAACGCTCTACTATGTTTTTACCCTCATTCTTGCTAACCCCACAACAAGAATAAGAGTGAAAGAAGCAATATTGATGTATGAAATATCAATCATACCAACTGAGTTTCGATTTTTTGACAAAGTACTCGGTTCTGAGATTCATATTCAATCTTCCATAATCTACTCCTTCCGTGGCAGAGGAGATCTCCACCAATTCAATGAGGACATGAAACCCATAATAATACGGTATATTATAGCATACTAGACCGGCAAGATCCTGTGATTTCTTTCTGCCTCACAATACGGTTCTGTCCTATGTATCTGTGATCTCAGACTACATTGGAAAAGATTCATCTATTTAATTCTTTAATCTTGAAAAGATTAATGTAATGACGGATTTCCTTGATAGTCACCCACTTTTCCTTCTACCATATGCCAGATTATGCTATTTTGATGTGTCATTTTATAATAAAAATAATCGAAATGCCAAAGCCGACAGTTAATGATTAACTCATGGATATTCAAGTCGATGAGATTTCCAAATTTCTAAAATGTGATGGTACAAAAACTTGCTGCTTTGAATCAATATGAATCTGATATGAATCTATCAATCTGCCCTGATAAATCTGATTGAAGTATTTCCAGAAGTAGATGAATCATGTCATAGTCTACAGTCTACAGGAGAAAAATCCTAATAGAATAAGAATTTTCAGAAGCAATTCATCCGTAATCCATAATTTTGGAATGAGTGTGATAACCTGATGTGCAGAATCAATATCATTCGTTATATTCCTGTTAGGCCATTGACAACCCCAGGGATTCAGGAACCACAATTTTTAATAAAGTTCCACTGTACTTTTCACTTATTTACAAGATGTATTTTTATGTTATCTATTTTTGATTCCAGAAGTTCATTTTAAATTCCTTGTATATCTGTTCAGGCTACCCGGAACTCACCACTGACATTCATGCTTTGTACTGCAGCCCATATATTATTGAAATATTGTGGAATAAAGAAATTTCGACTTCGATTATGAGGAAAATTCAGTTTTCAAATTTACAACTTATTCAACATCCTTTTCCTATCCTTATTTCAGTGCTCTCGAAATCGTCAGCACTGAAAGTGACTGCCTAATATTAGTAAAAAGTCAGAACTCAGAACGAAGAGTTATGAATATACTATAACACTTGGATATCGAATAGAGACAATCTACCTTCACCAAACTTCATGGAAGGAACAGTGAGTGTTCGAAGTATTGTAGTGTCAGGGAAACCGTAGTATATTTTGAAACCGAAAAACTCCACGTTGCCATTTTCTAAAAGAGTGAGCCCGAACTCCAGCCGTAGCGGTGTTCGATTTGGCAACACTGTAATCCTATCAACCGCTATTTCTTTACACTTCACACTCACGAAGGAAAAGCTTCCATCTCCCAATAATGAAAAAGGATAATAAAATTACAAAAGAACTATCAGATATAAAACTGGATTAGAAGGTTTTTACATTCAACAATTTTAATAATATGAGTTTTTCAAATTGGAAATTATGAATTCGGGTTTTATGCTATGTCAATAGGTATCACTTTTCCAAATTAATATTGAAATTGTTCATTGTATTACCAATATTCATATTGAAAAACTATTTTTTACCTATAAATCTACTGATAATTCCAAAATGATCATTGGGAACAATACAAGATTTAAGGTAAGTTGTGATTCCAGTCAATTCTAACCGCTGTATTTTATCTATCTGAACCAATGCAACCAGGAATAATTAACGAAACTGACGTCATTTTACGGTGAGTTATACTGATGTAGTTTTATTGAGTTTTCTATTGTAGTTCTATTGTAGTTTTATTGATGTAGAATATAAGCATGTTTAATTGCTTAGGTATATCAAATGCACAAATTGAGTAGAGTTTTTGTTTCTTCTCCTAGAGTATCCTCCACAATAAACTTTGCCCCTGACGATTTATATTCACAGTGGTTAAATTTAATTGATTTTAGAGCAACTGACCCTTTCAATAATATATTTAAAAAATATCTAGCATAGTGAATACGGTTCCATATGCAACTGAATCGCAAAAATTTTCATTGCAGTAGAATTGATTTTCATTATTGGTTTTGTAATTTATTATTAGTTTGCTTCTGATTTTCATTTTTAGTTCTGTAGTACCTCAATTTGATAAACAAGATAATGAGAGCAACGAGGAGTGCATGAAGAATATCGAATACACAATACAGGTAGAAAGAGAGGTTACTATAGTGAGGTCAACGTTATAAAGACAGTGTTTGATTAGCAATGGTATTGCTATCCTTGTCTTTCATCAAACAAAGCGGATAGCGCTATCTTTCTCGCTTTGCTCTGTTGCCAGATCGTCTTTCAGCAATGTAGAATTAATAATTAATTAACAAGATAATTTTGTATGAAAAAGACTAAGAAATTGTCAAAAAACCACTGATTTATTGATAATTAGAAAGACCGGTTTCGGTTATTACACTATTGTCAATCTCTGATAAACAAAATTCAAAATTCTGATCAGTTTATCAGAGATTGACAATGGTGTAATAACCGAAACCGGTCTTTCTAATTATCAATAAATCAGTGGTTTTTTGACAATTTCTTAGTCTTTTCCATTCAATATGAATACCACAATATCAACTTCTCAACTACACAAAAAGGAAAACAAAATAATTCATCTTAATTATGTAAATTCATTATTAATTATTAAAAAATATAATTTTATGCTTAATAAAATATAATTGATTATTTTAAACAAGAAAGAACAGTTAATATCACATCATTAAACCTGTATCTGCTACCGTCTATAGAAGGCATTGACAAGACAGAGGTTCGGCAACGTTTTTCCCCTATCTTTCCCAACGTGGACCTCACTATAGGAGAATGTTACAAGTACCGTTACAATACATAGAAGGTGAAATCCTTTCTATGGTAGAAAGAGTAAATGATCTATGATCGATGCATACTTGTATGCACTGAAAGATAACTGAGTGATTACTAATATTTCATTACTCATTTCGTTGACTCATTGAACAATCACCGATGGAGAAGTTGATAAGTAAACGTAAACAGTATTAATGAATAGCTACTTTGTGTTATTCAAACATCAGTTCCGGACACATAATCTTTGTTGAGAAGAATATTGGTAATATTTATAGATAACAGTTCAAATGGAGAAAGTGAGTTCTGTAAAGCTGCGTTTACACCAACGTTTTAACAAAATGTTTATTTTTCCGTCTTTATAGATTCTATTAGATTGAACGGAGCTTGACAAACACATATGTTCATCATGTGTATGATAAGTTATGTTCAATCTAATAGAATCTATAAGGACGGAGAAATAAACATTTTGTTATTAACTTTGATGTAAACGCAGCTAAACAAGTAAAAATAGTAATCACTATGTGAGCTCTCAAGGGATGTATTCATAAACCATTTTTAAGAACGCGCTTGTTCAAGTACGCTAAAGAAAATTTTCTGACATTTGCAATTTTGATTTGTGAAAACATTCAAAAGATATCTTTGAACATGCAAACCCACCAACGGCCAACGATTCGAGCCGCAAGTCAAAAGTAATAATTCACTACGTTCCCTCAACTACTTAATTTTTCTATGTTACAACAGCTCTCAACAAACGGCTTAATTTATACTGCGGTTTATGTAATAATACAGAAATCTAAACTGGCATTGAGAGTGTTAACCTTGGTATACTCATCTCAGAATATGATACGATATCAGTAATTGATAGATAAACGTTTTCATACAAAGTTTGTCAATATGAATTCGAGAGCTCTAAATACGCATAATCTTCATGTCTTGCCAAAAAGAGGCGATCAAACTTCAAACTTGACCATTTGAACTAAATATATATTCAATTTCTCAAAATACACAATATCAAGCAAATACTGGAAAATATATAAAATTCTTAATAGAGCAGGCCTACCAAGTATCGTACATTAAAAATGTGTTGTATCATGATAAAATTCAACATAAGTAGCGTTGTCAAACAAACACATAAACATAAATAGATAATCAGTTACATTTTGAACTCGACATGTTTCTTGATGATTATTGTACTAAAAGAGTATGAAAATTATTCGTAAAATATCTAGAAATATTTCTGTAATGATATGAAAACATATTTTAAAAGTATTGTATTGATCGTATGATAGTGTCGGGTTCTCACTTAATTGGAATATTGATTGAATCGATCAGGAACTATAGTGAGTAGACAATTATGGTAGTCTTTAGTGAGTTGACCACCACCAAATTAAGTGAGTGAAATAGACAATAACTTATATACTTCACTTTCACTTTCATTCTATTCTAATTTTAACATTTTTGAGTGAATAACTGTTGCATCTCTCCACATTGTAATGAATTTGTATATTGTCAACCACATAAATCGATGAAACGGCAAACTAACTTGCTAGAATCATGTGCAGTCCAAATGACACAATTTTAAAATTTGAACCTTGAGTTTGAAAAATTCAACAATAACATTTTTCCGTGAATATTCAGCAAATTTAAATTAATGTAAAAGCAATCCCCAACTACTGATGGGTATAAATGAGGAATTGCATTTGATCAAATGCTGATTTTTGGATAGTAGATCTATCGAGCTTCCTCCTAGGTTTTTCACTCTGTTGTCAAAACAGTGTTTGCAGTAACAGTAGTCTTCAGGGTGGTCGACAGCATTTAACTTCGATTTGCTTTGATAATTCAAAAGCAATCTAATGACAAAATTTGAGTCATGAGTTCCAATTTGAACTTGCTGGACCAAATTCAACATTATCGCCACACCACAAAATAGGTATCCACCACACTACATAAAAATTACTCAGCTGGCACAGACTCAGTACGGTGTATACAGTTAGCAGAGTTGCTTATCAGGGGAGGGAGCCGCATGTTGCCTCTCTAATCTCCAGACTGAACGTACTAGGAAGATGGCAGCAATCGATAATCAAGGACCTTGAGGCTGGTCAAGTTCAACAACAAAGGAACTCTAAAAATATTCGGATCTGGCACAGGTTGTACATCGGCAAAGAGGGAGAAATAGCTTTGTTTAATGCGTGGAGCTAGACAGTTCCGCATAGTAATGACGCTGACGCAGCGACGGCCAGTAATTGTGGAACACAGAGGTCCTGATTTATTAGGTGCAAGGGAACGTATGCAAATTCGGCCGCTGAGGGGTGAGCAGATGATTTCAGCAGCATCACTAGACTTTGCTCGCACTCTCTACTCCCGCCGCCTGCCTTTGATTCGGTCTGTTTGTTCCGTAGACAGATAATAGCCACCGCGCTACCGTCTCCCAATCCCAACACTCCGTCTCTGTTGAGTGTGTGCGAAGTGCGGCGCGGCATTGACCCAGTCACCAGGTCAGGCCACAAATTAGAGGCGACCGAATGACAGGCAAGGCCATTGCCACCAAACTCAAAACCCGAGCGAAACTTATCACAGTTGTCTGTCAACCGAACTACGCTGCAAGCACCTGTTCTGCGTGCATCGGGTTCAGCTCGTTTGATAAAGAGGGATGATATAGGTTACAGGTTACAGCAGACCCCAGTAGCACAACAAACACAAGTTATGTATTACATAGAATATAACTAATAATATATTCTAATAGAATACTCTATCTCAAGTTATAATCAAATCAAACCAATTTTATTTATTGCACAAGAAACATAATACGATAATCACTGAAAAATGCCAAGTATAAACAAGTGAAGTAGCATAATAAGTGATTACATAACTAGTTAAATATTGCAGGACACGTATCACTTAATTTTTTCTAGATTAGATAATTAGAAATTAAAACAACAAGTTCTATAGAGTGTATAAAATATAATGTATCATAGCATTACTCTAGTAATACATTCAATTCTCTCTGCATACGGTAATTATACTACAAGAGTAATTTAAATTACCAGTTATTGGTATCCAGAATATTTCAAGTTATATTTCCAAATTTATATGTAGTACCAGCCAACTAATCATAATTTGAAATAAAATAATACTGTATTTTCAATTATTAGTATATGATTGAAGATAATGGTATAGGAATAGAGCTCAGCTCAGTTGTATCAGAGACAATTGATACAAGTTACTGGAAGACAACTTACGCTATCTCTTCTCTATGGTTGTATCTTGTCAGTTGTGAAGTCTATCAAATCACATACAAATTTTCAACAATATTTGGAAAGGGTAGTTATAGGCAAGATTCTAAGCCATCTGAAGACATTGAAGCAACTACGAGTATGGATTTCAAATTATTTCTAAGATAGAGTCTTTCAAAATCTCCCATTTGAAGAAATTTGGATTTGTTTAAGCGGCTTTAAAGTACCAAAACACGTGGAAACGTACAGAAATGTTTTTCGAATTATAATAATTTGAATTTTCCTTCCTGTAAACTTAAATCAACTTGAAATATATCATCCTGTGACAATGAATCAGGGTTGGGGTTCATTGAGAATTTGGTATGTACTATGAGGATTGAGGATCTCATCAATGATTCTACTTTGATGAATGAACTTTGATAATTTTGCACTTGATTATTTTTTACTTGATTTCCATTAAACATGCATAAGATGTTGACAGAGTTGAGGTGAGGAAACTTCCATAATAATTGAATTTTAAATTAATTTATACACTTTACCACAGAAAAATAGAATGAAGTAGTTTACAATTTTTTATTATTATGTGTATGATAATCAGTGAAAAATCGTATTTTTAAAAACAATTTGTTAAATTTAACTCGTTGCCTTTGATTATACATATTCATTCAATTGGATTTGTATTCAATATGAATGGATAGGAATTTGATTACTCGTTAATATAAGCCAGTATTCGTGACATTAATCAATAACAATCAATTCCGCTTTAGATATTTCATTTAATGTTTAATGGAAAACGAATTTTGATGACTTCAGATAATTTGTGAGAAGTTTATTCATTTTTCCTGGATAGTCTTACTACACTACTGTTTACAACTGCAAAATTCATTTTCTTTGACAAGTTGAATGAGGAATAATGACTGTATTCAAGTGTATTTATTTATTTCTTTGTGGATGTTGATGTTGAATAGTTTTGTTATGTAAAAAAGCAAGTCTGTTGAAGAGAAATATTCTAATTATACTCTCGACGTACTCTCCCTCATACCAACTCCACAAATATGCCTACATTATGGAATATTCATCAATATTCCTGTGAAGTTTTCGGTTCAACATTTTCCTTGTTTATTCGAAATTTAGATTTTTTGGATAATTGCTTCTAATTCTGTGAGATTTAGTTGTTCATTGTATCTATTTTTGATTGAAGGTTTGTTGGTTTTTTGAAGAATAAATTGTTATTACAATAAGTGATAATAGCTTAATCTACAATTTAATTTTGATTGCAGTAAACATTTGAGGAGGGACAGTTTTGGGCATATGCCTGTTGTGCCTTCTCACATAAGTGTAGATTGTACATGACTGAATAAATAAATATCAATGTATTCAATGAATACAATCATTATCGAAGTACGCATTACGCAAAAAATATTTCTTTGAGTACTAGGTACTACGTTCGTTAGTTCAATCACATGAATGAAGAATTCCCCATTTCGACACCCAAAGAAAAATGTGTACCGTACCGTACTTTAAAAGACAGACGATTTCACGACACTTCTTCCTCACTTTTACATGTTGTGAACATAACTGTTTGAAAGATGCGTTTCATGAAAGCAACATGATTTGCACAATTACTTGGCGGGGTAAGTAATCAAGTCAAATGCCATTGACACCACCTTCTAATGGCATTGATTGCTGCTTCCATGGGGATCAGATCAAAGTGTTGGATGGCTTGGAAAATCAGCTCATTAAAAATACTCCTCCAGGTTAGTAAAAGGGTTGCTATAGTGAGATCCTCCAATTTGACAGCATTCCGCCTCCCATTCACCCAATGCTGACATGCTGCCTGCCACCAACAGTAGACTGCCAGCCAACCAGTACCCAGATATTGATTTTTATAAAACAACCTCACCCACACACTGGAAGAGCGCCTGGTAGCCATATTTAACTCGCTTATGTTGGCATAATATGATTAGATAACTGTCACCGAATTGAAATAGCTTCAACGGATAACGGCGTAATCATATTTATTTAAATGCAATACAAAATAGAAGTTGTGCTCTTGAGCAGCGAAGAGTTATTTGTTGAATTACCGTAATCCAGCGTAACTTTACTATAATAGAGCGTAGTTTTACCGTATAATCGAGCGTAACATTGCCGTAGCAGCTAACACTATACACATTTAAAAAAAGTGTTGTCTGGCCTCTGTGAAAACGGTACCTTATTTACTTCAGTTTCTTATAGTTGAAGTAAATTAGACTCAATAATTATTATTAAATGCAGTAAATTAAATGCAGTAAATCACTCAGAAGACTTCTGCTACTGCGAATATTGACAACAGGATAAACAGCTAGATGGACATATTTGCAGTAGCAGAAGTCTTCGGTGTGATCTACAGCATTTAATTTGGATTTTCGTAATAATAATTAATTCATTAGCATTTGAATAATTGCAATATCTCAGTAATTTCCATCTGTAAATTAGACTTATATGAAAATAATATAATACTAGTATGATATTATTCTATTATTCAAATTCAAATGCTATATGATGCATACATTGCAACTCCAAACAACCCTTATCCTAGACGTAGTTGAACGTAAAGTATAAATAGAATATAATGAAAGTTATTCAAACCTGATTACCAATTGAGTTCATATTACTGTAGGCCACTGTTCATATACGATGGACATGGATTGTGGTTGTGGATAAAAGCGTCAAATTAAACGTTCAAAAGTGATCCAATAAACGCATCCGAATGCAATAGAGCGTTGTTGTAGAGCGATCTACAAACTTCAGTGAGAGAATTGAACCTCAAAAGCTCTCTATTGCGATAAGTTTCCCACTTGGACAATTATCTACATTTTTGCAGTGCTGTGATACGAAATCGAAACAGCCAGCTGCCTTCGGAGCCATACGAATCAATGAATGAAAGTTTGAAGTGCTTCGTCCGTCTTGTCTGAGTACGAAATCCTCTATTTTCATTCAGCTTTCCCAACTTTTGTGCCGCCTACATTTCTACCAGAGATAAATCGCTGTCTCTGACTTGAGTATGAACATTTACTCCCATTCCATTCACAAGTATTGTATTCTGTTTTTACAATTTTTTTATTTTCAGTGTGACGTTACCAACCATTCAAACTTTTCTGAATGAATTTTCGATTATGTATACATTACTGTAAACTCATGTAGTAAACATAAACTACAATACTACAATTATAATACAGTATACTATAAATACAATACAGAACTATACAAAAAAGACTACAATACTATACATCGAGATTCACTTTAAACTGCCAGCATGGCTAATGCATAGGAAACATTGATGTTACCTCTTATCATGAGTACAGAAATACTGATAGTTTGAACTGCATTTCTCACTATATACTCATATGTAATAGTACGACCAGTATGTAGAATGACTTCTGCAATAATTACAATGATAAAATAATGCATTACAAGTTGACCACAGAAAATAATACGAAATGAAAATTTATTATATTTGGCTATATTTAACCATGGTATGTATCGTATCTATTTATGGCGTATCTAATCATGTCATCCCCACCACTTGGCTACGTCTCACGCCCGGGCATTGACCTCATCACATCGGAAAGTTTTACACCACATCACCACATTTCTAATAATCGTAATAATCACTATTTCAATCGTTCAAATAGATTGGAATTATCAGACACAAAGTTTAAAGAAATTTGAATGGGAATTAAGAAGATTTTAGATATGGTGTTTGAAAATTTTATTGCAACAGAACTGAAACTGAATTCAAACTTAATGCCAGTGTAATTTAGAGAATTAAATATTTTCGAACATAATAATCCTTATTACTTTTTATTCTTATTTTTTCTACCCAATTGTTTTGATTCCTATTCTTTTATTATTAATTTTACATTTATTCTTAACATTATTGCCATTTAATTTTTGTAGGTTTTGACTTTGCTGTTTAAATATATTGTTGTTTACTGCATCTGCAGAATTGTTTTGTCAGTTGAAATCTACATAAGGTACAAAAACAAGTTACCTAACACTGTCAATACGAATTGTCAATGTGTCTTTGAGTATGTAAATCTATTTATTTATGCCATTTTCGGCTGTAAATCGTAGAAAATCCGTTCAGAGGACAAGTGAAGCACTTAGGTTGAGCTTCAGGATTTTTTCATTCACTGACTCAAATATTTTTTGTACATTGACCCTGGAAATTGTCGATGTAACTTTAAAGTGACATTCGTATGCGGAAGTAAATGATACTTGTGTAAGATCTCTTGAAATCGAGTAATGTTTTTTATTGTATGAAACAGTATCATGTTCAGTTATATCGGTTTTTTGAAAGTGTATCAATCCAACACCATCAATTCGTTTTCCTTGTTTCATTTATCTTGTCTCGCATTCTTCATCTTCATCTTTATTCTTTTTCCTTGTATTCGTGACTGATACTTGGCAACATGGGTACTAGTAGCAACATGGCAATAGTTATATATTTAGTCGACACTTGGTAGTTGTACTTTGAACTGTCATTGGCTAAGATAATACAAAAATGAAAAAAATCATAATGGTTATATTTATATTATTTTAAAGAAAATGTGGAGATATCGAGACATTTTGGTCAGTTTTCAGCTTGTATTGACTTAAAATGATCAAGTTCCAAAAGCCTTCTCTCAGTTCTTCAAGTTTGAAAATTTGAAAGAGATAAAAGACATAAAAGACAATATCATGTAGATAAGGTTTATTGTGAAGCTAAAAAAGGTACAAAACAGTATTCCTAATATTCTAATTATACAAATAAATAGGTAGAAATCTGATTAATAAGAAAAACAAATTTTATCAAGTGGGGGTTTGAAAGGGGTGGGAAGTTCTCAATCAGTTTCCCTTGTTAGACAGTACAGTAATATAAAACCCTAAAAAGTGCTGGGGTACCCAATGCAGGGGGAGAAGGCGTAAGGCTGTTAAAAGTAAAATATCCCTCCCATTACCCTGCCATAATATAGATAACAAATTCCCAGTACGGGATGAACAGTGCTGCCAATGCTGCCGCTCGAAATTTCCCGGCCGGGAAATGTGAGAGGTCTTCATGACCTTGAAGAGGTATCAGAACGGGCTTCTATGGCTGGGTTGGAATGGTATTGGCAGGGCAGGGCAGGGCCTGGGTACAGACTACAGAGTCAACCCAGCTGGCTCACAGGCTGACTCAAGAGTGGAATAGAAGAGTGACTCAAGACTCAAGGCAGAAGGCAGAAGCAGAGAAAAGCAGCTGAACGCAACGATGACGGAACAAGCTGATAAACCGAAAGGAAGAGATGGCAAAGCAATGAGAGCAAGTGAGAAAGTGGAGAAGAGAGAGACGCCGACACCCCTCATGCATTTTGCTAGATGGTTCGGTCCTATCCTCGGTTCTCTCTTTGAGCTCTGGTTCGGCGCATGCGTTCTCTTCACCTTCTCTTCTTCCTATCACCTACCCACTTTGCTTCGCTCCTACATTCTATTGCTAACGGTTTTCCCGACCGGTCAATTCCCGTGCGAACGCCATAATCGGCGATTCTCTTTTATGCTCCTCTTTCATCCTCCATTCCACGGCTGTTCGTTGCTTCACTATTTTCTCCGACAACAACGCTCGCCAAAATCGAGTACAAAAGTGCGCGCGCGCGTGTGTCGGTGCGTGCGTTAG
This sequence comes from Nilaparvata lugens, assembly GCF_014356525.2. Taxonomy (NCBI): domain Eukaryota; kingdom Metazoa; phylum Arthropoda; class Insecta; order Hemiptera; family Delphacidae; genus Nilaparvata; species Nilaparvata lugens. The sequence continues at coordinate 18,678,172 of NC_052509.1, forward strand.
TGCAACTTATTAGTAGTCACTTTTTTGAGCGCAATTTAATGAAAGTTGATGAAAAACGATAAAACAGAAATGGCTATTTGGAAAGCGATTAAATTAGTAATTATTGCAATTCCTAATCAAAAAGAATTGAAAGGTGTGAAAAATTCATTTTTGATGAACTGACGAACGAAGATAGCAGAAATGGGAGTTCTCAGTAGAGCCAGACATCAAGGAGGGAATAATACAAGAGAAATATATGAAAATATTGAACGTTCACTATTGCAGCAACGAAGAATGGATTAAGAGGACAATAGATGATACTGTATTGCTTTCCATGAATATCTCTTGTATTATCCTGATGCATAATATTTAATGTACAGGGCAGGCCTATTAGATAGAGGGAAACTGAGGAAGACTCAGAATCCAATGAAGGAGAGGACTGTTGATAAATGTGCCGAAGGAATGTGGATGTCATGGCTACAGAAGGAAGATCAATATTATAGAAAGTCCTCGTGTACACATGTCTTTAGGACCTAGACTTGAGAGAACTGAATATGGACAAGATACTTCATAAAGAGTTGAAGTTTTCAATGTAGCCTATGGAATTTGAGAAGAGAGCAAGCTCCATTGTGGAAAGCCTTTGCAAGAGCTTCGATAAGATTGGAAAAGAGATGGTTGCATGGATATGGCTGCAATGATATAATTTTGGTTTCTTGGTACTTGGTCTTTTCACAATTCCAAGAAAGCTCTGAAGAAACCTTATAGAAAACCATCTAGAAGAGTTCAATGAATACATCTTATGAGTGGCACCTATGAAAGCAATTGATGTTTAAAAAGCATCTAACATTATCGGAAACAAAAGGGTGGATAGATAGAGGAATCCTGGAAGAGAAAAAGACTGCTGATCGAGAAATTCTCGAAGAAGAAGTCTACGTGAGAAATTCCCATTCTTCATCCGTATTCAGTGTTTGTCGACAGTTTATTTCTGAAATTAATTTCTGTTTGTAGTATCTCTAAACTGATTCTGAAAACCAAGTTAACTTTACGTTTTCACTGTTGTTGTAATAATGGACAATTATGGATAGTATCCTCTCAAGGAACGATCTGCACAAGAACTCCAGTGGAGAATAAGGCGATAATCTTCAGGAAGTGAAGATGAGCACGATTAACACTTGACAGTATGTTATACAGTAGCCTTATTGAAGCAGAATGCTCTATTTCACTCTTGGATGAGAATGTCATTCCAGTAGGATAAGGCAGTTCATTTCATACATGATTACGATTCTAACGAAAATTATTGTATATAATTTCAGTACAGCAGTACAATACAGGTATGTTTGAATATTACTGACAGAGATGAATGAAATTTTGTGCTCTCCCACGAGAAAGTTATTATTAAACGGAGGGCTTAACTCTAAATTGGGTTGTCTTGATATAAGATATTTCAATAAATAACTGGTAGCAGGCTCGAAGTAGCCAATCAAGAAATGTTTTAGTAGTTAGAATGAATAAGAAACAATTATTGATTGATTGATGTGATTCATGAATTATAGTAAAGTTGCAAACATCCAGTTTAGCCTATTTCTCTATCTTTGTTTGAGCTCTACCATGTAAAACTGCTAACTAATTAATGAATTATAACAAAACTTTGTTTCACGAATCGTTCCTCTAAAGTAGGTACTTGGGAAGTAGATCCATACTGAGCCAGATAAAACTTCTATAATTCTGGGTCTGCTGTATTCTGTGACTGAGCTCAGTTTCGATCTATTGAATGGGTTTTATCAATAACCAAAAGAGTGATGAGGGAATTCTTTCAATCAGAAAATTGGCTCAAATGCAATTCTAATTCAAAAAAGTAGTGGAAACATTTTCACCTCTTCAAGTTACCGATTTAATCTGGAGCTGAAAGATCTGAAGAATGGTTTAGTAGCTATCACATATTATAGATAATCAGAAGCATTAGGTATGAACTGGATAGATCGAACTCAAAATTTTAGATCGAAATGACAGCTCATAGCCGTATTTAATATTGAAAAATCATCCAGAGGGTATAAAAAAATTCGTAAAGGGATCATAGATTCATGATATCGCAGATTCATTAGAATTCCGTTTATGGTAAGTGGATGTAATCAGAAAAAATAATCCATGAAGAATTACTAGTACCCTTAACAATACAGTATTCTAATTCAGATACGACTATAATACCCTTAGTTTCGGGTATTTATCCCATTGATAATGGTTGAAACTAGTATCTGAATTAAAATGATACAATTAATGGTTCTAGTAATTCTTTATAAATAAACTATCAATGTGATTCGTGAAAAGTTCCACCTACCACGGTTGAGCCAGATATAGTCAGTTAGATCTACATACTGTCAATGAAACAGCCTGTACAAAAATAACTATTTAAGGAAACAAACCCATGAATTTGCAAGAAGTTGATCATTAATTTTTCTAAGAAGATAAAGTTTATCTAGGATAGAAGATCCTATCAATAGAAAACGTCCTCACCCTCTAGGGTAAGTCTGGCCTATTTTGCTAATAAAATACCCTTAGCTAAGAACATGATACTGTAACAGCCTATGCAATCTCCTCCTCTAAAAATCTGCAAAGTTTGTGGAAATCAATCTGAGAAACTTTCGTTTACGACTTATGAATGAATATTATTTACATGGTTGTACTTGCTTATTTTATATTATTTAAGAAGTAATTTACAAGATGAATTATCACTTCACAATAGTGAAGACTATCACCAGTCAAGAGAAATTGAGAAAAACATAATGACTGAGAGAGCTTAGAGGCTCTTCGCTTCAAAACTGTTGTCCACACAGATGCTGCAAGAGAGTGTTCAAGATGAATGTTTACATCTTGCACTTTTCATGTATAATGCCCTCCCTACGCTAATTGTTACAGTTCCCGAATTGGAATACTTTGTATTCCCTCTCTCTATATTATATTATTGTAGGATATCTTATATTTCAAAATAAGACTCTCCCAACTCACTTCATAAACTTCTGTTAATTTTCATTTTACAAATTTCTTCTTCGCACAACATAATTCTTTGAGCCCATTTTGCAATTTTGCCCATTAAAACATCAATGTTTATTTTTGGTGATCAATTTGAGAAATTTTCGTTTACGACTTATGAAAGAATATTATTTACATGATTAAATGAGTTTGTTAATTAATAACATTTTAAACACAAGTGTGGGATGGTAACTTTCAAATTGAAATATTTCCTACATTATTTGTATTACACCAAATCGGAAGTTACATCAAATTCAGTATAGTAACGTTTGAAAAAGCGCCCAACGGGAGCCCTTTTCATCACTTATGGTAAGCTAAATTTAGTAGCGGCGAGTTCAGAATTATTAAATGACATGGCATGAGTTTTGGAATTGATAGAACAGTAGGCCTACATTCAACACTTCTTCAATCTACATGTTCATTGCACACTACACAAGTATGCGTTTACTGCAGCTGGTAGCTGGTAAATAGTCCCCTCTCAGTCAATCAATACTTGAAAAGTGTGGTGCATATTTTATATATTCCTCTAGTGAGTCAAATCATAAAGACACACTACACTCTACACACTACACTCTGACTTATAGTCCAGTCAAATGGTCGTTTTTCAGGAAACATCCCCGAAAGAATTTTTCTCGACGGTTCTATATGTATTTTGGGGCGCTGAATTCGAATCTGAAATTTGCTGACACGCCAGAGGGCGGCTTCATTCCCAAAACCCCCAAAATTTCGGACTTTTTTCAATTTTCCCATTTTATCTGGTGAACCTTGAGTTTCTCAAGAAAAGTCATTCTCGACAAAATTGAAGAGAATAAGATTTCCAATAAATTGAGTGGTCGCGCAGGATTCTACCATTTTTGGTTCCGAAGCTACGAATTTCCAAAAAGGGGTATTTTTCAAGGGGTTTTCAAAATTATGCAAACCTACCACTTCTACCCTATACAACATAGATATTTTTCTAGTATAGATAAAAACCACACATCACGTGAAAGAACAATTCATTATGAACAGGATTCCTTAGGAATTTTCGAATTTAGTAGTGGAGGGAGGGGGGATATACCCAAAAATAGAAAATCATGTCCTATTTATTAGGTCTCATATGTCCTATAATAGGTCTCAATTTATTGGAAATCTTATTCTCTTCAATTTTGTCGAGAATGATTTTTCTTGAGAAACTCAAGGTTCACGAGATAAAATAGGAAAATTGAAAAAAATCCGAAATTTTGGGGGTTTTGGGAATGAAGCCGCCCTCTTTCGTGTAAGCAAATTTCAGATTCGAATTCAGCGCCCCAAAATACATATAGAACCGTCGAGAAAAATTTTTTCGGGGCTGTTTCCTGAAAAACGACCATTTGACTGGACTATTAGTCTAGTCTCTAGTGTCTAGTGCATTCCGCGAGAAATACTTGAGAACAGCTTTCAATGGCTCGAGTATTCAAGATCCTTAGTCAACTCTTACTTGAAATTCGATATAAGACCCACTTTTTCAACCTTAAATTTGAAAAGTTTCTTCATTCAATAGAAAAATCCAGGATTTGAAGAGAGATGACAATAAACCTTGACACACCAAATTGATTTATGTCAACATTTTCAATGATTCCTTATGCTAGTCCATGTATTGGCAGAAAGTTGGAGTTACAGTATCTGAAACTGAACTCCACGAATACACTTCACAATCCAACTGCTTTCTATAGGAGCGAATAGCGCTATAGCCTGCCTGATACAGCGCAAGCCTAAAATAGAATTGTGTTTTTGAATCTCCTTCGCAACAAAAACCATATTTTTATACGAAAATCAGTAACCGAAAATGCATGTTGAAGATGAATTTGAAATTTCTGCAATAGAGTATTTCTTATTTATTCTTTGATGAAGGTGATATAAATCAGTCAACGATTTCAAGTCTACGATATTGGGTGAGTCCATAGAGAATCTTTGAATGATCTAAGATAACCACACATTGTTTGCAGAGATTCTGTGAAATTCTTCCAAGTCACATCAACATCGGTTGTGTTGTGAGTGTAGTGCGGAGTCTCAATTCTGCTATTTCATTTCCAATTCATAATACGTTGGAACTATGAGCATTGAAACTCAATAATTATACTTGTATACAGTAAATCGAAGCATCGAACTACCCAAGTAGGCCTACTAGCTGTTTGGCCTATTGACAACTACACCAGACAAAGGAGTGTGTTATTATTTCGTCTGAGGCAATAATTACTTCCGGCTCTGTTCACGATCCATCTACTTCCAAATCTGATACAACTTTATAAATAGGTAGGCCTACTCCTGTTAGAGGTTGATTGATCTTTTTCTGAATCTGTTCTGATTTTATGAATAGGAACTCCAGTTACGAATTTTCATTCTACACAATCAATTTTACTTGACAGTTGTAAAATTAGATTGTCAGTGTCGCACAAAATCGATTTCCAGTCGCCGATACAAATTCAATGAAGCAGGATGAAAATAGATGCAGACTATTTCAGATTTGACTAAATGTTAAAAATATAGTACCACGATGAAGTCACACAAAAATATCGACTAAAACACATAGCTGCATCAAAAAACCGCGCATGCGCAATGCTAACAGCAAAAACCGGTAACCATTTTCACACACTGCGACACCAGCACAGCAGACGCACGCACATGATCCGGCATCCGCGCTCACAAAATAGTTTTTGAGTTGTGAGGATAAGAGAATGATGGGGGTGGTGTGGGGGGTGAAGGATAGAGAAGGAAGGATGGTGTTAAAGTAAGTTAGAGTGTGTGGGTGAAGATCGATAGAGAAAGAGCAATAAAGGTTGATGAGGAAGAAAAAGAGGACGAAGAGAGAATGGGAGAGACGGGTGGAGTGGTGAGGGACCGCGAGCAGGAAGAGAGAGGATAAATCGGAACGTCCGCGTGCGGAAGTTAAGCATTGGAAGTAGTGTGTGTGAGTGAGTGCGCGATCGCTGGCGTGCGTAGGTAAGCAACTGACTGCCACAATTAGTACATGTATACTAACACAAGCACACGTAAGCTTGCAGAGGAAGATAGAATTAGAATAAGAGAGAGACAGAGTGAAAAAGTGATGGGGAGTGAGAGGAGCAAGATTAGTGGCGCAAGAGAGAATAGTGTATGAAGAAGAACGAGGACAAGGAAGAACAAGAAGGATCGAGTCATCTTGTTAGAGAAGTGGGGGAGGTGAAGTACGGCAGAAAAAGAAGAAGAACAAGAAGAATAGGAAAATTATAAAGAAGAAGAAGATTATGACGAAGAAGAGAAAGAAAAAGAAGAAGTAGAAGAAGAAACAGTAGTAGTAGATGAAGAAGATGAGGAGGAGGAAAAGTGAGGAGAAGAAGAATATGAAGAAGAAGAGGAAGAAGATGAAGAAGAAGAAGAAGAGAAGAAGAAGAAGAAAAAGAAGAAACAGTAGTAGTAGTATATGAAGAAGATGAGGAGGAAGAAAAGTGAGAAGAAGAAGATGAAGAAGAAGAGGAAGATGAAGAAGAAGAAGAAGAAGAAGAAGAAGAAGAAGAAGAGGAAGATGAAGAAGAAGAAGAAGAAGAAGAAGAAGAAAAAGTAGTAGTAGTAGATGAAGAAGATGAAGAATACGAAGTAGTGGAAGAAGAGAATGTAGTAGTAGATGAAGAAGAATAAGAATATGAAGAAGAAGAAGATGAGATGTAATAAAAAGGATCAAGTGAAGGATTATTAAGAATGAGAAGATTATGAAGAATAAGAAAATTATGAGGATGAAGAAGAGGAGGAAGAAGAAGACGAGAAGGAAGAAGAAGACAATAAAGAGGAGGAGGAAGATGATGAAGAAAAGGTGAATTAAGAGGAATAATAAATGAATGAAGAGGAGGAAAAAGAAGACGGTGAAGAAGATAATGATGAGGAAACAAGGTTGGCGAAAAACAAAATGAAGAAGATAACAAAGAGGTGGAAGAAAATGATAAAGAATAAGAGAAGAAAAAAGAGGAAAAATGACCAAGAAGAAGAGGAAAAAGAATATGATCAAGAGGAGAAAGAAATAGGACAGGAGGAAAAAGAAGAAGAAGAAGAAAAAGGGAAAGAACAAGAAGAAGAAAAAGAGGAAAGAGAAGATCATGATGAAGGAGGAAAAAGAAGAAGAAGAAAAAAGAGGAAAGAGATGATAATAATGAAGCAAGAAGTAGTATGAAAAAAAATGAATAAAAATATTATGCCGGAGAAGAATTAGTAGAAGAAGAAGAAGTAGAAGAAGGAGAGGGAAAAGATGATGAAAATTATGAAGAAGTTTAGTTGTGGTATCAGAAGAAGAAGAAGGTATAAAAAGTTCATGAAGACGTAAAAGAACGAGATGAGATATGGAGTAAAAACGGAAAACGAATGTGGGAAGAAGACCGAAAAGAGAGGTAGTGAGTAGAGAGCGAGTCGTTTTGGTGTGGGTAATAACAGAAAGAGAAAAGGGGAAGAGAAGAGAAAAGAACGCGCATTACAAATAGCTCGAAAAAAGATGAAGAATAACGAGGGAGAGAGAATGTGTGCCCTTTACAAAGAAGAAACAGAATGTAATTCAAGGGGGAATAAGAGTGAGAGGGCTACGAAGGAAATGAGATGGAGAAATTGTGTAAGAAAAGAGGAGAAAGAAAAGAAACCCATCTGCCTTCCAACGGAGAGAAAAACAAGTAAATTCATTTGAGAATGATGTGATGTGATAAAAACATTGGTTATCAAAAGTGGCAAATGGGATATTTCACAAAAATGTCTAGAATGGAATGTATTGTTTATCCTAGTCATATTATTACAGTATTATTTTTCATTCAAAAATTCTTATCCTCGATTATTCTATTGAAACGTAACATAACTATAGTGAGGTCCACATTATAATGGCAGTACATAAAGATAGAAGAATAGCGATGCCGATTCTCTGCATTAATTATATTTATACACTTTAAAAAAAATAATTGGCATCGCTGCGGACCTAGAAAAGGATAGTACCACCGGCTTTGTCGAATAATAGACAAGGATAGCAAAACCAAAGTTGATCAAATACTGTCATTATAACGTGGACCTCACTATAGTTTTACCATTAAATAAAATAGATAAATATTAGATTATTCAGATAGATTGGATAGATCATTCTATTGAAACGTAACATATACTAGTTACTACTATTAAATCATTATAAATCTATTTAATAAACTATTAAATCAAATAGATAAAGACTCAAATACGTTTCTGACATTTTCTCACGAGAGAATGATATTAATCATTCAATTGATTGATGAGGACGATCAATATAGGTGTGTTGATGATGAAAATGTTTCAGAAAATTAAACAAAATATCGTAGTACAGTATAATTAACTATTTATTGGTTGAATGACGTGCATTGGTTACAATTCGATCGTAATTATTCTACTGTATTCAGTACAGTAATCTACAGAACTGTATTTAAAAGCTATAATTTGAAGTATTTTTATTATCTCTATTAAAAATCGTGTCACTACTTGTGACTGGCGTTCAAGTGTTAAATATACGTTTCTTATGTTAAACTTTGTATTTATGCACCATTACATAGGATTTTACAATACTATTGCCTTAGTAAACTACAATAAATCTCAAGAAAACATTGAACTTAGTATTCGAGCGTGCGTGATGTATGTCTTGCGGCTTAGATAAATTGAGAAGATGGAGTGAAAGTAGGCCTACTGTTTCATGTAAAGTTTATTACTCTGAAAAGTAATACTCTACATTACTCTAATAATGTAGCCTACTCATTTCTTCTCTAGCCTATTTCTTGAATGTTGAATCTTGGGGATTACAAGGATAGACTATTCTTATATTCTGGAAAAATGAGAAAGGAACTGGAAAGGAGGATACCAGTAAAAGGGAAAACTGAAAGTAAGGTGTAAAATAGAAACGAACGTTTTTGAATAGTTTTATGTTTTAATAATATTAATAAATACTAATATAGTATAAAACATTTTGTTAAAATCACGTAATAAGAAACACGCCACGTTTGTACATTTCTCCACAACGTAACGAGTGCAAAATCACACGAATTAGGTACTGACAAGTGATAATCACTCTTCAACGTGAAGGATCAATTCAATAGTTTCCATTTCAGTAATTCCAGGAGGAACCAGCAAATACACTCGTTGTCGTACAATATCAGTTTCTCATCCATTTGATCTTCAGTTGCCGACCAATGAGGTTTCTCACCTGCAAAACAAAAGGGAATACATATTTTTTCGAAAATTCTCGATTATTGGTTCAAACATTCAAAAGTTTCTTCTTACTCAAATCTGTGCCTTGATTAGATATACGGAAAAAGCTGTGGAAGTTGAACAGAAGAGTAATTTCAGAAGAAATACAACGAACAGTGAAAGATATTGGTCGGAAAGAAAATAATAACTATAGTGCGGTCCACGTTATAATGGCAGTGGATAAATATAGAAGAATAGCGATGCCGATTCTCTGCATTAATTAATTATATTACTACACTGTCAAAAACATACTTGGCATCGTTGTGGACCTGGAAAAGGATAGTAAGACCGTCTTTGTCGAATGACAGACAAGGATAGCAAAACCAAAGTTGATCAAATACTGTGATTATAACGTGGACCTTACTATATACTTGAAAACTTGTAACCATCTACCCAAACTACTACGTGCAGTTAGTAATTTCCTATGATTGATAGAGGGGCGAAATGAAGAAATTACGATACAACTTTGACTGATGAGTTCAGAGGTCGCCTAGCTCTTAGGTGCGTGCCAATCTTCAATTAGTGAGCGTTAATAGTTTTATCGAGAAAGATATTGAGACTTATTACTTGAAGTAATTTTAGCATGATTTCATTATTCCAGATTGTTTTGGGAAAAACAATGAGAATGAAAATAGAGGAAGAGGAGAAAGATGAAGAAATGAGCCAAAGATCGGCTACTCATAATGTCCTGCCCAAATTTTGATTTTATAATACTCATATCTCCGCCTACTAAGGAATATTTTCATTCTATTTCAAATAATGTCTTGAAAATTCAATCAAATTCACGGTCTTCCCCAGATGTGGAAATGTAAACGAACAAATAGCAATCGTCTGAATCGTCTTCGTGACTCCATCAAATTGCATCAAATCTTGCACAATGTTTGAGACGACTTCTAAAGTCTTGTCAATTTTCTTCCAGTCTCTTCCATCTTCTCGAAGAGCTTTGAAGATTTCAAAAGTCTTCTTCAAAATTGGACAAATTCTATTAAAAGATTTGATCGTATACTAACACATTTCAAAGAGTTTTTGACTACAACTCTTATAGCACGGATTCACATTATTCCTTTCAATAGGTTTTGTATCCGTGGAGAGTTGAAAAATGTTATAAATAAATTGATTATGACTTGAGTGCTTCAGTGTAAGTAATTCATAATTCGGGGGGAGGGGCTGTTGAAAGAAATATATTGAAGCAGATACTTTCCCTTCAAAATGTACTCAAACTATAGTTGAATATGTTAAATAATCATAAAAATACATTTTTTCGAAACTTCCAAGTTTTTAGAAACAACAGAAAGTAATTTAAAAACGTCTATCATGAAAATGAAGTTACATACACAGATTTGTTGACTTCTTTAAATTATATTATTATTAAAACGAACTACTTGAAATACTGTATTTTTTCGATTGACTATCTTCATTCAAATACATAAAAATGAATTCTATGAAGTATAGTGGAGTATGTACTTCAACATTATTTCTCATTGAAGTAACTATTGCATTGAAGTATAATGTAAAATATTTTTGTCGATGACATAACATGACAGGTTTGCCAACTGCAAAGCAACACTGCCAACACTACAGACAGGCTTACCAACAGAACAATATGAATATACTAACACTGACGCAGAATAAACCATAAGCACTGCGTCACTCTTCAACAATATGGCGGTAGTACTGCAATTTCAGTTTGGGGGGGGGCAATGAAATTTTTACCGATACACATTTAAAAATTCCACAATCATCAGATAAGGAGAGGGAACGATAAAACTACAGGAAGAGGAAAAATCCGTGTATCAGAGTATGACATATAGAGTGAGAAAGAGAGAGAGAGAATGAGAGAAAGAAATTAGATTCATTTATTAATTTAGAGAGCGAAAGAATGAATGAGAGAGAGAGAAAGAGAGAGAGTGTGTGAGAGATAATTGAAAAGTATTGAGTATTGATAAAACTCCTATGAAATGTAACATTATTGAATTTATCTGATGAATATTAAGAGCTGGAGAATATGAGATTGTTAAAAAAATGTAGAGACAAGAGAGATAAGTTAGTGAGAAAGAGGGAAGAGAGGAGATAAAACAAGAGTAATGAGAATATATTTTCGAAATGGAAGTTGGGAGGAGAACTGGAAGGGAAGAGAAGAGAGGTAAGCGGGAGCAAAAAAAGAGAAGAACTGTTTGAGAGAACACAACACAGACACACACACACACAGACAGAAATGAAGAAGGGAGGAGTGGATTGAGAGAGGAAACGTTATAAGTAATAGAAGAAGAGAAGTAAAAAGGAGAAGAAAAGAACGCGATACTCGATCAAATTATTCTCTCTCACTCTCTCTTCATCATAGCAAACTCACTTTGTCTCTTTCAAATTGAACTTTAGGTGAGGTAGATAATCAGCTCTAGAATGGAGGGGAATGAGAAAACGCAGAAGAGTGGAGAATGAGGAGAAGGAAGAAGGAAAGAGATAGTAGAAACATAACAAAGAGGGAAGCGAACGGCGAAGCAGGAGGGGAGCGAACAAGTTAGATAATCAGGTCTATAGTGAGATTCACCTTTATATTGTCAGAATTGGACGAATGGGGAGCATCCATGCTATTTATAGGGAACTCTGCCAGTTTGAGGTGAATCTAAATAAAGAGCAAACTGTCAGCATTGGCTGAAGGAGAAGCATTGGTGCTATCCATAAGGAATGCTGACAGAATGAAGGGGACCTCACTTCTAGAACGATGAAAGAGGGGAGCGGAACGTAAAGAGACAGAGACAGACAGACAAAGACCAATAGAGAATGAAGTGAGATTGATGAGAAATACAGAGAAGAGAGAGATAGTCGGCTTATAATGTAGGAGTGAGAAAGGGAACGTGGAGTTTAAAATTTTCAGTCGCAAGTTTCACTATCTCTCTCGATGCTCAAAACGGAGGCCAGAGTAAAACCAAAGAGAGAGATAGAGAACCAACTTCTGCTCATGCGCAGACACACGCACGCGTCCCCACAAACATTCTCTCACCACTTCACTCTCTCTTCCTTGCAATCAACTCGTCTCTCTTGCACCTCACACTCCCCCTCGCACAAATAATTCCTTCTCATCCCACGTTATTATTTACAAACTCTCTCTCTCCATTTATCGTCTATCTCTCTCACACACACTACGCTTGCGCACTCTGGTAATATTATTTCTCCCCAAGAACGACCTGATTTCGTCTCCCCCTGAAAATATCCGCCATCTTTCTTTTGACCTTTTTGCTAAATACTCAGCTTCATCAATTACTTTATATTATCTCATCAACAATAATTATTATTGGATTAATATACATTATTACCAACGCATGAATAAATTATAATTCGAGACATTATAGGCTCTAAACACAAAAGCATTATGTTATGATTAATTATTCAACTTTATCAAACGGCGAATATACAGTATTATGTAATTGAATTCTGATCCTTATTTGAAAGATGTTGAACGAGAATAATAAATGATGACACTGTAGTCAAGCAAACCATGAGTTGAAATGTGAAAGTTCTGCCGTTCATGAGTCACATGACCAAAATATAGGCCTAGAAGCCTAGTTGAAATTTAATGAAGATTCTCTGGCTTCTTTTTTCGAATCACAAATTAAAATTTCAAGTAATAATAAAAAATAGAAAATAACAATAAATAAGTGAGAACAATATAATAAAATGAGAAATTTGTATTAGTATTTTTGGTATTTCATGGAAGTACCCCATTACTAAAGAACTCATTACTCTCCATCAACTTTATACAACTATAGATTAAAAAATAAATGCAAAAGATAACAGAAGAAAAATCATTCTATTCTATTCAAAGTTATGAAAGTAAACGATAATTACCATAACTTCAGCCGGTCACTTTCAGCTCTCTTCATCGGCATCAAACGATAGACAAGGTGCAGTCTTCTGCTTGGAAGACTTGTGCTTTTTGACTTTGGACTTGTCACTGTCCGAAGATCGTTTCTTGCCGTCTTGTCGGGGGTCTGCCGTCTCCTCTGTGGGGGCTTTCTCTTTGGTTGGCTTCCGAAACACGATGCGGTCTCCTAGGCGTGCCGGGCCGCTCTCCTCGTCTGAAACACAGAAATTTCCATGAAATTAATGAAATGAATACACAAGGTTGCACAAAAGCCTGTTAAATTTTAACTGTGATTAAAAGCCACTAGAACCAAACAGAGGAGTCTTCTCAGAAACACTTCTCGTTGCATTTAATCATGATTAAAATTAAACAGGTTCCTATGCAATCGGGCAGAAGTGTTGTCTGTTCTACGTAGAGAAAAATTTATTCACACAATACATGATTTTCAAAGCTCTTGGCATCATTGCAATTTTTTTGATTATTATTGGTGTGGAAGCCTGAAAAAATACGAAGCATCCTTGTTCCTCAAAGGATTATGGAAAAAGGAAAAACAATGATTGAAAGTTGAGGTTATATGAGTTATATTATGCAAAATATAAAAAAGGGAATTTTTGTTTTCACTTCTTTATCATATAGTATGCTGAGGATAGGGCTCACCACCTTGAAACACGTGTTGATTTAACAAATGAATGTAAGTACTGTTTTATTGGAAATTATGTGATCTTTTCAAATGATAAAAGTAAAAAAGCGGGTACTATTCATAAGATTATATTTATAAGATTAAATCATGAAAATTACAGGAGAAAATATCTGGACATTTGAACACGGATTTGAATACAGTACTACTTTAAGTAGTATACAAGCCGATAGAACATTTAATAATAAATTACTGATCAAATAAATAGTATTGCGAAAGCCATTAGTCAAAAAATAAAGATTGGTAGGATACATGCACTAAAAAAGGAATTATTTGCACAATACAATCATACTATTTCTCTTAGAAAGTTAGATAAATAACTGTGTTTGAAAAATATTTGAACTTTTTTTATTATTTTAACAGAGCAACGTGATTTTAAGAATCACTAGTACCCTTTTATTTTTTCAAGACACGACTGGTTTCGGACAATCTATATATTATGAACATTCATTTACTAATTTGATGTTAAATTGCTACAAGCCATTTTAGCCCAAATGTATAATCAGAGCGAGTCCATCTCAAAACTCAACAGGACACATTTGAAGAACAATAAACAATTGCAAATACATCACATATAAGGCAAAATCTTACTATTGTTTATGATAAATAAAAGATCATCAAATAGAAATCATTCCATTCGAATGCATGCTCAGTTTTACCATAGAGTAAAGACAGCGAAAAGCATAAAGATAGCATAAGATAACGTAAAAGTAGACAGGTGGTTTATAGAACCATAGAGAAAATATAGTATAAGCTATGATAGCTTAAATTTCTATGATAGCTTATTTTCTCTATGGTTCTACAAAGCACCTCTACGTACTGTAGTCGACGATAAGTACGCTTTTGCAGCTTCAAGCACGACACCTTTTCGCAGACAACATGTAAACAAATCATCAATCTAGCCACTACTACTACTTTACGTGTGTGAGGCGCTATAAAGCTGCAGCAGTGAATCGGAAGGAAGGAAGCAACGATAATAAATTGAACCGGTCGGACACAGGGGCAACGCACTCTCAATTACGTGGCGGGGCGAGAGCGAGAGGCGAATCGAATGCATCGGCGGCGAAAACAATGATGCACTACACAGCCACAGAGCAAGAGAGCGAGCAAATGACAGCGACCGTGACCTGGTTACCCGGATACAAAGCGAGGCCACTCACAATCATGCAACAGCCACCGCCGACGCCGCTGCTTCCACACTATATCTTTAGAAAGAAGTCTCTATTCAAGACCTTCCATCTCTCACTCGTCCCACTGTCGGAATCCGAATAATGATTGTGAGTTGGGAATCTCGGGCCAAGTTCACACACGTTCTTACGATGTTACTACGATTGCACGCGAGAAATTGTTTGACGAAGAAGATACAAGAGAATGATAGGTGAATGTGTCTGGTATCCAAAGTTTGGATGGTTTGTTTACATTGCAAAGTAGCAGTTTATTTCTGTTGACATTGAATTTATGTGTTCCAATGAAGTACTATTATACGATAGGAAGGGCAAGATGAATGAAACATTTACTTATCAAATTTAGGAACATGGAAACCATAGAATTAAAAAAAAGTCTATATACGTGGCTCTGCTTTTTTGATGTTGAAGAGTTATTTCAGCTGCCTGAATCCAGCTTAGACCTGCAACGACACACGCTTGACGTGTAAGGTTTTTTGAACCTTTGGATCATTGAATTCGTCCCTTCAAAAACATAAACATAGACCTGCAATGCTCTACAACTGATGAAACCATATAGGCATTAAAACTTATTGACAATATCATTCACTAACTTATTGACTTTGACTCTATTATGTGAGTAGGTGGTCTAATCTTTGACGTGATCTTATGCATCATAAGACGTTCATGGACCAAGAAAGATATCTAGCTATGGTTGTAACGAGAGAGAGAGAGAGAGAGAGAGAGAGAGAGAGGAGAGAGAGAGAGAGAGAGAGAGAGGGAGGGAGGGAGTTTGTGAGAGGGGTAAGTGAATAATTTGGAGGGTTTCGAAATTAACCTAAACTGTATTCTGTTTTATTTGATGAAAGCATGGTTGAATAATATACCGCACCTAGATTAACACTCAAGAACATTGTTGGAATTGAATGTATTATTAAATTTATTGTAATTGTATTGTAATCTACTGTAATTTTCCAACATCAAACATCAATGGAAAATATTTCTCACGTGTTTATTAACATAGTGTCATGTACGAATACGTGGGGTATTTGAAAAAGGGAGATTACAACAGAGACTCATCAGAGATTGTTATAAAGGGCTTATACTCTTCTACTGTGATAATTTACGTACATCAAACATCAATAAAAATTATTTCTCAAGTATTTATTAACATGGTGTCATATACGAATACGTAGGGTATTTGAAAAAGGGAGATTACAACAGAGACTCATCAGAGTTTGTTATATAGGGGTTATACTCTTTTACTGTAATTTACGTACAAACATCAATGAAAATTATTTCTCAAGGTCTAATTTAACAATTTTTACGAATGAAAGTGATGAGACAGACGAGAAGAGCAAATGTTCAAGACGGCTTTTGCCATTGAGCGTGAGTGTAACACACAAAGGGAAATCAGTGGTGTTTGTGAACTCCCCAGACACCGATTCACTTCTGGCAGAGGTGCTGCCAACTACGTGAGAAACGTGGCCGATATTTACATTCGCATCCGACACTGGAGAGATAAACCGACGCTTTCGGTCCAGATAGATCAGCTTTAAAGAGTTTCACGCCGCAGATTTCAGTTCCCCTTTAAATGCGACCGTGCTACAAGGTCTGTTGTCTCGCTCAAGGCTCAACACATTCATCATGTAATCGTCCAGTCGGCCCACCCCAATCTCCAAATGTGTGACTGCCGACTTCAAGCCAGTGCAAGGATACGAACTACTTCAAGCAATTTTCATTATCCATTAAAAACAACTTTGTAATAATCATAATAGTTCTCACCAAATTAACGATTCTCAACAGTTATTTTACCAAATTAGTAAGTAACCACTTATCATATTGAGTTGATTCTTACATCAAATGAAAGCTTCTGAAAAATTACGTGATATGAAAAAAGCCATTTTTCAAAAACCGTCCTATGAAGCTTATAATCATAAGTTTTTCACCACATTTTAAACTGAGTGCTCAGCGGCCGGCTGCCAGAATTATATCATTCCTTGCCTTAAGAACAATTCAATGTTTAGTGGTAGAAATGATGTTCTAAACCTAGTTTTCATTCATAACCTAGTTGCAATATCATAACACGGTGAGCTATGCCAGCCAGAGAGTATAGAATCTTAACATTATAATTCTCTTTGGTGCCAGCATGTTGAGTCCGACTAATAAAACTTTCCGACTACAGTAATTATCGTTATTTCATTTTATATTATTCGGATCACTTCGAACAAGCACACATGTAGGGTCAAGAGAACAGCTACTTGGAGAAAAGATAGCGTGATTTATATTCAGTTGTCTCTGTCTATGCACATTCAACACATTGAAGTTAAACCTCGTTTAACAATTCCAATAAACTGCAAAATTCAATTTGTCGAACTATATACGACTACTGTACAAAGTAGATTAAATTATCAATGAAAATTATTATCATTATTTATCAACTATGTTAAAAAAAACTATGCAATAAAGAAGCAATTTCATTAGGAATCAAGATAACCCTGTTCCTGTTTTTATTCGCCGGATTGGTTCATTTCAAAATTAGAATAGGCTCTGAGTAAGAAAGGATGCCTGCTAATGTTATCAACATTGTAATGTAACTTGATACTGAATTATTTTACGAATATAAAGACCTAAAACTAATAATAAAATCTATAATATAATAAAGGAAAGAATTGGCTTACACACGAACGGGATAGGAAATTCACGAATGACGCATCATCACGTCTGAACTACTGAACTGATTAACTTGAAATTTCGCATAGTGATTCTTAATTTCAGAGGATGGTTGAAGGCCTATTCTGAATTCTTCAAGATTTCAGTTGGTCAAGATTTCAGTTTGTCAAGTTTTTAAATAGACCCTTGCAGAGCTCGGGCTAACCAAAAGCCTCATATAATGTTCTCTACTCTGAGACTATAGTTATGAAGGCAACTTCAACCACTTTTTTATCTACCGGTACCTAATTTTTCTTAATGAATAATAACTTTTCTTCCAATAAACATAAAATTCCAACTTCAATTCCATGCTGAGCAATTTAGGTATCATCAGAAAACTGATGAAAAATATTATACAGTATTTATTCAAGGCGAGTATAAAGTGAGTGGATTCATCGCTGAAGAATTGTTTTCATTTCAAAAAAAGAAGAATGAAAAGAGAATGAGAAGCAGGGAGATAAGCAAGGAATGGGGGACGTATAAAAATGGCGGGCGTTTGTCTTTGTTTCATGTACAAAAAGAGAGAGAGTGGGTGAGGTGAAGAGAGGAAAGAGAAAATTATCGGAATGAGAGAGTGAACGGGATAGAGAGAAAGAAGAATGAGCGAGAGAGTGAGTGAAAAAGTAAATGAGTAGAAAAAAGCGGAGGGGAACTACTCCCCCTCCCAACAATCATCGAGTTCTCTCTCATCCACTCTCTTCCTTTCTCGATTCTCTCTTGCTTCAAATACAGGCGGACTCCCCTCAACGGCAAAACAGAATGAGACTGGTCCGAAATCCTAGAGTGAGATGACGTCACCAAACTCTACTCAAACGCGTTGGTTCATGGTTTGAACGACACTAGCGCTCATAGTGGTCGAGGCCGGCATTTCGCCAAACGGCTGTTTAGACCTGTCATAATTTATTAATGCCTATTATAATACCGGTAAAATTACAATTGCAAAATTAAATGGACTGATTTTTTAGCGAAATTTATTTTTTTATAAATTATTTAAAATAATTATATTTTTGATGTATAATCAAATAATTGTATTAATTGAACAGGTTGGAAAAAATAAAATATGAAATAAACTATTAGTTTGTATACATATAGTATTGTATTTTCTTTGCTGAGGATAATGCTCATATGTGCTTGAGGCTTGTGCGTAAGTGATAAGAGGGATGATGATAGGTGAATGGAACTAAAGCTCTAGATGAGCCTTGGACTGTTGGGAGTGATAAGAAGGTCATAACTCAGTTAATTTAGTGGACTTTAACTCATTGGGTATCTAATCAACTGGATCTGGTTCAAAGGCGATTCTAAGGCATATAAGCTTAGGCACCTGTAGTTACAGGTAGCTCTTATTATAAGCGAGAAATAGTAAAGATCTTAAACTCATATTTCTAGGGGTCTTCAAAGCAATTATTGATAAATCCATCATAAGGGAACACTAATTGAACGTGATATAATAGTAGAGGATTAATGGCTTTGGAGCACATGTTTAATCCAAGCATTCACGATCCATGCAAATCTGATATTATGAAGTTCCCCTATGAAGTATGATGTTACACCGTGACGTTTTTTCCAGTTGGAGAAGGTTAAATGGTGACCACTCTTGGAGCACGATTTAAAGAAAAATAAGAACTGGGATGCGAAAATTTTCGAGCTCCCCTCAGACTCTAGAAAGTCAGAAAGCTGGCAAAGCAATGATAATCTCATATGGAAAGATAAGAAGAATTCTTATATGAGACGTACTTGTTCGGAGAATATTGGAGAATCGGAAAACACAGTAATGAAAACTGAAAATAGAAAGATCTGTACCGTAGCAAATTTGTTGAGTGGAGTGATAGGTTTTCCGTGCATATCACGACAAAATTAGTTTTATTCTATGCAAAATGATGCCATTATAATACTATTACCAATATAACGCACCACCAATGCCCAGAATATTCATAGACGAATGTTTTCTTAATAGATTACTAACTACAATGAAATGCAATCGACTGATTGGGATCAATTTCCAAAGATGAAGCATACGTTTTGTATTTGAGGAGAAGAATGCTAATCTACAGTGTTGTACAGACACCAAACAATTAATTTTAAAATATGCATATTGATTTCCAACTAGTGCTTACCCTTTTCTTTTTGTAATCTAGATGCCTCTTCCTCAGACAAGTCGCCGGGTTTCAGCACTACAACAACTGGTTTATCCTCGTCACGATCCTGGAGGTCGTCATCATCCAGGTTTGGCAGTGCTTCTCTCTGTAAATGAATGTTGAAGATTACAATGGTTATACAATTGACTTTCTTTTTGAAATAATACTATTGCTATTGGGAAAATAGTATAAAATAAACTGAAACATGAAACGGTTTGAATGTAACAATTTTTTTGTACTTTACTTTTTTACTTTATCCGTCTTCCCAGCAGCCCTCTGGCTGCAGGAGTCGTCATGATTTTAAGGATTATCTCCTGTGTATGTAGGTGTGTTCATCTACATATTCATTTATGTAGTAAAAACATTGAAAACTTGTGATAGAAAATGTTACATCTTCAATAATAGTTTACAGAGCTTCTTTTTTAAATGAAACCAATCCTATTGTAGAGAATATAACATGGAAATAATACACATAATAGAAAAGGGTGGAAAATATTACATCGACAATTCTAGGTTACAGAGCTCAACGCGTTTGGCGTTGTCATCAGATAGTGTCACGAACGTATTTTGTTGCGAATTGTTAGTTGAAATTGCTTGTTAAATACTGATAATTTTCCATATTTACATTTCCTGAAAAAGTATAGAAAAGGTTTCCCAATAATGAAATACTGACCAAACCCACACAGTAAATATGTGGATTGGAAGCGATAGACTTAGTGCTAATTGATAAGATCCACTTGTTACCCCCGTAGCAAGGGTGATTAATCAAGAATCAACTCCTCTTAATATAATTTATGGAAAATTTGCTTCCTGGTAGTTCGGAACCCACTTTAAGCTATTGGTCCACTTGGTGCTGTTTTTGTAACAATCGATTCCGGGACGCAACGGTCCAGGGGTATTCAGGAAGAAATAAGCTCCCCCACTCTGAGAAAAGATTTTAATTTCAACTTCAAAATAAAGCCCAAGTGTTTTAAAGCTTCTTGGTGGCAAGGGAAAAATTCAGGAATTTTTCTGTAATCTACCTCAGAAAAAGTTTGGTATAACAAAGTGTTTTGGCTTTGACGTTCCAGGGGTATTCAGGAAAAGTAAGCTCCCCCCAATCTGGAAAAAGATTTCAATTTTAACTTCAAAATAAGCCCAAGTGTTTTAAAGCTTCTTGTGAGCAAGTGAAAAATTCAGGAATTTGACTGTATTCTATCTACCTCAAAAAAGTGTGGTATAACAAAGTGTTTTGGCTTTGACGTAATTTTTGACTTCAAGTGTATTGTATGTATACAAGATAATAGAAAATGTTTTCAACAGTCTTGTGGTCTTGATCATTCAATAATTTTTTACCTCCTGAGATATTTTGTCTAGTTTCCCCTTACAACGACAAATATTTAATTAAATGAAAATTTATTTATTTGACAAGAACTATCCAGGAAAGCAAGTTCATTAATGAAAAAGTTGATAAATATTTTTGTTATTTCAAATTCAAATAACTGATAGCAAAGACAATATAAAGCTATTATATTCTATCCTCTTTGCTGATAAAATAATCAAATCTTTCTAACGCTTCTTGTATAGATTATAAGTAAAGATGATAAGAGATTCAACATATCAACTGGGGGTTAACGTAAAAGATCATGTACAGGAAAACATATATTTGGTGAGTTCACTTTTCAAGCACCCTGTCAATAGTTGGTTCTTTTCTACTAGCAAAAATTTAAAGGTATCATTTATAAATGTTTCTAAATAGAATCTTGTCAATATCTATATAAAAATGTAAGAATAAAGATTAATAATGTTGCTTCATTCAAAAAGCACATTGCAAAACTTACTGCCTCAGTCACAAGAGTACAGGAATAAGAGCTTAGTTGCAGACAACCAAAATTATAGGCTAGGTTTGTACTTTCTTGCTTCATACTGTAAGTTAATTCAGACATTCCCATCTTCCAGGTTAATAAGTATGTTGTATGTTTTTAAAACAAACTTTATTTGTAAATCTTTTTGGACTATTATTTAAAACATTGTATAAAGCTTTAGGCCTACCTTTGTGTCAACAGTTGGACCTTCAACATAACCTGCTTGCTCTTTCATACGTTTAATAAAGTTTGGTTCTTCAGGCTTTATAAACGCCACATTCATTTTACGACCCCTACCGACACTCATTTTTAAATAAATATACACGAATATTAGCCTTTTTCACTTCACTATCACAAGAACTTCACTTTGGCGTAGTTATCCAAAAATCATTCCTTAAACTTGATTATCACTATGAACACTCATAGTTTGGAAAATATTTAGACTATCCATCTGATTGTCAAATTTTACACTTATCTATTAAACTTTAGACTTGAATTACAAACATTGAAAAATAATAAAAGAAAAACTGCTACAAATCGAAATTCTATTTCGATTTTTCGAAATCGAAATTTTGTTGCAAAACACAAACAAGCTAACCTAGAAAAAGAAGTATAAAATCTCTCAGCTGTGTCATAGGATGTGTGCACTGCGCAGGCGTAAAACAGTGTGACCAACAGAAGCTCGAGAAGCTACTTTTCTGAAAAATGAGATTATAATCGAAGTGAAATTGATATTTTGATTGAAAATGTGAACATTGTTTTTATTTCCACACAGGAAAAACCTAATGATATTTTTAAGAATAGATTGAAAAAAGAGTATAGCTTGTACAAAGCTTTGCAGTCTGTTAACAAGATGATATTCTTCCATGTTTCATGTTATTTTATTTTTTAAAATATTTTTCAATATTGAATTGATAGAATATCGATTTAACGTCTATTTTTTTAACTGATATTAGTAAAGACACAAAACAGCTGTTTATTTTGGAGGTGCACCTGTTCTTGGTGACAAATCCCAACGGCTAAACGACCTCACCCCACCAACAGCAACCGTTTTCTTGTGAGCCGCTCAAGTTTAACCGTTAAATTGTTAATGTCTCAAATACAGTAAAAGCTTTTTTCTATTTTAAAATTGATTAAAACTCCTTTTTAATAAAGTTTAGATGATTGTTCATTCATGGGTTGCTTTGTGTAGTGAAAAAGTAGGAATATCAAGTGATAGTTACTAATTTTTATGTATTCGTAACGGAAGATTGAGAAGGTAAGCACAGTGACAGTTTGTAAGAACCACGTTTTATAAAATAGGTCTAATGTTTTTCATTAGACAAATTTATAAAGTCTAGACGGCTTCCTGATTTTAATTAGAAATTAAACGAAGGAAATAGATGCGATTTCTTGCAGGCAATAGTTTTTAATAAAAGATAATAATTGATCTTAATTGAAGTTAAAGAATTTTTGTTCTAAACTAAAATTGTACCACTCTAGTCCTATTAATAAAAGTTTAGTATATAGCTTTCAATATTCGACTCAATCTATATTTGAAGGCAACTAAAAAGTGTCAATATGTTTATGAAAATTTAAATGTAACTTCGGCACATTTCTGCATTCATCTTTGATTGATATTTTTGCTATATTTCTATTTGCTTAGTAGCCTCTACTGCATATCATAGAGAAAGGATACACGTAAGTTGTCTATTTGTTGTCTTTGATATTATGAACCGTAGCATTTAAGGAACTGAAAAAAGTATATAACTCTATAATAATGATTAAATTTATTTCAAGAATACAAAGTATTTTAAGATTTAAGAAGTCTGGTAGATAACAAGATTTATGTGATCTGAAATGCAGTTTATCTTTAACCTTCTAAATTTTTCTGACGTTAGTCGTGAGCCTGGGTCATGTGGACCCACTAGTACCATCATGAATAGTATATCATATCAAGGCAGAACGTTATTTTTCAATTTCGATACGTCCAAGGGATACTTATGAATGCAGATAGTACTTACTTGTTTATAGCAAAAATGGATCTCGTAACATTTTAAAAATGAATTGGTGGAAACTTGCATTTTTTTAAGTTATAGTGAAACAGTAACGTTAGGTTATTATTTTCTATGAAGTGAACAAAAAATTATAGTAATATATCTTATATGCAACACCACTAGAGAGATAGGAAAGAAATTTGAAGTTCATAGTTCACTCTTATTAGGGTAGTTTTTAATTTACCCTTAAGTTTATGTTGCACAATCTTTGTAAAACTTACAAAATTATAGTGATGAATATTTATAAATCCTATATAAATAAATCCTAATAAATAACTTACATGAAACATTACTAAAACCAATTACCTTCACACCAATGAGACTATTTTATCATTAGTATCGTAATTTTCAATTCTTTCAGTAGAAGGAAAACAAACGTACATTCTTCACTAAAGCCATAGGTACCATATCAGTTCAAATGGAAATTGGTGAACTGCTGGTTCAAACCCGGAATGTAAAGGTGCGTACAGACTTATACGCCACGAACGCGCACATTTTCCTTTTCATCAGCTGATGCTATTATGATATTATCTGTTTTTAAATACAGCTGATGAAAAGTGAAACTGATGCATAAGTCTGTGTGCACCATTACACTTAAATGCGAATATTATTCTCTAGTAAAACTAAATTAGTGTTAAGCTTAGATGGTGCATGTGGCCCTAAGGCCCAAATTCACCAAAAACAAAAACTAGGTTTGAGCGGCAATTGGTTCTAAGTCAGATGATTTTGAATTGGTTTTGTAATATGATGTTTTGTTTATCTAGAATCAACTGACGCTCAAACCAAATTTTTGTTTTGGTGAATTCGGTCCTTATTGTAACACACTATAATAAAACAATCAAATTAAATCTTATATAAAACATTGACAGAATGATATTTGATCATTGGGCCATATGAATAAAGTTTAGCATTTGCTCATACTTCTAAAATATGGAGCATTTGCTTCATTTTCTATGAATAAACTTGAGCAAAACTTTTTGCTCATGCTCATCAAAAAAATAGTTTTGAGCATTTGCTCAAAAGTAAAAGCTTTTGCTCAAAATTGTATGAATAAACTAGAGCATTTGCCCAACTTTTGAAGCAAATGCTTCAAAAAAGGTGAGTCTAGTCTAGAGCAGCTTATCACCTTTTGTTCATAGTAAAACTAATTCGTATGAGGAAGAGGAAACTATACCAGATACGATCACAATCAACAGTTGAGAACTATAAAACTCTTTTTAGATTCAACCATGATATATATATCACCATTATTCCTACAAAAGAATAAATACAAAAGCTACCTGTTACAAAGATAGCAATCACAAAATAGGAAATAGGCATTTAAGAAGATGAGAGTGTAGACGATAATAAGAAGGCTATTGATATTATAAGAATATGCTGAAGATTATTATAGAGATGACATTTTTCCACGCTATTATTTCAAAATTCCAAACTCAACTAACCTGAAACTCTATTCATAAATAGAAAACAGAGCAGACGACGCAAACACAAGCGGTGCACCCTACTTGTATATTTAGCGCTTCCGTGAGCTATAAAAACAAAGTAAGGCTACAAAAGTGAATCAGCTGAAGAAAAATCTTTAAAATACTTGAGCATTTGCTCCAGAATTCAGGAGCATAAGGTAAAGCTTATTCATATCAAAATGAGCAAATGCTTTTGCTTCTACCTTTTGCTCATGAGCAAAACCTTATGCTCAATGCTTTTGCTCATGAGCATTTGCTCTGGTTTTATTCATATGGGCCAATGGATCATCACTGATTTAGAAATTGATTTTGATCTATTGAACTTACTAAACGTTTATTATAATTGAATGAGAACGTTCTTTTCTTGAATTTAAACTAATATTTGTTGTTTCAGAAATAAAATATAGTCTAGTTGGAAGATGGACAAGCTGAACGATTCGGCGGACATATTCGCCAACAGCAGCACCGACACAGTCACTGAGAACCTGGACTTCTCGTCGTTCATCCGCCAAGGAGGAGACATGGTAAAAATCAACAACAATTGTCCATTAAAATTTCAGAACCACGACTATGCTAACATGAACCTGTCACTCGGTGCTTTGTCGCCACTGGCTGCATCCTCCCCATGCTTCTCAACCAACTCAATGAACATCAGCTTTGTCACCAACCAGTTCGTGTCAGAAGCTTGCAACGCATCTCTGCAACTCTACTGTCCGTTCTGCTTAGATGAGTTCAAACTTGAATTCCTCTTGAAAGAGCACATCAAAGGAACTCATCCTCACGAGCTGAAGAACGTTGTACGTTTGAAATCGGGCGAGGTGGAGTTCAATGCATGTCCTTTTTGTCACGCTAAATATTACACACGCGATTTATTACCGAAACACATTGTGAGGAAGCATCAGGAGTCTGCACTGGCTATGTTTCCCGAAACAAACCCAGATAAATTCGCGTATTGTCCTTTTTGTTCACATAAAGTACTACTCCGCCACTCAAAAATGCTGATTCTACACATCGAAAAGAAACACCTCACCGAGTTCCAACAGGCTGTGAAAACAAAGTGCTCCAGTGTCATGATGAACAGTAACGATTTGAAAACGTTGGATTACGACCGCAGAAATGAGGGTGGCTGCTCAACGTTGAGCAAGAAAATGAAAGCACTCACCACTAACGTCAGTCCTGCAACTATGGAATCTGCTAGGCGCAAGTCTATATTGAAGAAAACAACATCTTACCCTGAAGGTTTGAATGAGAACGAGGAGGTGAAAAGTATGAATAAAAATCAGTTGAGTACTTTCAGCCTGAACAATTCGTCGACCATGTTGAGACGAAGCGCTAGGCGCAGGTTGAGATTTGAACTGCCCGATTCTTCGTCTTCAGGAAGCAGTTTCAACAAGGAGAATTCGTCAATGTTCAACGCTTCAAAACGCGACAATTTCTCACCCAAGAAGGAGAAAAAGCTGAAATGGAAGAATCTCTTCCGGTTTGACAAGAAAAAGAAGAAGGAAACAAAGGAGTCAAAAAAGAAGCCCGAAAAAACCAAGGAGCTGAAGGCAAAGAAACAATCAAAATTTGTCACATACTCCGCAGAAACGTCCGTAACTAGTCCAGGGAAAGGTAATAAAAACAAGAAAGTACAAACCACTCCAGTATATTCGACAATCAGTTGGAACAAACCTGGAGCCGCAATTGAAACTGCCAAGTCACAGTTCAAGTGCGGCCTATGCTATGAAACATTCACCAAAAATGCCCAGCTCTTAGAGCACATTCGCAAGTCTCACAAGGGTCTCAAACTTGTTCCGCAATACCTATGTGGACATTGTGATGCTAAGTTTTATCGTAACACTTTTCTTGTCCGCCACTGTTGGTATCATCACACTCCTCACTGTCTCAAAACAGGCACGCCCGATACTTAGTTCAAACATTCATCAAGACCAATAATAAACTTGACAAAGTTTATAAAAAATGTCTTAGACATAAATGATATTATTCAAGCCCATCACTAACAAGCTATATTCTAACATCACTCGCTAAGCTAGTATATAACCATCACATTCAATTTTTTTACACTATTCGTACTGTAATTAGTAATTTATTTACCGCATCGTTATTGTGATGTAACTTTACTTATTAGCCAGCTACTTATTTAATGTAATACTTGAAATAATCCGTTAAGGCTGTGCAAAGGGTTAAAAATAAACTTTCTACTGGTGATATTTCTCATAGTTTTTCGATTTGTATATCATCAAGCTATCAAAATGAAAAAGTTTTCTCAGGAAAACATTTTTTTTCTGATCATTACTTTTTGAGATATGAGCGCTTAAAGTTTAATTTTTGAGACAGAACATTTCAAATTCGGTAAGAGATAAATCAATGAGATTTAGAGGATAGATTCTTCATGGTATTGCAGATCTAGTAAAACAAACATTTTCTGAAAATATCAATTTTTAAGAGAGTTGTTCAATTTACTAAAAATAACTTTTAGTTGAGTTATTTTTGGTAAATTGAATAACTTTTTCAAAAATTGATATTTTCAGAAAATTTTTGTTTTACTAGATCAACAATACCATGAACATCCATCCTCTAAATCTCATGGATTTATATCTTACCGAATTTGAAATTTTCTGTCGAAAAATTCAAACTTCAGGCGCTCATATCTCAAAAATTAATGGCCACAAAAAAATGTTTTCCTGATAAAACTTTTTCATTTTGATAGCTTGATGATATATACAAATCGAAAAACTTTGAAAAATATCACGAGTAGAAAGTTTATTTTTAGCCTTTGCACAGCCTTAAGCAGAGCAATTTTCAACCAATACTTAGTAGTTATCACAGTTGAATGTAATTCAATTTGTATTTGACGAAGCACAAAAATTAATATAGGTTACTAAAACAGTATTTTGAATTGAGCTTCTTTCAAGATTGATTATTTCAATTATTGATACAACTGCAATACTGTTAATTATTGATACTCCCCGTGTGGAGTAACGTGAGTAATTAACAGTTTTTATTATGTAGGTAATGAATGGTCTTCCATGAATGGAGGTTTTGGGTACCTTTATTTGCTTCTTTATTGCTTTTTAAATAAGTTATTAATTATGGACTTTCTAATTAGAGTATTATCCAGTTGAAGTTTATTATTTATTTTAAAGAACTCTTAAGTTATTATTTTAATTGCAAGTGTGATGTGTCTATTTACTTTTTATTCAAATTTTCATTTTTAAATTCATTTTAAACCATTGCATAATTAACCTTTAATTTTTAACCATTTTAAGCTTATAACCTTATATTTTGTTTAAACCTTGAAATCCAGCTTTGAAGCATATTAAAAATCCAGCGTTCTACCATTCCACCTTCCATGTTGAATACAGTAGTTTCAACATAGTTCAAAATATGCTTGGCGGCACCATTTTGGAATCGCTCATGAGTTGCTTTTCTTGGAATAGAATATTCCACATAAATAAATGACTAGGGTCTACATTGAAGGACTGCGGGTAGTTTGTGGAGAGATCAAAAATTGAAAAGTCAATGAAGGGAAATGTTTTTTTTGATTTTGGTAACAGAATTGAGTCTGTGATTTATATCTGAATAGGTACGCTGGTATTTTCACTTGACTAAATATCTTATATGAAGTTCAATCAATCACATTTTAATAAATTATTGTTTTCATTAAAAGAAAGAGATATTGGAAAATGCTACAGTAGAAAGTAATAAATTAGAAGCGGGTGCTTTTGATGTGTTGATGCATTTATGACATTTTAATTTCGTCTAGAAATTTATCTAATCAATTTCTGCCAAAGACGTCTTTTTATGATACTTACTTTACTGTTATGTATAACAGTATATACACATATGTACTGATATGTTATCTATTTGAGATCTTTCTATTATTTTTATATCACTTTATTTATTAGGAATAATATTTTCTCTGAATTGTAAGCTAGCTCTAATAGGATGTAAAAACGTGAACATAATCAACATCACTTCAATGCAAGTATATTTGATAGTCAAAATTTCTTTTTCAATCACTATATCATTATGTCAACAGCCATTCAGTCATAAATTATTTATCAGTGCTTTTACTGAATCCTAATACGGGATGTGCTACTAGTAATTTGGCTCTGTTTACAAACCTTTCAATGCATTTGAATCATAAAGTTTATTTCATGTTGATTCCATTGGAAATAAAAATTATACCTCATCAAATCCACACAGCCATAGGCCTACTTTAAGCTCCTAAAATAATAGTTATTGACTTATTTTACATTATTTCATGGTGACTAAGTGATTACATGGTAATATTGATACCTAAGTTCCTCATCAAGTATTATTTATTTTAACTGTCTTTTCGTGAATTACATTTACATGTACTGTATATACTGTAAAAAGTTTATTTATTTCTTTGCTCTTTATCACTGTCATTTATACATTTTTTATAGCATTAGTCAGAACGCATTAGAAAGTTATTGGAAGCTTAGAAAAATAAAAACATGATTGATTGAAGAGTTAATAATAATAATATTGTAAAGTGTATGATTAACTGATTGTACTGACAGTATCCAAAGGATTATCTCCGTAGTGAAGTGTTACTATCCTTGTTCTATCATAGCTTTTTTGAAAATTGACCTTTGCCTTTGATACGTTAGTCACAAGTTTGTTTAGATGGCAGAATTCCTGCAGAACTTTCAATTGTCTCTTATCCATTTGTCACAAACAGCTTCAATAACTTCATGTACATTTGTTCTTTAGTCTTACGAGAAATGAGTCTGCTCTTGAAAATTTGTTGATTAGTATGCACGATTGCCTTATCATGAGTCTATTTAATATTTCATAACTAGTTTGATTATCAGAAGTCAGTGCCAGGTACTTGAGCTCACTGACACCTTCCACTTCACAATCATCTGCAACTTTCAATTTGTTTGCAAGTCTTCTCTGCTCATTTGCTTAAGTTCTCAGGTACATTGTCTTGCTAATGTTTATTTACAGAACCAGACTTCTAGCCTCTCTCTTCACTGTACAGAAAATATCTTTTAGGATGGCTGTCTCTATTTCTAAATATCTACACTGTATCATCTGCATAGGCCAAGGCTTGAAATGTTCTATTTACTATTGTCCCTGTCAGACTTAGCTTCTGAATCACTGTTTCCAGCACCAAGTTGAATAGTGTAGCCGAAAGCGCATTTCCTTGCCTAACTCCAGTTGTGACATTGAAAGTTTGGCTCATTCTATTTCCAATTTTTACTTGAGTTGTTGTGCCATCAATTGTCAAATTTATGAGATTGACCAACTTTATTGGAGAATACCAAGCTCAAGCAGGATTCTCTTCATAGCCTGCCGGAAGTCAACTAATAACATTATGCAGATCTGTGTTACTTTCAAAAGCCTGCCAAAGTCAAAAAACAACATAAATGCAGATCTGTGTTATATTCAAAACACTTCTCCATTATCTGCTTCATTGTGAAGACCTGGTCTTCTAGAAGAAGCGCTTTTTCTCAATGTTCAATAGCATTTAATAAATGGCATTAGTCAGATATCTTAGATAAATCAATCTTGTTGGATTGAAAAAATAGGATTTTTCCTAAGTTGAAAACTGTGAAACTACGAGAGAATTAATCCTATTATCCTCAAGAGATTGACTGTAAATGTCGATAGCGACTGAACGATACTTCCCAGTTTGGTGAAGTATTTTTTTGCCATAAAGTCTTACCATTTTTTTCTTTAAATCAACTTCTACAATTTATTTTGGTAACAATTGCAAATATACATTTGTTTTCCCATTGGGAAATAATAGATGTTGGTAGATCACTAGGTCCCCATTAATCCTTTAACACTTCTGCTCCTGCTATACAACTATACAAAATTTAGTAGCCTGTGGAGGAAGATTCATGTAGAAATCTTCATTCCATAAGATGCAAGAGTTAACCTTTTTGTCACTCCAAAATCAATCAGAAACTCATCACCCGACTTTTCGTCAATCCTCATGTAAGTTTATTTTAGCTCGAAACCAAATAACTTTTTCACATTCGTGAATATCTTTTGCAATCACCATTTCAGTAATCACTTGTAATACGCTGAGATGCTTGTAGTGTTGTGTATTATCGTCACATTAAAAATGCTCGTATTATTCAGTTAGGTACTTATTTTTTATCATTGTCATTATATACATTTTTATAATTTTTGTTTTCAAGACGTAATTACGAGCCAAGTGAACACATTTTACATAAGATATAGTTGGTAAGAAACCCTTCTTCATGTAGGATAGCAAAAGAATGTGTAATTTTCAAATACTATTAAAAAATTACTTTTTTTATGATATTATTCAGTCAACTTTCATTTAAAAGTACTCTATCATTCTACATTGAAATTGTTAAATTTTAATTGGTATTTTTCTGATATGATCATTTATTAGTTTACGATATTCTTCATTTCCCTGAGTGGAAACTTTAATTTATTAGGGTTAAGGGTATAATGCTACAAATTATCTTGATAACATGAAATATTTTCTGTTGATAATTTATAGTAGAGGTTGTAATCAATTTTATCTTTTATTAAATACTTGTAGATCTTAACCAGTTCTCTAACTTTTAACATGACAAAAATGTATTTTAATCAAATATTTTACTTATCTAGAATAGTAGTTACCGATATTGAATCGTCACATAATTATTGTTTATTAAATTTTATGTAATCATCAGTTATTAAACTGAATTCTGTTGAAATTGTATGTACTTTTTTGTTTTTCAACCTTCAACCTTAGACTAAGGCGTTTCACACTTCAGTCTGCTAGCAGTCTAGCACCACCTGGTCGTGTCTTTGAATCCCGCGATAGGAATATGGATCATCTCATAAAATCAGCAATACTTGAATTACTGATCAGAAATATAGAACATGGATAATATATGAATATTGTCAGAGCATTTCAAATATTAGGTACGATAAATTAATAACATCAACTAAATAATCGTGAAGGGCCAGAAATCATCAATAAAAACCACATTCTGTTCTAATCATGTTTATTCTTTTTAAAAATTGCTATAACTAGAATAATTATTTGGAATGATTAAGAAACGTTTATTGAAACAACAATAAATTGTGGCCAATCCAAAAACAGCTTGAATAGAAATTGATTATTTTTGGATATATTTTCAAGGTAATATTTTTGACTAGAGTATAGAATGTTCTCATTTGGTCAATGATCATAATACTAAACAAAGTGTATTGTCTTCGTCACAGTACTGTTGCCGAAATTATTATAATCATATTCTTATAGTCTTATCAT
The DNA here is from genome assembly GCF_014356525.2 of Nilaparvata lugens. Lineage (NCBI taxonomy): Eukaryota > Metazoa > Arthropoda > Insecta > Hemiptera > Delphacidae > Nilaparvata > Nilaparvata lugens. Next base: position 18,710,594 of record NC_052509.1, read on the forward strand.
TTTCCAGTCATCACTTAATATTAGAACGATAAATTTATAGAAACCAAATCGTGACTTCTATCTGTTAACTCTTTTCTTGTTGAACCATAGCAACACTAAAATGGAATTTTTATTCTAATTATTATAAAAAATATTAGAGGTCGACTTGATTTATCAACAAGCAATAGTACAAAAAACCTCCTTGATAATAGCTTACATGCCTCAAATTCCTAAGGACTTACAAGTAAACAATAACAGAATCCCAAAGGAATAGTAAAATCAGTTTTTAGAATAGTTCTGGTTCACCAAAACGTGCTTCGCTAAGAGAGTTTCAAGAATTAATAGTTTATAAATATGGTCCTTAAAGTTTGTTAACATGAAAGTTTTTGTACTATTGTTTGTTAATAATCTCAAGTCTACTTCCAGTATTCGATTCTCTGCTATGGCATCTCAGAAGTTTCAATTATCTAGTGCAAAATAATTGCATTCAACTTGGATATGTAACTTAGGCTAATTGAAGTAAAAAATCACAAGAGTTGCCTTATTATTTCATCTACTTGTTATTACATCGGTGTAATATTTGTATTGTGAAAAGAAATTAATAAATAAATAGGACTATCATTTATGAGAAAAACTGTAAGAAGGCCAAATACAAAAATAAACATCTGCGTGATTTTATAGATGCAATTGAATTTGCAAAACAATGTAGTTATTAGTATTGAAAATACGACATGATTTACTACTCACTCAATGGTGTGGTTAATTCCAACATAGAACAGATCTTTAAAAGTGGTATAAACTGGTTCAATATAGCCTGAAAAGATGACATGCTCAGCGCATGCAGATAAATGTACCAACCAAGTACTCAGATTTGATGTAGTATAATATAATAAACTTTTTTCCAACAGTATTCAAATATTAATAATAAAGAACGTTATAAACTTGAAATTTATTCAAATAATATTTAATAAATTATTAAATGGTGTTGTCAATAGAAATCAATCAATAGACTCTTCTAATCAAAAACGAATATTTTCCTTGAATAATTCAAGGTTTAATAATTATTAAGGTTTTTTGATTTTGTCAACAGTACTGCGTTTCTAAACAAATTCTATCCAACTAATAATGCGATAGACGCATCACAGGCGCGTGACTTCGGGCGCTTGCTGCACATTGACAATGCGCCTGCTCTCCGTCTGACTAGCCTTGTCGTTCTGGTAGAAATAGTCACCATTAGTCATCGTCACACTGAAAAAGCGCGGCGACTTTTCGGCGGCCGAAGCGTCCAAACACTCGCAGCTGAGACTCGAGTCCGGGGGATATTTGGGCAGCAGAAGCGATTCAGTCGATTTGGTTGGCTGCACTGCGGGTTGGTACTGAGAAGCAGTGCGGTTGTGCTGTTGGGTTGTGGTGGTGGTGGTACAACTGGCGCTGCGGGTTGAGGAGGTGCCCGTGTGTTGGGACTTGACGTCACGGTCGAAGTAGCCATAGCCGAAGCCGTAGCCTCCGAACGCCTTAGTGGTGAGGTTGTCCCAGGACTTGGGCTTGACGGGGCCACGCTGCGATGAGTTGGATTTGACCGAGTGTTGCCTGGAGGCTTGGCCGTTGCCGTCAGGGCCCTGGTCCCAGTACAGGGTGTCCGTGCTGAGGGATGTGGTGTACGAAGCAGCACTGCTTTCTCCACCTGAAAATAATAAATAATTCATTTATTTCTGTAGGAGTACTTGTATATGATCACTAGTACCCTTTTATTTTCTTTGATGACACGACCAGTTTCGGAGACTGTAAATACAGTATCTAAATTACAACACAGGTATTTTAAAGTGTTTCGTTATGGAGAACAATTTCAATATTTAATATTTTATATAAATACTTTTATTTATTCCACATAAATTAAAAAAATCCATTATTGAGGTCTCAATAAAACAGGAATACAATTTTATATCAATATTTATAACTGATGTAGTTTGAACACTGTGTTTCCAAGTGAGGATTAAATAAGCACTCACTTTTTGATGAGAAATGAGGAATACATTGCGCTTCGAAGGATGCATTCCTCATTTATCATCAAAAAGTGAGTGTTTTTTAAAGTATTTTCTTGTAAATACAGTATCAAAATTACAACAGAGGTATTTTAAAAGTGTTTCGTCATGGAAAACAATTTCAATATTATATATAGATACTAGTAAATATAATATAAGTAATACTATATAAATACTTAGTAGAGTATTTTAATAGGGCTACTTGAATTGTTTAATTATTATAGACATAACCAGTACCCTTTTTTACATAAACACACCTAGTTTCAGCACTCGTGCCATTTTTACATGAAAATGGCATGAGTGCTGGAACTAGTTGTGTTCATGTAAAAATAGTACTACTTATTTCTATAATAATAACATAAATACTGTTATACCTATAAATTGATGATATACTGATTAGAATTTATGAATCAGTCTGATGAGAAATTACATATTCAGACTAAGAGTTATGCCGCACTAGAATAAGAAAAGATTGTCAACTATCTCATTTATTTACACAAAAAATAGAATGTGTTTAGTACTGTATCATTTTACCATATTCCGTAAAATCGTGTAGAATACATTATTTTACTCATATACTAAAAATTATACAATGATACTAAAGCATGTAATTTTGACAAGATCCAAATAATTGTCTTAGTTGACAATCTTCAAACTTATTCAAATTTTAAAAATGATAATTTTATTAATAAGATAACAGGCAAAATCCCTATCTCAAGGCTCTTTCTCCACACATGAGAGATCAGCTTTCTGCGAGAGTGGACTGGTGGCCGATAAGGACCAAAACCTGATACCAAAATAGAAATAGCCCATAGTATTGAACTTAATACATTCGCCCTTCAGCCAAGCTGAACCGATTTCAAGGAGTCTTCGAACTCAATGCCAAAAAATTTAATTTATATTATTGACTATTTCTGTGTTGGTCTCATGGTTAGTCCAACCATGAGAAATTGATTTTTTTAAACCGGATTTGAAGTTGATTTGAGTCCACACTTAAAGCCCGAGCCACACTTGTCATGCAGTATTCCGATCCTACTAATCTCATATATATTTCTGTTAGGTAGAGGGGTGGTGGCAAGACAGATGACATGACGAACATGTGTGGCATGCATCATTCTAGGCCGTTGTCATCCATGATCGGATCGGAACGCTGCATGATAAGTGTGTCCGGGCCTTGAGAGATTGGCATTCAGTCCATCTGACAGCCAGCTTCCAAGCGCCTTTTCAAGCCTACATTGTGAAATTGATTTAATTCATAAAAGTTACAGAAATATTATTTTCAATAAACGCCCACCTGCAGTGGTAGCAGCATCGTTGGTAGATGTGCCGTTGGTGATGACTGTGCCCCCACCCGCCCCGCCACAGTTGAACTCACTGGAGGTGCACGAGTGCAGACTGCACTGGCTAACCAGGCTCAGGTAGCGACCTCCGTTGACTCGATGCCCCCCACCACCCGCTCCCCCCGGCGATGCGCACGCAGATCCCTGTGACGTCACCTGGACCGCGCGGCTGCAGCATTTGCCGTTCTTCCATTCGCCCCCGCCACCGCCGTTTTCTGCCAATAAAGACAGAACATTAATTATTGGAAATTTTAAATAGGGCACCAAGTACCAAAAGCACTAAGTGCCAGTTGCACGAAAACCGGTTAAATTTTAACCGTGATTAATTCCACGAGAACCAATCAGAGAAGCAGTCTTTTCAAAAACGCCTTCTCTGATTGGTTCTCGTAAAGTTAATTACGGTTAAAATTCAACCGGCTTTTGTGCAACCGGGCCTAAGTATTGAAAGTACAATACGTCTAGCACAAGTTACAAATCAAACACCAATATTTTAGAATAAACTAATTTTCTGTGGCTTCAAAACTTAGGTCCACTCACCACCACCGTTTTCTGCCAAAAAGGACAGAAAATGAATGATTGGAAATTTCAAATAGAGCACCGATTTCCAAGTATTGAAAGTAATACCTCGAGCAAAAGTTAGTATAAGTCAAACATCAATATTTTAGAATTAAAAAACTGATTTTCTGTGGCTTCAAAATTCAGATCCGCCATTTTAAAGCCAACTTCAATGAAGGTGATTTTTTAAATGAGAAGCTGGTCAGGTGATACTCGATTTCAATGTATCATCATGCATAATATCATAGCTAGGTACCTCTAATAATACCTTTATTAGAGGTGGCTATGATAATAATACATAAATTACAAATATTATCCACAACAATAAAATTATTCTATACAATAGGCTACATTCAAGACTTATGATACAGCAATAAAGTTCATAAATAATAAGGTGTGAATTAACATTCGAACTAGGAGCTAGGACTAAATTTACAACCATAATAACTGCTGAGAATGATTGAAACAATAAGTAGTGAATTTATTTCCTAGAATATCCGTGCAAAAAATAAACTTTAAGGAGTGGATCGAGCTTATGATACCTTAAACATAGTGTAATATATCAATGCACTTGCAATCTGAAAAGTAGAAATATAAGTAATAAATCCGATGATGGTTGAGTAACTTAAAGACTGGAAAAGATCTCAGGTAGGACATCATTGCTATATTGGGAGCAGTGAAAAATTGCATTCATTCATTTATCACAACAACCGTGCAAATGTAGGATCAGCAAAGAGGAGGAATATAATAAGACAATGGGTTCTATACATACATTCTTTACATAATATTACGGTAGCTATTATAAATGAGTCATAACTATGTGGATGAATAGATGAATTCTAACATTCAGACGAATAGGGAGGGATTTTAATGATAACATAAGTGATTCTACTCATATCTACACAGGTACTTTATAAATATAGTACGTAACCATAATAGATATCATGAATGAAGCATAAACCTGGATGAATGAATAGAAATTTTAAAGTATGTGGATGAGTTGAAACTGAAAGCTATGGATGTGTAGCAATCGGCGAACCTATTTCATGAATGAGTAATAGTTGTGATGATGATTGAAGCTAGGCGGGGACTGTCATGCACAGCATAGTAATAAATATTCTTGAAAATTGATTGTTGAGCCTATTTGACCAAAGAGCTTTATTCAGACTAGAACCTCTTAAACGGCTCTGAAAGTGCACCCTCTGAGTTCTACCAGCAATACCCACTAGGTAGGCCTACTCTAACGGTATTCTGCAAATCGAAATTAATTGGAAAATAGTGTTCTCGTTGTCAAAAAAGTGTTTTCAAATTATGGAGAAGTTCCACACAACATCAATATGTGTTCAATAAATTTTAAATCTAAATTGTTGGAAGAAAAATCTCAGAGTTTCTGAGAAAGGAAATAATTAAGAAGTTTGTAAATGTGAAGATATTAATATATACAATGTTGTATTATTGAAAATTAATTACCTGACTGGTTCATCACTTGAATGATCAATTCAGGTATTAATATTTTCAAAAATAACTTACTATTTGTAATAAGCAGGAACCATGCCCTAGAATATTGGTAGGGAGTTGGGAAACACTCTCTGTATAAGCACTGCATCCCACTACCGGTACGCTAATAGACATTTCTATATTGATCACGGCACTGAATTTTACTAACATTGACATTTACATTTTCAACGAAAATTCCCTTTATTTCAGGTTGTAGAATACCGTGAAAGTACTGGGGTAACATCCTTAGAGACTTTCTAAAATTAAATCAGGAGAACTTGGAAAAGCTGTGCATTACAGGTGTCAACCTAGTTCAAATAAAGGCATGGTTTGGCGGGCGATAGTGATCAAAACCTTGAATGAGAATGACAGGTAGGCCTATTCCCCCAATTTATTTTCATTGATATTAGTTATTTTCATTCAACTATTTGGGATTTTCATATTCATGACAATCATGATTAGGAAAGCTATTACAAGAAAAACTTCAAAATAATTATTATCATCGAAAGTTTTTATCTTCATGAAAAACGTTGAAAATGAATGTAAAAGAGCAATCATTACTGTACTGATAAAGTACATTAGCATCAAACTTTCATCCTTGAGTTTCAAGGGTTTCATCTGAATCCACAATCTGAATGACAATGATGGGAAGGGTATGAGTCCAACGAAAAGCTTCAAAATTGAATGTAATCAATTGAATGTATCCCCCCAATTATTATATTGATTCAATCAAGCGGTCCCGAGACACTCAATATTACTGTACATCAGTAACTACTTACAACATCAGGCTACACAACTAGAATAAACACGCCACTGTGGCCTTATGTTATAAGTAGCTACTATATTATTGTACAATATACTATTTTATAATAAACACATTATATTAATCTACATTCAACATCAGGCCAAACAACTAGAATAAACACGTCATAGACACTGTGGCCGATGTTATAAGTAGATACTGGATTTTACAATAATATTGAATTTCTATGGACTGCTTTGCAATCAGATTATCATTCATCATCATCATCAAGGTTTTCATAAGAACTGCCCAAAATCGCTGGCAACCAAATATTCGAAGCACGATAAAAGTGCAGGAGGGATCAATGACCAATCGTTGGCAACCAAAGATTCGAAGCACGACAAGAGTGCAGGAGAGATGATCAGCTTGTGACCAACCTCTTGCGGTTGCGTTTGCCGCAGCGGCGTCGCTGCTGCCGCGTTTCGCCTTGTGTTGGTGGCGGCTGCGGGAGCGACGCCGCGACGTCGGAACGCAGTGCGAGTGACAGCAGGGCGACGCCAGGTCGTACGCCTCCAGGCTCGTGTTGTCGGCCGGGCTTGTCTGCACGCACGGGTTGCAATGGTGGCCACTGCTCTTTCCTATACAACCACAAACACTCAACCAATGCACAATGCAGATGCACCAAAAGTCGGCTTGCTAATCATTTCATCGATCCTCACCGTTGTTTTAATTTTCCACTGATCAACCATGTCTCAGCTCAAAAGCCCTCTTGTAGGATTGTGGGTGAGTGGGTATTCTCTAGAGAAACCAGGATAAATGTATGAAAACAGAACCTACTTCAAATACTGTCGTAATGCAAGTACACTTATTCGTTATTTTTTATTCAGTTAGGTGAAATGTGAAATATGTGTTCAATAATTAATTTATGCTCACTCTGTATTATTTAGATGGATTTTACATAAAAATCATTAACATGTAAATTTTCTTGTTTAGGGCAACTTTTAATTGCATAAAAATTAGAAATCAAAGTACCTACCCTTTTAAATTAATATTTTCATTTTTCACAATATTTTGTCGGCGTTGAAGCGATTTTCAAGTGAATAAACAGATAAACAAATAATTTATTCGATCAATTCATTTATTTATTCATAGACAATAAATACAATCCAGGCACAACAGGCATTGTTCATTCACTTGATAATGGTTTTGACGCCGAAAAATGTTGTGGAAATTGAAAATATATACGGTATTGAAAAGGGTACCTACTTTGATTTCTAATTTTTATACATCAACATGTACTTTGCTTCTTCATCTTTTTCTCCTCAATGAAGTTGAAATTTTCAAGGAGCTCCATACACCCAATAAGGGGAGCCTACAAACTTACTTTCAATGAATAGAGTAGAAAATTTTGATGTTGTTAGGAAGTACCAAAAATTTATTATACGATATGTTCATAAATTGCTTTTATCATGGAATATACTCTGTTATGAATGAGGATGCTGTTAGATGTTAGTATATAACGATAATATTTCACAAATTATGGTACATGAGTGTAGAGCGATCAAGTCTGTTTAGTGAACTATGTCCTAAACTATTAACTATTATTACTGTATAAATACATACTACAGAGGTGGAAAGTAACCTCAAGTAATGATCATGCTTATTTACAAGCTATATTCACAGTGAAAAGTAGTGATATGACAGAACAATCTATGAATTTAGAATAACATTCTCACCATTCAGAGCCACTTCTCGAAATATTACATTGGGAAACGGCATCTTAAAATTTGATGAAAAACCAAAATCCGATTATGAAAGACAAATTAGTTACAGAACCAATCACTTTAAGATTTACAGTATGGGAATAGTGATTAATCAATCCAATAGAAGCATGAAGTAGTGCTTTCCAAATGATGGTCAATGAACGACTTTCTGAACAGAAATTTAAAACCACCTTCTATACTAGATAAATTAATAATTTACTTGGAGATTTCAATCTGCACCAGTGTCCCATGCACTCTTATCATTGGCCAAGAAACCCAGAACGTATCAACTTTGAACTCGTTGATTAGAGTTCATACTGTATACAAGATTCGCATTCAAAATAAGATATTTTACAGTTTTCTTATCACAAGATAAAATTTGCTTACCGTTCCAGATTTTTATTAGTCAGATAATATCTAGGGTCATACGTCATACAAGGATATACATTTTATAATATGGTATTAACAACTGAAAAATACGTGCTTGGTACTTTTAAGAAGTGATTCATTTCGCTAATTCATTTGTGTTTCAATACAAAGGTCAGTCAAGTTTCTACAAACATGTTCAAAGAATAGGCCTAATCTCCGGACTGTTCATAGATTATTGTTATTATATATATTCATGTTCAAATTCACACATAATTTTGAGTCAAAGACGAAGAATTATCTCTGAAGGAATAACTATTCTTAGTGAGCCCAGCCACTAAAGCTTCACAGGACATTTTTGACTGTACAGTCGAAAATCTGAACGGTAGCGGCAGTCACTTCGGCTCAGTAGTTTGAGTAGTCTTGAAATCTGCTCTTGCAGAACTCTGTCCACTTACATACAGTATAAATTGTCCAATGAAAAGTTACATTAGTGGCTGGCCTTATGACACTGTATGTGAAAGTAGCTGTTGTATTTTATAAACTATGAGTTAGAATAGGATCTAAGAACATTTTTTATTATGCTACCAGTTTTAGGACTTTGGTTTTTTACTATACACAATTTTTTATTAGTTTTTTCAATTGAAATAGTTTATGTTTTTGAAGTAAGTAGGCTACCTTTGTTTTTGTGTGATATTCCATTGGTTTGATGGTAGCCACGGGTCATTTCAGTAGGCAGCCCACTGCTGCTTGTTCGCCGGCTCTCTGCATACTGTGTGGGTGGCGCCCTCTGACGAGAGCTCTCTCTACTTGTTCGAACATGTTCACTGCCTGAGGAATAGTTGCTGCAAATCAACCAAAACACTTGGTCAAATTAAAGCATTTTAAAAATTGACTACAGTGATAATCTTATTGGACTGTACAGAAAATCCAATTCCACCAACATTATTTTGTAATTGACCGAGCGAAGTGAGGCCTAAGTTTCAAGTCGACGGTTTGGCATTTCTCTTATTATTTAGATGGATTTTACATAAAAATCATTAACATGTAAATTTTCTTGTTTAGGGCAACTTTTAATTGCATAAAAATTAGAAATCAGAGTACCTACCCTTTTAATTTAATATTTTCATTTTTCTACAATATTTTATCGGCGTTGAAGCGATTTTCAAGTGAATAAACAGATAAACAAATAATTTATTTATTCATTTATTTATTCATAGACAATAAATACAATCCAGGCACAACAGGCATTGTTCATTCACTTGATAATGGTTTTGACGCCGAAAAATGTTGTGGAAATTGAAAATATATACGGTATTGAAAAGGGTACCTACTTTGATTTCTAATTTTTATACATCAACATGTACTTTGCTTCTTCATCTCTTCCTCCTCAATGAAGTTGAAATTATCAAGGAGCACCATACACCCAATATGGGTAGCCTACAAACTTACTTTCAATGAATAGAGTAGAAAATTTTGATGTTGTTAGGAAGTACCAAAAATTTATTATACGATATGTTCATAAATTGCTTTTATCATGGAATATACTCTGTCATGAATGAGGATGCTGTTAGATGTTAGTATATAACGATAATATTTCACAAATTATGGTACATGAGTGTAGAGCAATCAAGTCTGTTTAGTGAACTATGTCCTAAACTATTAACTATTATTACTGAATAAATACATACTACAGAGGTGGAAAGTAACCTCAAGTAATGATCATGCTTTATTTACAAGCTATATTCACAGTGAAAAGTAGTGATATGACAGAACAATCTATGAATTTAGAATAACATTCTCACCATTCAGAGCCACTTCTCGAAATATTACATTGGGAAACGGCATCTTAAAATTTGATGAAAAACTAAAGTCCGATTATGAAAGACAAATTAGTTACAGAACCAATCACTTTAAGATTTACAGTATGGGAATAGTGATTAATCAATCCAATAGAAGCATGAAGTAGTGCATTCCAATTGATGGTCAATGAACGACTTTCTGAACAGAAATTTAAAACCACTTTCTATACTAGATAAATTAATAATTTACTTGGAGATTTCAATCTGCACCATGGTCCCATGCACTCTTATCATTGGCCAAGAAACCCAGAACGTATCAACTTTGAACTCGTTGATTAGAGTTCATACTGTATACAAGATTCGCATTCAAAATAAGATATTTTACAGTTTTCTTATCACAAGATAAAATTTGCTTACCGTTCCAGATTTTTATTAGTCAGATAATATCTAGGGTCATACGTCATACAAGGATATACATTTTATAATATGGTATTAACAACTGAAAAATACGTGCTTGGTACTTTTAAGAAGTGATTCATTTCGCTAATTCATTTGTGTTTCAATACAAAGGTCAGTCAAGTTTCTACAAACATGTTCAAAGAATAGGCCTAATCTCCGGACTGTTCATAGATTATTGTTATTATATATATGCATGTTCAAATTCACACATAATTTTGAGTTAAATACGAAGAATTATCTCTGAAGGAATAACTATTCTTAGTGAGCCCAGCCACTAAAGCTTCACAGGACATTTTTGACTGTACAGTCGAAAATCTGAACGGTAGCGGCAGTCACTTCGGCTCAGTAGTTTGAGTAGTCTTGAAATCTGCTCTTGCAGAACTCTGTCCACTTACAGTATAAATTGTCCAATGAAAAGTTACATTAGTGGCTTGCCTTATGACACTGTATGTGAAAGAAGTTGTATTCTATAAACTATGAGTTAGAATAGGATTTAAGAAAATTTTTTATTATGGCACCAGTTTTAGGACTTTGGTTTTTACTATACACAATTTTTATTAGTTTTTTCAATTGAAATAGTTTATGTTTTTGAAGTAGGTAAGTAGGCTACCTTTGTTTTTGTGTGATATTCCATTGGTTTGATGGTAGCCACGGGTCATTTCAGTAGGCAGCCCACTGCTGCTTGTTCGCCGGCTCTCTGCATACTGTGTGGGTGGCGCCCTCTGACGAGAGCTCTCTCTACTTGTTCGAACATGTTCACTGCCTGAGGAATAGTTGCTGCAAATCAACCAAAACACTTGGTCAAATTAAAGCATTTTAAAAATTGACTACAGTGATAATCTTATTGGACTGTACAGAAAAATTCAATTCCACCAACATTATTTTGTAATTGACCGAGCGAAGTGAGGCCTAAGTTTCAAGTCGACGGTTTGGCATTTCTCTTAATGTTTAAATGTTGCGCATTTACGGCGAAACGCGGTAATAGATTTTCATGAAATTTAGCAGGTATGTTCCTTTTTCAATTGCGCGTCGACGTATATATAAGGTTTTTTGAAATTTTGCATTTCAAGGATAATATAAAAGGAAAAAGGAGCCTCCTTCATACGCCAATATTAGAGTAAAAATCAGACTATAGAATTATTCATCATAAATCAGCTGACAAGTGATTACACAGATGTGTGGAGAAGCCAGTCTAATGCTGTATTTCCATAAGGTCTATAGTTTCAATCAGGTACTTGTGGATGAGAATACTGCGTGAGGTCTACTGTTCACATAACTACTAGTTATTGTAGAAGTACAAATTTTAATACTCAAAAATTAATCTCATCGACATGAATCTTGTAGCTTTTGTTAATTATTGAAAATGCATAACAATAAAGGATATGAATGAAACTTGATGTAATCAAATAATTATTACAATATGAAGTGATGTAACTTCAAATAAGTTGACTGCAGTTAATTTATAACAATAGTAAATGCTTTTAATTTAAGTAATATGGTTATCACAATAAAATGTATCCACATTTTTCCTATTTATTTTATTTTATTATTATTATTGATTGGCATTCACTATTACTACAAAATATTACCTAATTATTAATATTCAAACAATAGGCTACTTGAATCCAAACATACAATCAATTTTTTTTATTGCGGATGATGCCCACAAGAGTTTTTCAGCTTGTGCATGGGTAATGAGAAGTGCTTGGGTGATAATCAAACGTCCATGCATACAGTGGGATTCGAACCCACGACAAGGTAGCGCTAGCAGCCTGAAGGGTGCAACACCTTAGTCATCTCGGCTATCCTGGCCGGCATATATTTTATTGAAATAAAATGAATGGTTCAATCTACCAAGACAAAGAACTTTTAAGCTGTTTTTGGATTATTGAAACACTCAAATATACATTATAATTTTATCAGAATAGCTCTTTCTTGTATACAAGAAATAATTATTCGAATAATAATAATAATTTATTTCATTTTTTGTAAGACAAATACAAATTTGATTTTACTTAAATATTTATCAATGTTTTTATTTTATGAAGATTTTTCCACGATCTGAAGATGATTCATGTAATTTATATCATAATTCAAGTCACTATCACATTTCTCACTTCCATTGAGAATGCATGAGCAACTTAATTCTGGTGTAATAAACGTACGAGAGAAATAAATATCCAAGATGTTCCCAGAGGTTAAGGATAGTGGTATATCCTTCTTGTTCTGATATTAAAAAAAAATAATAGATTATCAGGTTTTAATTAGATCTATTAGTTCTATCCAAGATGTTTCCACATAGATATCTAATACTCCCTAATGTTATCTAATGCTCCCACATAGACATCAAGAATCTGTCCTTTTCTGACCTTTTTTATAATATTTTGGAACTCAGATTGAAATCAGAATAATGAGATAAGAACGTACCTTTGCCAGCTGACTAGGTATTCTCCAGAACTATTTGGTGTTCCAGCTGTTTGCAGCAGATAGGCCCTGCTGTGGGGATCCAGGTACTGGTAGGGTGGGTAGAGAAGGAATTGGGGAGGTGCCTTGGCGACATCTTCGGTTGAGACAGTCGGTCGACAGTAGCTGATGTCACCTGAAAGTCAAAATTATCTCACTCAAACTCAAAAGTTTCATTGAATATAATCTACATTTGTTGAGTTTTAGATAAATTTCTTGAATTTGTTTCAATCAAGTTTGCTATAACAATTATTAAATATTGATTATAGGCCCTAAATATAAATCGAGTGAACTTCTAGACTTGAAATCTAGTTATATTTCTAAAACAATTTCATGAATAGTGATAATTTAACGGTTCTCCAATGATTGGAGTATAAAAATGCAAGTATTTAAATCTCAGATTCGATCTTCATGTCATCTTTTTTCAAACACAGGATTTCAAGGGATCCATATTGATGAATATCAGAGAAAATGTAAAAAATGAAAATATAATAGAAATTTAACAGCTTTCACAAGATGCTACAGTTGTTACGTTCTGATTCCATAAATATTCAACATCCATAGATTATCATCCATCAACAGAATTGTTTCATTTGTACTGCTGTTATTAGATTAAAAAATGTATTTCTCATTTTTAGAACTCGTGGCTGGAGCTCAAGGCTTCTTTCTCCAGTTACGCCAAAAACTATTTTATTTTAATGATTTTTTTTTGTAAGAATATTTCTTGTATTTGGCAAAATAAATGTTGATAAATATCACAAATCACCTGTAAGTCCAGTTTGACCCTGGTTTCGTGTCTCATATAGAATCATTATCAATAGATCGAAATAACTTAATTAGAAGATGAAACCAATTCATATAAAAAACCTTTTTGACAGTGCTTTCAATTACAGATTAGAAGATAAATAGAACGAAATTAAAGATATTTTAGCTACATTCAACTCTGTCACGAACTACTTCTCTTCTGCTAAGGGCAGAAGGGTTTAACGCACTTTCATTTTTTGAGTATTTCATCCTTCCCATTATACCCGTAGGCCTACACGCCCAGAGGCGAACGCACACAGCAACAGACAGTTGTATCCTAGAGAAACAATAGTGTAAGTAGATATCGCATGGTATAGGGCGTTTATGTCGCAACTTTTACTGTTATCTCAAGCCGATTACTATTGATTATTGTCGATTTTTACTGTTTTGTTGGGGTGAGAGTGTATGAACGGCACAATATGAGAGACTACCAGTGTCACACAGCTTCACGGGAAAGAATTACAGGAGCTATCGGCTTGAGATAACAGTAAAAGTTGCGACATAAACGCCCTATACCATGGGATATCTACTTACGCTATTGTTTCTCTATGGTTGTATGCAGACAGATGAAGGAAAAAGAAACGTCTGCATGCAGACGTGAGCAGACATATGCAGACAAATGGACGTCAGTGTGCGCGTTGCAACATTCGACCTGACCTGACCTGGGGAAGAAGTTCTCTTCCGTCTGTCTGCATACAACCATAGAGAAACAATAGCATAAGTAGATATCCCATGGTATAGGGTGTTTATGTCGTAACTTTTACTGTTATCTCAAACCGATAGTACCTGTAATTCTTTCCCGTGAAGCTGTGTGACACTGGTAGTCTCTCATATTGTGCCGTTCATACACTCTCACCCGGCCAAAACAGTAAAAATCTCGGCGTGATTACTCTGTTGTATATCCATACTTTTTCACTGTTAAAATTAAACTTGAATTTTAAAAAACTTTTGAAGTGAAAATGCACTTACTTTTGTATAGTGACGATCGTTTCGACCTGTCAGACTGTCTGATGATGACCAACAACAGGTCGAAACGATCGTCACTATACAAAAGTAAGTGCATTTTCACTTCAAAAGTTTTTTAAAATTCAAGTTTAGTAAAAATCTACAATAGTGAGTAGGTTTTTAATTTTGTATTCAAATTTTTTAATTAAGTGCAATATTTCTAAAGTTTTCAGTTTATTGTGATACATTCTGTGATTCATTTAGAGAATAAAATCAACCTTCAAAATTCAAAATTTTTAATCATCATTTCTGGACCGAAAATCAAGTGACGAAGCAATGTGTGATTATATAACCTTATCTTTTGGACAACATTAACATTTTATCAAAATTTTTGGAGAGAAATAGTACAGGCTTAGCCTAGTTTTTCCTCCAATGTCAAAATTGTATTATGATTATAGTATTAATACAATAAATAAAAATAAATAAATAAATAAATCGACAGTAATCGGCTTGAGATAACATTAAAAGTTGCGACATAAACGCCCTATACCATGGGATATCTACTTACGCTATTGTTTCTCTATGATACAACTGTCTGTTGCTGTGTGCGTTCGCCTTGAGGCGTGTGCGGGTATAATGGGAAGGATGTCTGCCTGGTGCTGTGTATGTTAATTCGCTTCAAGGGTCATGTGGACATCACCCTCGGAAAAATGTGTCCCTTATCAACAAGAAGCTACAAAGTTGTTACAACTATTCGAATTATTGTATATGCCATTTTAAATTGCCAATAATGAAACGTATATAATGTATTTAAATTCCAATTCTAAAACACTCTCTTGCCTGATCAACTTGATTATGTATGAAAATTTAACGAACTGCAGCACAATCAATTGACATATTTTACCATTTTCAGGGTGTGTGGGCGTGCTGACATCAGTTGTCCTAGAGTTAGATGCCTTTTTCCTAGCGGGCAAACTGTGCGTTTTCCATTTTCCTTGCAGTAGTTCTCTCTCTCTCAGACACAGCCTCTCCAGTTCAACCATCTTGCTTTGTAAAACCCTTTGTAGCTGAATGTAACGCATGTGAAGTTCTACCTGAAATCCAGATAAACCAGTGGATAAATTATTGACATTTCTGAGATCTTATGAGAGATGTGAATAAAAGAATTTATAAAAGAATATATATTGAGAGAATTGGAAAATCTCAATACCGGTACGTAGATTACGTGGATTACGATGGACCAGCAGCTTACCGCGCTGGCATGAGGGAAGGTGAGATGAAACTATTGAAATATTTCAATAGTAAAAATTTCGAATGAAAAATTATTTTAAAAAAGGCGAATGTTTTTCATAACTGTCTGATAATGATGTGATATTTTAGAAGTGTTCAACAAGACCACCTTTAAAAGGTACAATAGAGATTCTAAAATATAGAACCCGACAAGAGTAGATAAGAACAAAATCGTTATTTTCAGCTTGTAAAAGGCTTATCAGAAATGATTTACTGCTTTTGTTGTAAAATATCTGGAATATTAAAATTTATATAGGAAATGATAACAGTAGACTATAGGAATGATATTCTTACAACAAATTAAAAAAGTTGTTTCAATTTTGTAATTATTATCAAGTATTGAATTAATGTAATTTGTAAAAAGCATGTAATAGATAAACTTCTAATAAGCTTGAATCAAGAATAAAGTTTATTATCGATTCGGTAGAAAGCATTGAGTAATGATATGGAACATGATATAATATTGGATCATATCCATGTAGTGGACATATTTAACATGAAAGTTATATTTACCATAAAAGTTCTTATTATAGAAATAGGAAAATGTTTATGTTTGCAAAATAGCTTTTAATGCAACATGCCTTTCTAACTCTCAGTTATTCAATATCAATATTTGGAGAATTTGGAGTGGTACGGTACTTGATGATCTTATTGATGATCATTATTATTGAATATGAATATGATCATATGAATATGATCTAATTATTATTCAATGTACTGACCTTTCTGACGCAATCTTCAAATAGAACCACCATTCGCATCCTAGAATCACAGTTTTTTATAAAATTGACTAGAGTTTTATGATCCGTCTTCTCCATATCATGGCCATTTATTGATAATATCACATCACCTGAAACAGACGTCAAAATTATTTTTGAGCAATGCTTTCTAATTATTTAATTGCATTTTATAAATAGTTGGAACAAATTTTAGATGAAAATGAGAAGATAAACTGGAGATACAGTACATACCAAACATGGTGCGATAAACCACTCACATTATAAGCAGTGAAAAAGGTACACCTTGTAATAAATAATATCGGGGACCGAGCTTCGCTCTGGAGTACAAAAGCATAAAAAATTTATTACGAAAGAAGAAATTATAATAACATTCTATCTTATCACAGTACATTGAGATTAATTCCCAGAGGAATGCAAAAATTTCCTTACAAAGGCCCAGTTGCACAAAAGCCGGTTAAATTTTAATCCTAATGAACTTCACGTGAACCAAATCAGAGAAGACCATTTCAAAAAGATGGATCTACTGGGATCAGGATTGAAAATAGCCCGGCTTTTTTGCAACCGGCACTAAGTACCTGATTGAATGATTACAAAAATTCATCAGCTGAATCATAATTTTGACACAGTCCCACACACATGAACACGCTCACTCACTCCCATCAACAACAGACGACGAAATAATTATTATCAGCTGTTTTTCCAAGGATGAATAATAATTATCCTTTTAATGTCCTTCAGCCAGTTTTCCCAGGGATGAGACCTACTGCAATCGAATCTTCATATTATAAACCTACTATGTTCTGAATTTCGTGAGAATCGTTTGAGCCGTTTTGGAGATCCGGTGAAATACAAACATCTAAACATATAAACAGAAGTTGCTCGTTTAATAGTATAGGATGTCATATTATAATAAATGGATTAATCAATTATTCCATGAGGCTGACACTGTTTTGTAATCAATATTCAATGATTTATGCCTGTATCATAGATGAAATAAATAAATAAAAACACATTTTCTCATCGCAACAAACTCAGCAATATGATACATGGCGGAAAACATTATAAGCCGTGTCCACACTATGTCGATCGACTCTGTCGACCCGGTCGATCGATAAAGTCGCTCGACACCTTCAGCCGCGTCCACACTATGTCGATCGACACCGATCGACAAAGTCGATCGACAATGTCGAACAAGTCTGGACGTGTCGCTCGACATTGTTGAGCGCTGTCGAGTCGAGTCGAACGCAACCCGATTCAGGTCGGTCCGGATCAAAGAAAGTCGAGTCGAACGCACCAGTGTGGACGTGTCGATCTTGTCACTGCCGTTTTAGAAAATAGAATAGTGATATACTGTTGTGAATTAGTGAATATACTGTTGTGAATATATTGTTAGTGAATATACTAGTTAGTGAATAGTGAATATACTGTTGTTCAAGTGCTTACATTTTTATTGAAAATGAATTGGAGTGATACCCAAACGTTGAATTTATTGAAATGTACCATGATCGTTCTTACTTATGGGATTCAAGTGATGTTGACTATAAAAACAGAAACAAGCGGCATGATGGTTTGGTGGAAATTGCGGTGTCATTTGGCATTGAAAAAGTGGAGGTGGAAAAGAAAATTAGAAATTTGCAAAGTCAATTTGCAAGGGAGAAAAAGAGACAGAGCGAGTCGAAGAAGACCGGCATCTTCATCATCACTCATTTTATATAAAAACTCGATTCTTATTTAAAATAAAACACTCGATTAAATATAAGCTGACTAAGATAAAACACTAAACACTAAAACACTTAAAACACTAAAACACTTAAAACACTCGATTATGTATGAACATTTATGATGGTTGTCGATCGACTCGTCCACTTGTACTGAGGCAATTTTGTCGAGTGACACAGTCGAAGGTGTCGAGCGACTTTATCGATCGACCGGGTCGACAGAGTCAATCGACATAGTGTGGACACGGCTTTCGACTGTGTCACTCGACAAAATTGCCTCAGTACATGTGGACGAGTCGATCGACAACCATCATAAATGTTCATACATAATCGAGTGTTTTAAGTGTTTTAGTGTTTTAAGTGTTTTAGTGTTTAGTGTTTTATCTTAGTCAGCTTATATTTAATCAAGTGTTTTATTTTAAATAAGAATCGAGTTTTTATATAAAATGAGTGATGATGAAGATGCCGGTCTTCTTCGACTCGCTCTGTCTCTTTTTCTCCCTTGCAAATTGACTTTGCAAATTTCTAATTTTCTTTTCCACCTCCACTTTTTCAATGCCAAATGACACCGCAATTTCCACCAAACCATCATGCCGCTTGTTTCTGTTTTTATAGTCAACATCACTTGAATCCCATAAGTAAGAACGATCATGGTACATTTCAATAAAATTCGACGTTTGGGTATCACTCCAATTCATTTTCAATAAAAATGAAAGCACTTGAACAACAGTATATTCACTATTCACTAACTAGTATATTCACTAACAGTATATTCACTAATTCACAACAGTATATCACTATTCTATTTTCTAAAACGGCAGTGACAAGATTGACACGTCCACACTGGTGCGTTCGACTCGACTTTCTTTGATCCGGACCGACCTGAATCGGGTTGCGTTCGACTCGACTCGACAGCGCTCAACAATGTCGAGCGACACGTCCAGACTTGTTCGACATTGTCGATCGACTTTGTCGATCGGTGTCGATCGACATAGTGTGGACGCGGCTATGATTTTTCATTTGGACACTTGATGTCATAATTATTGGTCGAAACCGGTCTTGTCTTCGGAAAAGAAAGTAAACCGTTTATTGAAGTGTCGTCTTTATTTGGCAGATTTAACTATTTAATAGGCTAAGGTATTCAAATTTCAACAATTTAAAGAGAATAAATCCTTAATTTTGCCTACGTTATGCATTACTACATTAATGCGCTTTACTACCTCCATGTAATATCAATGAGAATAGTAAAAATGCATAAACTTTGAAGTAAATTCAAATTATAACATACTGAATTCGCTTATTGATACCTACTCAAATTATTTAAATATTTGACAATAAGTTATTCTAATATTTTAATATTAGTATCTCACCTTCCCTCATGCCAGCGCGGTAAGCAGGTCCATCGTAATCCACATAATCTACGTAGGTGATCATCTCGATCTCTTGCTCCTTCTTATAATGTATTCCATAGCTCTGCAATACAACAAAAAGGGATTCCAATAAATGAACTATTTTTATTTTATTGAATAAAAAACATACATTTTGACAGTATCTTATCAAATAATACCGTATCCCTTTTCCCAACATTATTCCTTATCATATCTCAATAAAATTAAAATCAAATACAATTATAAAAGAGGAAACTCGATTAAATTAGCAGTAACGAATAAGAAATCTGACAAAACACTAATATCAACCAAAAAAATAAATCAATACTGAAATATTCAAGAGAAATAGTTCTGCTTTTTTGAAGATTCCGACATTTAACATAAAACATCTTTCTTCTATTGAACATAGAACATATTTTCAAGTTTAAGAATTTGCTGAAATATTTATTGAAAATAGATGCAGTTTGTCAAGATCAATATATTATGAAGTCTAGCAAAATTGCTAAAATAACTAACAATAGTTTTAAAATGAGCTACTTTTCTATTGTGATTGTGACAGACAAGCAGTTATGAGAAGAGTTCAACCGTGCTATAGTCAGATTCCACTTCAAACTGTCAGCATTGGCTGAGTAGGAAGCATCAACATTGTTTATAAGGTATGCTGACATTTTGGAATGATTCTCATTATAGTGTTAAGCAAGCACGTAAAGTGTTTTTCACTCCATTGAAAGGCAGTTATGAAATATTGTTCGATGTATACTAGGTCAAGTTGGCACCAGTACCGGACGATGTACACCTTTCTACTTTTTATTGATAAGCTTTAATTTGATAACAGCATTATCATACAGGAATCTCAATAAGTACCGTTGGACGATTGACCAGCTACAGTTGTATGCTTTCGATACTTGCCGGTAGTTCGAAACACACCTATAAAAGCTAAAATGGTGGATCACTCAACTACTGTATAATCATTTATAAGAGCTGAAATGGTAGGTCACTCAACAATTATCATCTATTTCGACATTTTCAAAATTTGCTATCACTATCCTTCACAATTCGAGTACCGGTACAACCAATAATCAAATCTAGGGAGATACAATAAGCAATCGTATTGTTGATGTTCAATTCTGAAGAAGTTAAAAACATTTGAAGAAGTTCTCAATGATATCGGTTCGAATTCAGTGTGTATCTTCAAACGAAAGACTGTATATTGACTATTGAGTTGAATGCAGGAAGTATTACAGAGGTGTGAAAGACAACTCACAAGCTAGGCTGCTTTGAATCGCGCAAAAACATTTCCTCTATATTTTTGAGAAAACATCCTCAATCTTTCATCCATCTACTACAACCATGAGTACTATTGGGAATTATAGGGATATTGGTTTTATTCTGCTGGGCAGGAAAAACAAACATCCTCTATATTTTTGATGAAACATACTCAATATTTATTTATACATTGATACATAGGCTACAATATCATTCTCAACTATGAATGATTGGCAAAGGAACAACAGGCTTAAAGCCCAAAACTGTTCCTTTCCCAAATTTAGATAGAAATTGTCCAAAAAATTTCCTCTACGTATAACCAATATAACTATTTTTTGGAACAAGAAATATCTTAAGTTGATTTGTAAGTTTTCATGAACACCAAACTACTCTACTCAGTACTACAGGAACATACATTTGAAGCCTCAAGATTGACAAAGTGACACTCAAACTTCAAACTGAAAACTCTCTGTAAACTCTAGAGACAAAAATAATTTCACATGTCAAAGCTATGCTCCATATTGCTGTCATATTTCTAATATTCCGTTTCATGCTATGACAAACGTCAAAATATTGCAGAAAAAAGAAATCGGCGAACTGCAAACTACTGTACAGAAATAGATCTAAAAGTTGTTTTAGCGAATAGGATGAAGAAGGAAGAGGAGGAGGAATGAGAAGGAAGAGTGGGAGAAGAACAGGGGGATGGAAATCAGCTGTCAGTTACAGGCTCTACAACTTTGCGACCACTTTCACTACAAGCCACAACTTCTACTATAGTAGTACCGCTACAATGAGCCCATAGTACAGCTACAATAGAACCTGCCACATTGATTGGACTGTTCAAAGTTGGCTTGGGATAACAAAACAGATTAATCATCCATGAATGCCTCGAATGCACCAATTCAAAGAGTTTAGAGCAGACATTCAAAAATAAGAGTTTATTCATTTGATAGTACTGTATTAGTTAAGATCATAGAGAAAAGATCGCATAAGTAGATAGATATCCCATGGTATAGGTTGTTTAAGCTCCAAATTTGAAGCCGATTTTTTAATAACTCAAGCTGATTACTGCCGACTAACTTAGGTACTGTCTATTACAGTACAGTTTTTTAATTACAGTACAATACAGTACACGTACTGTCTACGTACAGTTTTGGTTGGGTGAGAGTTTAAGAACGGCATAGTATGTGAGATTACCAGCGTCACTTATTTCCATTTTCACGAAAAATAACTACTATAAGTGAGGTCCACGTTATGATGGCAGTGGTTAGAGATAGAAGAACAGCGGTACCTCTTCTCTGCCTTAATTAATTATATTTCTACATCGTCAAAAACAGATTTGGCATCGTTGCGGAGCTGGAAAAGGATAGAACTACCTGCTTTGTCGTATTATAGACAAGGATAGTAGTATCAAAGTTAATTAAGTACTGTCATTATAACGTGGACCCCACTATAGTACTCGTATTATATTCTTGAGCTGGATTAAACGCCCTATACTATACTATGATATCTTCTTATGCTATCTTTTCTCTATGGTTATATAAATTCTAATGTACTAAAATTTTTTTTTAGAAACAATTTTCCATAACACAGTACAACAAAGCCTCTTATGAAGTTATCGTTACTTGGAACTGACTAAAAACGGGTCACCCGTCCAGTGGGATTACCGACTGATCATCACTAATCTATTCTTAGATATTATATACAACGCTGACCACTGTGATTCTTTTTCACTTCTTGTCATCATCTCCATTTTACATTTAAAATTCTTAATTAATCACATGAAGAAAGTACGTTTGCTATTCAAAATTTCAATTAAAAAATTCAAGGAATTTTTTCAAAGGTTCTCATAATTTATGATAAAACTGTTCTATTAAATGTATTAATTTAATTCAGTTTTGTTTTAATTTTTAATACTTTTTTTTATTTCTAATCAATTTTTTAACTTTACAATTTTTCTGTTTTCTTAATCTTGTTTTGCTTTAATTTGATGTTAAGTTTCATATTTCTAAAACATTATTTTGTATCATACTTTTGAGGTAAATGAGGTTTGTTTTGGCGTTAAGCTGTAAACCTCTTCAAGTTTTTATCATTATTTTCGTGTATTCTCAATAAATAAATAAATATTAATAATTGAGAAATTATGATAGGAATCATTCTCTCAAGATTTTAGCAATATTTATGACAGTCTTGGAGATCAGACGTACTTTCTTAGTTTGCTGTCATCAGGTTCTTCACCTACAGAAACTTTCAACCTATTACGGTAAACGCAGGAATTTCATTTAGAACACTGCTAGTTGTAGACATTTCATTAATGCCTACTAAAATAGCAGTTTGAGAGAGCTGAACAAGCACAATATTTCACCGCGATGATAAAGATAGCACGTGACCTACAGCGAATTCGAATTGAAATCGCAACATTCCCATAATAGACCTATCATCGGCTTTCTCAAGCATCCTCCTTGCACTAATGATAGCAAGCAAGAAAGCCAAACCGACTCAACTAACCCGGGAAAACGAAAACTATTTATACCGAGATTCACTGTAAACAGTCAGCATTCCTCATAGATAACATCAAAGTTTCCCGATCAATCAATACTGTCAGTATGAAGTTAAAATTCAAACTGTCAGAAATTCTCATGAATAACATTAACGATCCCCATTCATTCAATGCTGACATTTTAAAGTGAATCGCAGAACACGAGTAGGAAGCTGATTTGGACAAACCGCTGATGACGAGGAGCCAACTGCTGTAAACAAACAACGAAAGTGAGTTGTTCCTTCTTTAATAGTTTGGTCGAAAATTTCACTGCGGTGCGGTATTTGGCGAGTAATGTACTGTGCAATGGTTCGGCATGGCATCACGAAAGTGCATCCTCGAGCCTCGAATAATGACTGCACTTTGTGATAAGCTGCAGTAAATCTTGCATACTGAACAACTCGACAACACAAGATTTAAATTTTTATTGCCATTGAGTAATGGTATCTCAAAGTATCTTTCAAACTTTGAAATAATTTTAGTACTTCTGTTAGTGCATCAGTTGAATCTCAGGATTTCTAATTCCACAGGTCTTATCATTATTGTGACTCTGCACTCTGATATCATCTCTTGAACAGCATCAGTGAAAATATATAAAAAATTATTAATGTAGAAAAGGAAAAATAATTGATGTAAAACCAACCTGTGAAAATATATATAAGATTTATCAATATAAATAGAAAAAATTAACTTATTTAAGAACAACATGTTATAGGAGTCTGTGATTGAGTGGTAGTCTATTAATATTTGGTAAGATGAAATTAATTGAATCGCTGACTTTATTAAAAACCTAGGAGGGCGAAGTTAGGGCGTAGCCGACCCTCTCTTACACTTAACCATCCATACAATTCTAAGTTACAAACTATAGCAAACATCATAAAACCGTAAATTAAAGTTGAAGAAAACAATAAAGTTGAAGAAAAAAATAATAAAAATAGGAAAACTCTTTCAAATGAAAAAGAAAACTGGAATTTCTTTTGAATTTAAGTTCGTAAAAGGAGATTATGCAAAAGAAAGGAGAGAAAAGTAAATACAGTGGAGAATGTTCAGTCATAATCCATGAAGGGGAGAAGGAAAGAAGAGAGAAAAGAAATAAGGAAGAGAGGAAGAAGGAAGAAAGAGAGGAAGATGAAGAGTGGTAATCGGTAGTTTTTAAATTAAAGTCTATAATTTTATTGGATGATACAAATAGAATTTTTCTTGATTTGAGCTTTAATCACATATTATGAATGATGAATGATTGATTACAGTACATTATAAAATCCTAGAAAACTCTAGAACTGCTCTTTTCCAATAGTCATACTCATAGACCCTGGACCAAAACGATCTTATCAGTGCAAACCCACATAGCCCTCGGGGAGTATTTATGGAGCGCAAGAACTAAGAAGTAAAACCTATAAATTTTTAAGGGCAGGTATGTGTAAAATCTTGCGGGTTATAATATTATGAGACCAGTGTGATGATATTTTACCAACTACAACTTTACTCTACATTCTCACTGCAACCAGTATGGAAAGAGCGTCTCAATCACAGAATTCGAAGTTTCAGTTAAATGAAAACTAATTGAGATGATGCAAGTATTTGAAAGAGGTAACAGTACTAGTTAAAAGTCTAACAGGTAACAGACAAGGGCCCGGTTGTACAAAAGCCGGTTAAATGTTAACCGTGATTAATTTCATGAGAACCAATTAGAGAAGACCTTTTGGAAAAGACGGCTTCTCTGATTGGTTCTCGTGAAACTAATCACGGTTAAAATTTAACCGGCTTCTTTGCAGCCGGTACAAGGTGTTAGTAATAAAACAGCTATCTATGAGATAATTACGTAATTCAATCACTGTCTTCATGATTGGCCAGATACAATAATTGATGGATGGTTGTGATTGGTTGTCTAATGTTATTATTTGTAAGGTCATTGATACTTGAACAGATGCAAAGCAGAAACTAGTAGCCGAGCAGAAGCAGACAGGAAACGCGACCGAAAGAGGTTGGCACGTCCGAAACGTAAAACTAAACTGGAAGGGAGAAAGTATACATGGAGGATCTGGCCAGGACGGACGTCCGATCGCCCAACAGGACTGACTGCTTCCGTGGTGAAACGATCACTCGGATAGAGGAAATTGCCACCGAATCAATCCTACACTAATCACTGACCCCCAACAGTGTATACAATGACTCCTAAATTGATAGAGTGGAAAGACACTATCAATGACTTCTATGACACACAGAAAACTTGTAAACATCAGTTTAAGTAGACATCAGTTATTCACCATTTTGTCGTGGAAATTGGTTAGAACTTTCCATTGGTTAATTTGAAAATGTGTACTTATATTCATTCTTCTCTATGAACACTTATGATGTCGATTTATATAATACTTTTACGTTGGTATGAAGTTTTCATTGAATTGATAATGAATGTATGTTGTGGTCATTGGTTGATGCACAGAAGTAAGATATGTTACTGGAAATTTCACATTCTCTCATACATGGTCGTACTCTACAGCACTTATGCTGCCTCACAAATAATGAATAGAATACAATAAAGTTTTATTTCTCCAAGTATACAAAATATTAATATAATTGGAAACGCCAACTCAAGTATAAATTGAATAAAGATCTGAACTAATCACAATGTCAATTCCAAAAAAGTAAGAAATAAGAGTGGAAATATAAATAAATCTCAGATTAGTGTAAACTACATTAAAATATATGATTTGATTCTTTCCTTTGGAAGTAATGTAACAGAAAATTCTATGAATATATTGGAGCCTATATAATTCTATACAAATTAGGTAAAAAAGGGGCAATAGTATGAAATCTGTAAGAAATGGAAATTTCAAATTTTCTCATACATGGTTGTACTCTACAGCACTCAATTGGAATCGTCAAATATAAATCCCCCCAAAAATGTAAGAGATTAGAGTGAAAAATAGATTAGGGTAAACTACATTTAAAAAATATGATTTGATTCTTTCCTTTGGAAGTAATGTAACCCAGAATTACATTAATATCTTGGAATCTGTATATTTCTCCACAAATCAGGTGAAAAAGGGGCAATAGTATGAAATCAGACTGTAAGAAATATACGAACAAAAATATAGTAATTTCCATTTATTGAAAATTCAAAATACTAAAGCAAATCAGTGAGCAGTCTAACATAGAATAGTTATTTGTGCAACTAGTGCGCAAAGTGTCAGTTTGCTGCACCGAAAGAAACGTTTACGCCCGAGCCGTAGGCGAGGGTGGAATGGTTTCTTGAGTGCAGCAGAGGAACTTTGCGCACGTATTTCACATTAAGTTTTTCCTACAGTTACCATTGAATATGAAAAGTGGGTAATTATGGGTAAAATTGCCTGAAATGCATCAAATGTTTTTCTGTGTAATTTTATTATTGATAAAAACCTTAATCCTAAAATCCTAAAGTCCTCGTTGTCGTTGGTTATAATATATAATGAATAATAATTAGCAACTAGTGCGCGTTGCACCTCTGCTCACTATAGCAGCCCAGTCACTGTTACCAACTTCATTTTGATTTTGCTGCACTGTTGCTCCATATAACATACTAAGTATTTTGCGTTGCCATGTTGCAAATCTGGAGTGCAGAAAAATTTTTCCCGCACTAGAGCGGAAAAGTGATTCTTTGCGTTCTGTAATCAGTGCAGCAATGGCCACTTTTCAACGTAACTGTAGGAAAAATACTTTTCGAGTGCTCTTGACACGCTACATCCAATTGGAACCGAAAAATTGAACGTTGAAGTCAAAAAGGAAATAGAATTCCGCAATATTCTCCCTTCATCCATCTCTTTGGAGATCAGTTTTTCGACATCCACTTCCCGAATCCCAACTGCTAACCCACTTCAACCGTTATTGAATCTTCTCGATAAAGCGGAGAGAATCCATCGCAAAGGTGTCAGAAACGTCAAAGATGAAGGAGCGGCGAATAAGTGCTTGTTGAGTAACCTGATTGAAGGATGTAACTAACAAAGCTCGCTATTATGTGTGAAAAAGAAGTCAGACTCTCGTCTCGTAACAAGTAGTAACTTATTAGCATAATACACAACAGGAGAAACGCTGTTTTCGCACTGCTAAAAAGAACTCCTTCGGAACCTATTCTTGTGTTGACCCTCTTCAAAATACAGTCTGTCAATCTGTCTATCCTCTTCCAGTGTTGCAACGTTTAAAAGCCCCTTCAAGTTGCCGATATCAAAAATTCACTTGTTGGCCAACTTTGGAAGATGACATTCTTCTCGCACCAAACCAAACAAGGTAAAATGTCCATAATTTTCAACCAGAAAGACCAGATTTTTCCATTAACTTTCAAATCACTTGCTAATCATTATTGACATTCGATGTCGTTTCATAATAATGATCATCAGGGTCTGTTGCACAGTGGGCTGAAGCAGCCTACCTCGTTCCAAAAATTAATTAATTTTGTGAAGTAGGCCAAATGAATTGGACAGATCTCTGTAAATTTTAATCCGGCGCTTATTAAAATGATTATTGGTAACTGTGATATGAGTTTTTCTCAAAGATAAGAATTTCCTCAAACTGATTTGAGCCTAACAACTGCTATATTTAAATTTTGTTTACTTTCGGTAAAACGAATGAAATTATACAGATGAGAATTAATATACAAAATAATATTGTAGTACAGTGTCACAGGAAAACTGCAATATAGTGTAAAGCTGCGTTTACATCAAAGTTATTATCAAAATGTTAATAACTTGATCCTTATAGATTCTATTAGATTGAACATAACTTATTATACACATGATGAACATAATTATGTGCTTGTCAGGTTCCGTTCAATCTAATAGAATCTATAAGGATTAAGTTATTAACATTTTGTTTATAACCTAACATTTTAACATTTTGTTTTTTTGCTAACCTAATAAATAAAATAAATAAATAAAATAAATAAAATAACTTTAGTGTAAACGCAGCTTTATAAGAGTGATTGAAAAGTAATGCGAACTGAATGATTACAATTTTAAGGTTTACATTGCGTGAATTTTCTATCACCATTGTATATAAATTTTATCAATTTTACTGGATTACATGAATCTACGGGAATTCTAGGCAAAATCCAACAAGTCAGACAAATGTATTGGAAATAACTCACAAGAAAGTTTAAAAATAATCACACTACAGTGTACACGAGCAATTTAACAAAGTTGATGAATACAAGATACCAATTACAAGAAATAAGAAAGGGTTCTGAATTGACTAGTAAAGTAGTATCGTATAGTAAGTTAGAAACTAATAGTAGAGTAGTGTTCCCTATACTCTTTGTTGCCACATCCTATAATGGTATATTTCCTTTATTATTTTCATGACAAGCAGCAGGTTGATCGGTTTGCGTGTATACAACAATAATTGAAGTCAGTACAAATGCCCCATCCCCACCCCCACCGCTCGACACCCCAAAATCCTTGATCTTGTTCCATGACGAGCTACGACTTCTTTCCTATTTCTGATTCACACGAGTCGAGTCATCATCGAGGTTCAAGGTGGATGCCTCTACTTCAATTACATGTTTCAACTAAATCCATTAATGATGTTGCACTATTCGTTGATTTAAATAACGTATGTTCGATATCATTATACTACTTAATTGTCAATTGAAAATGAAAAAATAATAACTCAATTTGAATTGATTAATCTAATTTAAAATCAATTTATTGATTCGAAAATGTCTCGTAATAATAAATGTATTTTGATTTGATTAATCAGATTCAAAATCAATTTTACTCGTTCCATAGAACTCCTTGAAGATGAATGTAGTTCTGATACACATTTTTTCTAAATGAATTTATTATGATGGAATTGATACTTTATTTTTATCAATTGACTGGATAGTTCATTACAATTAATTCCAGACTAAAAATACATTTTGGAATGACTGTACTCAAATCATGTTTAGCTAATAAATTTTGTCATTCAGTTGACTTAAATTCAGTTGTAAAATAAAAAACTTTGACAAAATACTCCCTAAGGCTGCTGTGATTAGATAATTGAGAATCAATGTATTATAAACTTCATTATTTTTATGGAATTCTTCATAAGGAAATCGATTTTAAAGCCAATGGTCTGTTGAAGCTCAAGTTTACATGTAAAGAGATTCACGTTAGTGGAAATTATAGAAGGTATTGTTGCCACTATTCCTTTTCCACCGCCTTCTATTAGATTATAAGTAGTAGTTTTTATAAGTTTATAGCTGTGACTCAAGTAATCACAGTAAATCTGACATTAACTATTTATTCTTGTAAATAAATAATGATAAATTCAATCTCAGATATATTTTTTCGTCAAGAAAATATACTTTTCATGATTTAATGATAAGTCTAATAATAAAAATTATAAGATTGAAAACGAGTTATTTTTAATTTAAGAGCTTATGTGTTATAGAAAACTTATTATGTATTTCTTGCTTTACTATTATTTTTATGATTCATAGTCTACATTCTATTGTTTCCAATTTGACTAAATAAATTTGAATTTGAAATCTTCATGAGTTGAATGAAATATTGATTAGTTCATCCTATTTCTACATAGTCTACAACAATTTGGCACCGGTGCAGAGATAGAGAAGGATAGAGGTTCCTGCTTTTTCTCATGACAGACAAGGATAGCAAATCAATGTTATGAAACAAGTGAAATGTTTCAACATATGAAACAAACATTATGCTGACTTTATAACCTGAATTTAGATGCAAAACTATGAAGACTTGAACTTCAACAAACCAAAGAGGAAGCCGAATCAGACCAATAAAAATAAAGTGTGTTTTCAAATGCTGAAAGATGCGTGCAATTCTGACAATAGGGGCTACAGTTGATCTAGACATGGTGAGGGTGAGCGGAAGATGATCATTGTTGCTGGAGCAAGAGCCAGCTGTTCTGGCAACGTTGAAATACTGTAATTCTGGAAGCGATGACAGCGAACCAGAAAACAAAATAAAAAATAAAAAGTATGACAAAAATAAGAAGAGGAAGGCTAAGAAGAAGAAGGAAAATGAGGAGGAGGAGGAGGAGGAGGAGGAGGAGGGGGAGGAGGAGGAGGGGGAGGAGGAGAGAGAGAAGAAGGAGAAAGAGAATTAGGATGAGGAGAAAGAGAAGTCGATATATTGGAAGAAAAATGAAAGGGGAGGATGAAGAGGAGGAGGAGGAGGAGGAGAAAGAAGAGACGGAAAGAGAGGAGGTGCAGAATAAGAGTGATGATAAGAAGGAGGAGGAGGAAGAATAGAGTTGGAAAGAAAAAAGAGAAAGAGAAGAAGAAGTTGAAAAAATAAGAATGATAATAAGAGAAAGAGAAGAAGAAGAAGAAGAAGAAGAAGAAGAAGAAGATGATGAAGATGAGGATGGAGAATTAGCGATAGAGTAGAAGGGAAAAAATCAGATGAGGGGAAGGAGACTGTGAAGAAGATGTGATAGTAAAAGAGGAAAAGAGAACAGAATTAACGGAGGAGAAAGAAGATGATGTGAGTATGAAGATAAAGATGAAGATTTAGGTGAAGAAGAAGTAGAAGTAGAATACGATGAATAGGTGGAAAAATATGGTAAAGAGGACGAAATACAATGAGAAAATGAAAGAGACCAAGATAAGTCTAGGAACATTACCAAAAAGAAAAGAAGGAGAACTAGTAAACATCAAGTCACAAAGAAGTAGAAGACACTAGAGAAGAAAAATATGGAGAATTTGGAGGATGAGGTTCAGAAGTAGATTATTAGATGATAAGTAGGAGGATTGTTGGCATGAAACGGAATAAAAGAATATAAGAATAGGCTCCTCAACGTATTTCTGGCCGGGTTGTCAGCGGCAAGCATCAGGGGCATAACAGCTGTTACATGAGGAAGCCTCCTTGTCTTCCCTAGCACCTGCTTCCCTTTTTCACACAGGCACGGGTCTCACCTTTTTCTTGTCTCTATATTCATCCTAAATCCAGCAGATACGCGCAACAGAAAGGGAGTCTTACGAATGAGTGCACTTTTCATTCAGGACACCGTATAGAAGAAATAGAATTTCGAGAATGAATGCAGAACGGAGGGAGATGATAGCGGAGGGGATGTGACGGAGTGTGGTGAAGTAGAAAAAGAAGGGAGAGAAGAAAGAGAAAAGAGAAGGAAGGAAGGATAAGAGAAGAAGAGAGAAAAGAAGCAGAAGGGAGAAGAAGAAGAAAAAGAGAAAGAAAGATAAGTAAACAGAAAAGAGTGAGAAAATTGTAGTGGAAAACGAACAAGAAATACGAACTAGAAAAAGAGACTCGGTGAGAAGAATAGTTATTTGTATATCTAGAGTGAAAAGTACTGTTTTTTCTCCCTGAGGGAAAAGTTTGAAGCCCGAGGCGAAGCCGAGGGCAACAATTTTCCTGAGGGAGAAAAAACATTTTTCACTCGTGATGCGTGATGTACACAACATTTTTCCTCCACCTACATTTTTATAAAAACTGCAAATAAAGTAATTTTTGAAAACTTACGTGACCAGTAAAATGTGTTACAACATAACTTAAAAATTAAACAGCTGTCTTGTAATCACACAGTTCACCGCCGACAGCGCTATCTGTCGGCAAAAGTTGTAACAACAATGGCCGCCGACTCTATGATTAAGTTCCCGTTTCAAATTTGATGAGTTAATGAGGAATATTCGTTAGTTAGTATTTTGAATAACATGGAATATAAAAAAATATTTTCCTCCACCTACTGTCTAAAGAACCTACTTTACTCCCTGAAACATAATACTAGAGTGTCAATTTTTCTCTCTCGGTAGGAAAAAACAGAAAAAATTCCCTAGAGCGTAAAAGTAACTCCATTTAAATAGCATGGGAAGCATCTCTATTTTAAAAACTTATATTAATTTTACTTACTCAAATTTTGAGATAGGTTAGAAGGTCTAAGCTCAGATGAGGAAGCATATAGAGTAGTCATTAAACCAACTAAATTCAATACCTCAACCAGACATTTGATCAATATATGAAATATAATTATGTTTCATGCTATAATTATTACAAACTTCATATCATTATACTATACAAATTAATGTATAAATAGAATTTCGAAAGTGAATGCAGAACGAAGGAAGATAAGAGAGTAGGACAAGTGACGGAGATTGGTGAAGTAGAAAAAGAAGGGAGAAGAAAGAGAAGAAGGGAGGGGATGAAGGAGAAGAGAAGGAAGAACGGAAGGAGAAAAGGAGGAAGGAAAGAGAAGAGAAAGAAGGAAGGAGAAGAGAAGAGAAGCGAAGAGAAGAGAAGCAGAAGGGAGAAAAAGAAGTAAACAAAAAAAAGTAAGAGAAAATATTGTAGTGGAAGAAGGACACGGAATAAGTAAGCTATAGAAAATGAGACTCGGTGAAAAATACTATAGTTGGAATAGAAAAAATATACATGAAGAGCAGAGTGGAGAGATGATAAAATAGAGGTGAGAGAATAAAGAAAATGAACATGTAATTTACAATATGAAGATTAAACTTCAGACATGAGATAATACAGAGAATAAGCTTGTAAATATAGAAGAAAGAGGGACGATATGAGATAAATAAGAAATAAAATAGTAAACAGGGAGGAATTGAATTGAAATAGAAGACAAAGTAGGAGAAAAGGGAGAAAAATTTGGAAAAGGGAGCAGAAGGGATGATGCATCCGAGAATAATGCAAAAAAAGGAGATGTAGTAATAAGAGATAAAAACTCAAGATAAGAAATACAAAACTGGATAATAGAAAGAATCACAAAGAAATAGAATGCAACAGAAAATAATAATAGGGAAAGAATTGAATCTAGAGAAGGGAGCAGAAGGATGGGACATGGACATGGGAGATGTTACATCCGAAAATCATGCAGATGTTGGTACACATATTTCCCAACTATAGTATGATTCACTGTCAGCATTCCTTATGAATTATCACCAATGCTTTCCATTCATTCAATGCTGACATTTTCATGTGAATGTCACTATTGTGTGGAGTGAGGAATGGGTTGACCCAGATTCGAGATGAGTTTGCTTGCTTTGCTTCCCAAGAGAGTGAATACTGTTCAAATTGCAGCTAATCGATTACACGTGTCCTGTACTCCCATTAATACCATGTGTGCAAGTGTCAGAGTGATCGTGTCTAGACCTGAGTGATAAATGTTGAGTGATTGTACAGATCAATTGCTGTGCTTCATCTTGTCAACAAGACAGTTTTCTTAAGAATAGTTTTGAATCGTATACAGAAATACAATAAAATCTGAAATCCTGAATGTTATCCTGAAAATTAGTTCATAAGTCAAGTATTTCAATTTTTGGAAGTTACTCAATATTTTTATTTGATGTACGAAAATGGCATTTTTCCAGTAGTATTATATTTCTAGAGAATTATTCAAGGTGCAGTATTTTATATTGACAGTAATGTTTTCCATATGATTCAAGATTCTTAGCAGGGTATTCGAACTATTAATTTAGGCTATTTATTATACGTACTATTACTTATTACTGGGAGTTAATCTTAATCAATATAAAGAAATGTTCCAGTACTATGATATTTATTCTCATAGAAAATTATTCAAGTTATTGATGATGAACGTTTTCCTTATTGAGATCCTTATGAGGGCGAGAACAAGGAGAGAGAATTCAACCTACCACAAACTAACCAATAAGAGAGCGCGATTTTGATGTAATTGCGTAAGCCAATGAGAGTTGAGTGAGGAAATTTAACCATTTACGAGCTGACCAATGAGTGAACAGCGATTTCGTAGTCATGGCACCAGCCAATGGGAGTTGAGTGAGGGAGAGAGAATTCAACCAATGAAAATATAACCAATAACAGAGCACCGTTTTCGTTTGGCGACATCCAATTGAAGTTGTAAGTGGTGACTGGTGACTGGTGAGGTAGGCTGAGTATTTCCGATTTTGACAGTTACTTACTTTTATTTTATAAAAGGTATTAAAACTTCGTTTTACATTCGCAACTTCATTTTACATTGAACTATTAATTGATTTTTATTTATTTGATATTCTGATTGGGATTAATAAATAGAGACCACCATCAAACATAATATGAAGACATATTATGTCCTTAAATTTAAATGGAGATAACAGATAACGTACAATTTTATAAAACAAAAATTTCTTTCTATCTTGTGGTTGAGGATATTGTTCAATAAACCTACAAGTAACATAGCGAAATCACTTGAAATGAAATTACTAATGAGTAATGACAGACTTGATAAGTTTTGTTTAGACTAGTCTCTAGTTAGATTGTTTATACTAACCTTCCCGCACGAGCTAATCAAGTATTCTAGTATAATCAAGATTCAAGATTTCTTTATTGCGAAAAACATTTATATACAAATGCATAGCATCGACATTATTAAACATGGTAAATAAAAAGTTTTTACATTCAAAGAAATAAGAATTCAAAATAAATAACAATATCACTCTAACAGAAAACAGTTTATTACAAAAAACTCTAAGTAGAATCGTAATGATGGTGAATTACTGATTGAGGTGGTGAGGTAGAATATGTACTACTATTATATTTATCGAGATTCGGGAGAAAACCATTTTTTGGCTAAGCTTCCTTCCGATCATATTAGTATGATTTATAACTAGTAGTTCTGTGAACAGTTGACCTCAAGCAGTATTCTCATCCAAAAGCACCTGATTGAAACTATAGACCTTATGGAAATACAGCAATACAGCAATATGGCTTCTCCACACATCTGTGTAATCACTTGTTAGCTGATTTACGATGTCTGATTATAGTCTGATTTTTACTCCAATATTAGCGTATGTAAGAGGCTCCTTTCTCCTTTTATATTATCCTTGAAATACAAAATTTCAAAAAACCTTGTATATACGTCGACGCGCAATTAAAAAAGGAACAAGTTAGAACCCATACCTATCAAATTTCATGAAAATCTATTACCGCGTTTCGCCGTAAATGGGCAACATAAAAACAAAAACATTTAAACATTCAAACATTTAAACATTAAGAGAAATGCCAAACCGTCGACTTGAATCTTAGACCTCACATCGCTCGGTCAATTATTGTTTCGATAAAAAAATGAATGTTTCACTTTTGTGGTACCCAAATGTACCACATTGTTGAACATACCCAACTTACAAGGAAAACTAGCGATTAAACGCAAGAATAATTTAGAATGACTGAAATGTTTGCACACAAATTGTCGCTTACCTTTCTAAGCATTCAATTTTCTCCACGCTCTCTTGACCAAGCAAGCGAAGAAGGGTATTATATTGTTGTTGTCGTTACATGCTCTTGTGCATGCTAATACACGCTTTTATTAATCTCTGCTCTGGCTCTTCTACTGGGACCTTTATCAAGACTATTTGGATCAACCTCATCATTACTCAAAATAAAATTGAATTCTATATACAATTTTCAAAAGTCTGTCATACATGAAAATGACATCAAACCATCTAATTTTCTTGAATGTAGTCTAATTTTTAATATTATTTTGAGAGTTGGAAATTTAGTCGCGGATTCAATTTTATTATGAGTTGAAATTGATAAAGCGATGAACCTTCCAATGTATAAATCTCAATTACAAATCTCATTGTGTTTTATTTAGTAGTAGTTAATCATTTCATAAAGAGTGTGTCTTGAATTCACGTGAATTTGAATTTAAGTTTCCAAATTACTGACCTGTAGTGTGAATCCATAGGATCCATTTTTCTTTTCGACGATGATGGTTCGCCGCCTGCGATCTTCTTCTGGCTTGGTGACCGCCACTCTGTCCGATTTCACCCGCTCCAGTATCTGCGACTGCAATCAAACAAACAATAATTATATTTCACAATCCACAATATAATTGGATTGGAATAAATTATAAATAAATTCAGTTCAACGAATTTGTTGATAAGTGAGTGCTCCAACACAACTCATTTCTTATGAGAAATAAGAAATGGACAAAGGACAATCAGCTTTTCAGATTGATGGAAGAAAATGAGAAATTCGACTGATTACTTTTTCATTAGATGCTTGAAATGTCCCAATATTGTAGAAATTCGGGTCATGTTACAACATGTTAAGATTTTTATTCAAAAATATTTGATGAATGAATCATTTCTAGTGGTGGGAGGGTGGGTGCTGGGGCGGAGGAGAGTGAAGATAGTGGATAATGTCAAGGGGAGGGAAAATAATTCACGCCGAAGAGAATAGCACAAGACAGAGAGGAATGGAGAAGGAGGAATCATGTATGGACCTGCCTAAAGGCGGAATACTGATGATGATGATGATGATGATGATGAATGAATTGGCAGCACAATGAATAAATAATACGATAAATGAGTCTACCTGCATTCAACGAAATAATTAAAATACACCAATCTCATATTTGATAATTTGTGATGGAATTTATCAATTCTATTCAACATTGAATCAAATATGAGATGAGATACGTACAACTTGAACCCAGACATTGAAACTTACTCTGGCTATCAATATACAAATCATATTGCACAAATAACTTATTTCTGATTCTGGGATAGCTGATACAAATGATAAAAATATAGATGATTCAACGAAATGTATGAAACACGAGATCTCAGTATGAATTTAAATAGAAGACAAGAATGATATTATTCACTTTCAGTTTTCACTTTCTTTCCTAGAGGACAGAAATCACTTCAAGGGTTTCTGAGATTATTTTCAACTAACCAAGCTGACGATGAACATAATTTTAAACTCGGCGTAGTGCAACAAACTAATGTACATACAAAACACTATCTAAATGCAAACATGAAACATTCTAGTGCAATGAACCAATGAGATTTCACTTTCGATGGCAGCAAATAAGAGAGAAGCCTTACATAACCACACTCTTGTTTGCTCTGGGAGAGGCAAACATATCCAATTTATTCAATGTCGTTTACCTCATGAAATAATGGAGTTGACTAACAAAACTAGTGTACTTCAATAAGTATAAATTTCCCACTCTTCTGAGCTTGCTTTATGTATTGGATACTTTCGTAAAATATGGAAAATCTTGATAGTTTCATGATATTCCTATTATATAATCATGATGATACTTTATGTATTGGATACTTTAGTAAAATATTGAAAATCTTGATAGTTTCATGATATTCCATTATATAATAATGAAAACTGTATCTTAGTGAGCAAAGAGTCGTTTTAACCAACTTCAGCAAATTATCACAGCAAGTTTCGTTTATTGTGTTACATTATTTGTTGAAATAACTCTATCAAAATTGAGGAATAGAATTTTATAGAGCTCAGACCATAGTTAATGATTTTTCAACCATATGAAAACTGTTCTGACCAGCAAGATAATTTTTTAAAAGCGTCATACCAATTCACTACACAGAAAACCTAATTAAATAAAATAAAAGTACTTTATCCTGAATTCTTGACTTTTGAAGAAATTAAAGATTCCTTCGAATAAATAATTTGTCATGTGAATAAATCATCGTTTTCATTCCCTGAATCCTAAATTGCTTTTTTTAGGGCAAGAGAGTATTCAAATGTTACGAATATATTAGTTTTCTATTAGCCTTTTTACATCAAACTCCTAAAGATAAATGCAAATTTCGTATCCAAGCATGACGTAAGTGAATGGTGCTCATAATATTCAATCATTGACGCTCTTCGAAGATTAATCTGAGTTTAAACTTCCAAAACTATGATTGAAAGAAAGAAGTATGAAGTGATTTATGAGCCGTAAACAAGGTGGATAATTGAACAGTACTGTACCACCTATTACGACACTATTCAACTAGCGTGCGAATATCGATAATATCTTAGTTATGAAAAGCTTTTCACTAATTAGTATGGAAAGTTGTAATTAAGGATTGAGGTCCTGCATCTGCATCTGTATCATGACTGGCAATATGAGAACTGGCCACAAAACTCCAGAAAAATACGTCTGAGATTCAATCAGCATTGCTTGAACGGAAAGCATTGAAGTTATTCGAGAGGAATGCTGACAATTTAAAGTGAATGTCACTGTAGAAAGAAACTGCTGGCCTTCTCTTCTGACATTAGTTTCGCCTGACTAACGATTAATTTTACTCAGTTTTTACACGTGAAATAATAGAAGTGACATTAGCAAGTACTTAACTTCCAGTTACTAGATGATATCTGTTTATATTAACATGCAATTTGTCATGTAATGCGTCTCTATGAAAGTATTTCGATGGAAATTAGCTGAAATGTCAAACTCGAGTACAAAAAAAAAATGGCAACAACAATATTCTGATTTGAGTTACTTGGATGCCATATCGGAATAGGATTTTGAAAGATAATGCATCATTGAGTGTTAAACCTGAATTTTGAGTCTAATAACTTATGAAATAATCATAAACGGTACTTAGAAGAAGATGTGGGAAGCCAGAAATAAGTTACGTATAAAAGTAGAATAATATTTTTAAGAGAACAGTATCATAATTGAGAAGCATGCATTAATTTTATGTGTTGGTCAGAAGAAGGAAGGATAATAAATATCTAAATACTTCAAAAAACTTTGGATGGGTCTTGTAACTTCCTACATAATAACTACAATACATAAGAAACAACTTCAGTCTATTTAAAGTAACTCCACTTTGTAAATACACGTTTATTGCTCAATAATTTTCATGCTTGCCACGTGTAAATTGAAAATGTAACATCCATCAACAAATCCTTGCTAGAATAGAACAGGTTGTCAAAAGGCAACTACAATATTCATATTCAATAGAAAATAACGCATCAATCCACATAAATAAATCATTCAAGTAGAAACAATGAAAAAATGTAATAACACAGCAAGAAAACTGACAATCAATAGAGCACACAAAGAATTGGAATGATTAAGGTCAACTGTTATTGCAATGTGAAAATATTTGAAAAGATTCAAAGTAACAAACGTTTGCTGAAAGAATTCTAACTACTGACCATTGAAAACACTGTTTGTGATAATATAACTATTAAAATTTAAAGAAAAAGACTGACAAGAAATTGTCAAAAACAAAAAATTGTCAACTACACAAAAAGTATAACTATTAAAACTTAATTGCATATGAATTGAAAGACGAAGCTTGAGACAAATGCTGACGATCGATAGTGAACACAAAAGCCGAAAAATTGAATGTAATCTGTTATTGGGAATGATTATCTTAGCAATGCAAATCTCAAAATGCCACAACATTGAATACACAAACACACACACACACACACACACACACACACACACTAGTAACTGAAATCTGCTAATGACACAATGATTAATATCTGAGGTCGTTCTTTAAGAAGAAAATAGAGTGGTAATGGACCACTATATGAATTGCAATAATCTTAGGATTCTATGTCAACATCGTATTTTCAAGTGAGAAATTCCTACGCGTTAGGTCTTAAAATATTTTTTACACAGTACAGACGGAAACCTTCAGGTGAAGGATTTGTGCTAAGTAGCCTACTCTGATTTTACGGTGTTACGGTATCGCAGCATAGAAGGAAAATGGTATAGCTGAATGAGAAAAACTACCAATAATTCATAAATATGAGACACACATAATACAGTAAAGAAGGGTTGACGTATAGTGTAGTATTTTGAAGATCCGTGATTTTTATGGTACGCACAACCTAATCAATTGGGGGTCAAATCTAGTGAATCCTATAGGAAGCACACATATCTATCACATTGAAGGTGAAATCTAGTGTAGTCTATTGGAGATACGTGATTAAGACGATTGTTGTATGGTACATACAACCTAATCGATTGGGAGTCAACTATACTCAAATTTTTATAACTTCCGAATTGATGTAACACATGTATGAAAATTAGAGAATTCAACGAATTACAATTCTGAAGTTATACAAACTAGAGTATAGTGTATCCTATAAGAAACAAACATGGTTATATTGGATTAGAGGTCGGGGAGTGCATTCAAAGGATTTAGGCCCATATGCATCAACTCGGTTTAAACGGAGAAAGATCAGCTGTTCATTTAAACCCGGAATTAAAACACATTATAATAAATGCAACCATATTTTCATGGAATCGTATAACAAGGTTAGACGTAGGCCTAAATGGTGCATATGGGCCTGCATATAGTCTGTCAATCTACTGAGTGTTAGGGGTTGATGTATGCTCAAGTGTATACAGAGGGTTATAGAAAGGGCGACATCTATTTTGGTAAGTGATCACACAGTGAAAAGGGTTTGGCAACCATTGCAACAGCCTTGAAAGTCTTACTGATGAGGAGGAGACTGAGACCGAAGATGAGAGACATGTATACGGAGATATCTTATCCCTCCGCAAGCAGAAGGCACTTGAAAAGCAGCCGTTCGCATGCTGTAAGCGTGGCTCGTACAGGAGTCTATAGTTCACCTGAACAAAAATACATGATTAAAATCATCCTGTCAGATGCAAGGAATCATAAGAGATTGCAACTTACTATTTGCAATTGCTATTGAATCCATAGTATTATTCTATCTCAATATCATACCTGACATTACCAAAACAGAAATTAATAATTCTCAGCCAAAAAAAGAGGGTAAAAAGACTCATTTTATAC
Organism: Nilaparvata lugens; assembly: GCF_014356525.2. Lineage (NCBI taxonomy): Eukaryota > Metazoa > Arthropoda > Insecta > Hemiptera > Delphacidae > Nilaparvata > Nilaparvata lugens. The sequence continues at coordinate 18,751,798 of NC_052509.1, forward strand.
ATACATCAATAGTGTGAAAGATTCAAGAGAGTTCTCGACATTATAGCAAGAGTTCTTGATATGATGTCTTACTATGTTATTTTTATAAGAGAATGCTAAATTTATTGTTAAGCATTCTCAAAAATGTTCTAACTTTTTATTAGAACACCCTAATAAGACATTCTCATAAGGAGAATGAGAAGGATCCTTGCAATTTGTTGAAGAGATGCAGAATTTCAAGTTTTGGAAAATGGAGTAATGAAAAGAAATTAATTAAATTAGAATTGACTGATAAAAATTAATAAAATATAAACAAATAAAAAAAATGTTTATTCTCAGTCAAAGAAAATACATAACATAAAACATCATCATACAAATAAAAACAAGTTTTTAACTGAAAAATCTGGTGTGGCGCACTCACACAACTTTCCTTGCCGTTATGAAAATTGATCACCAGACGCAAGTGTTCCCGCGCATCTCAAGTCTACTATTCAAAGATTTGAGCCAGCTGGTGACAGGGCAATAACGCTGGAGACACACGATATCTGCTATCTCTTCATAGTGAATGATTTAATAGAACCAACAGTTGCAAACAGTTTGCAATTTGATAATCACATTTTCTTGAATTTCGAGCTTATTTTTGATTTTAGGTGAAAATGTTACTAAACATTAATTTTAGAGATTCTCATGTTCAATCTTTTCCACTCAATTTTTTTTGTTTAAATTGTATCTGAAGCCTGATAATTGGGAATCTAAAATCAAACTTTGCATAGATGGTGCAGTGCTCCTGAAATTTTTACAGATATGAGACTTGTGGCAGTTCATAGAGCTTATCAATGACTAATTTAGGTATGAATTTGATCAAAATCGTTGGAGCCGTTTTCGAGAAAATCGCAAAAAACCCTGTTTTTGACAACATTTTCGCCATTTTAGCCGCCATCTTGAATTGCATTTGATCGAAAATGTTCGTGTCGGACCTCAAGTTCCAAATTTCAAGTCATTCCGTTGATTGGGAGATGAGATATCGTGTACACAGATGCACATACACTCATACACACACACACACATACAGACCAATACCCAAAAACCACTTTTTTGGACGCAGGGGACCTTGAAACGTATAGAAATTTAGAAATTGGGGTACCTTAATTTTTTTCGGAAAGCAATACTTTCCTTACCTATGGTAATAGGGCAAGGAACGTAAAAATAATACACATATGCAAAGCTCAAGGAGCTTGTCCGCATATGGGAGCACAGTACTAATGATATTAAACTGGATACAAGGATATTCACTAATAACAAGGAAGTGAACATATATAATGAAAAATGTAATTTGGGAAGAAATCAAATAAAATGCTGCCAATAGGAATGAAAAACAAATATTTGGCCATTCGCGAGACAACAATACAATCATCCCCTTTCTTCAGGTTTTCACGCAAAAATATAGTGCATTCACTTAGATTTTTTGATTAATACACTTGGGGATGACGTGCATAAGTGAACAGTTAGCACTTCACCCATGCACGCCAACAATGGAACTCAGCTGAGCAATAATTATTGTAGCGTTCTATTATAATCCGAGCTTCATGCTACATTTGCACCCACTTCTCAATTCAAAGCGACAATTCAAACACGCAAATAATGGCAAACAAATAACAAAGAGAAGGTGCACAATAGAAGCTCAACTAATTTGTCTCTCCTCACGTTTTAACGGGACAAAACAGAACAGGTGACATGCTTTATGGTGGGCGTCCACTCTTCCCAGTACAATGAGTAGGAAGCGACGTACTATTTCCCTGACAATTATTACTAACTAAAATATTTTTCAATCATTTTAAGTCAAAAACCGGTACGCAATACCATGATAAATCAATAAATGAAACTTATAATCAATTCAATACATTATCTACGACGATAACCATACACATAAATATCGATAGATACATCGTATGAAAATAAAATGCAAGGAGAGATTATATTTTTTCACTTTCTTTGCCCTATTACCTATTAGCGTCAGGTGATCAATTTTCATAACGGCAAGGAAAGTTGTGTGAGTGCGCCACACCAGATTTTTTATCTTTGATAAAACGTAAACTTCGATAAAAGGTGCAATAAAACTATTCCAAGCTTATTATTTTTATATTTCACATTAGGAAGAACGTTTTTTCCTGCGGATGATTCATGCATTCAAGAACTACAATTTGAATTTAGACAACACCTTTATATTCAGGGGTGCTCACAGGGGACGTTTGGACGCAGACTGCAGAATTCTTAGAGGGGGTGGGGACTCAAAATCAAATCTTGCTGTCCCAAAAATAGGTCACCAGTGTTGAAAATGACTACTGAGATTTTTTTCTTGGTTCAATCAGAGAGAATAGAATAGAATAATAGTTCAGTTCTATCATTTCTGTGTTCAACGCCATTTCGTGAAGGGTGCATTGATCCTGTGATTTTCCTGTTATGCAGAATAAATGAAAATACACATTTACTGAACACAGATTGATTTCATAAATAAATGGATTATTGCACACAATTGACGAACTATTCACCGGCTCAGGAATATACATAATGTACAGACAATGATCATTATTGATGCCTGAGAAAAATTCTGTACGAACGTGAGAGAATGCATAATTTATTCGATATTTTGTGCAACTATTCACATTATTGTTAATGATCTGCAACAATTGTTAATGGTATGCAATAAAAAGTCCATGAAAAAAATCAGCAAATGTTTCATATACTAAAATAACATAGCATCGAATTGAATAGTTGTTTCAAACGGTGCTTCAAACTTACAATACAGGTATTGTATACAATACAAGACAGTATAGCTCTTGACTAAGCAGTATGAGAAGGGATGGATGATGAGTCAATTCTCACTCATCATTGAGATATTTTCATCAACAGAAATTTTCAATTGATGAGAATATGCTATAATTGAAATTGAGAGATTGATAGTATTATGATTAGTGTGCTTTGAAATACAGTTGGAATTGTAATCGGTTTCTAATGTTCAAGTACAGCTTTTGAGCTGGAAAAACAGGACAACGAAAGGTGAAAAATGTTCCTGCACTAATCAACGAAACTGAGCTGCGAGCATTTTGTTGGAAGATTTTCTAGTTGACCAGAAATACAGTGGGAAGCATAAGAATTTTTTTAACTCACCTATATTTGATTGTTGTAGGTAGAGATTGTGGAGAAAGACACTGACCACCAAACTATGTTCATTGATTCGATTGATTGACTAGAATTGATGGCTTCAGCTCTTAATTGAAGAAGCCTATATAATCTTTCGATCTTTCAATTTCTTATGTATGGAGCCTCATTCAATTTCTAAAAGTTTCCAGTTCTTCTGTTTGAAGTGAGTAATCACACAAATCAATGTATTTGAATAGTTTTCCATCCAACCATGATGAATCGTAATTAAACTTTCCTAGCGTGAAAATTAGTTTGAGTCTTTGAATACAATAACAATTGATCCCCTTACCCTCCTCCCTTTCACAACAAATGAGAAAGCTCTTTTTATCACAATTATTTTACTTGTCACTGCTCATTAATTCGTTTCTTCAGCTACCGTACTTAACATTCCAACATAAGTGTATGAATTGTGCAAGAGTAATTTGTATAGATGCAAATAGAGTTAAAGACACTTCATTCACATGGGCTACTTTTTAAATTAATAAAACAGTATAAAAATCTTAAAGCACCCTTTATTAAAAAAAAAACTTTAAAATATTTCAACAACTAGTTTCGGTAATCACACCATCGTCAGGTTATAGAATAAAATAAAAAAATATATATATATATATAACTTAGATATAATTTTATAACCTGACGATAGTGTAATCACCGAAACTGTTTTAAAGTCTTTTTAAAAATAAAGGGTGCTTTAAGATTTTTATATTGTTTTATTAGAGTTAAAGACTTATATAAAATACATCATATTTATACAAAATAGATTTGAAGTGATGCAATAAATGCAAAACAGAATATAGAATCCCAGTCCAGAGAAACGATAGATTTGAGAGCTATAACTCTTATTTTGACTGTAACAGCTACAATTCTATGACTCATAGACAAACTCGTATTTTTGTAAGATGTACTGCGATAGGTTTATAATGCACTAAATCTACCTGTAGTAGCTTACGTAATTGGAACACAGGCAGACTTTCCAAGGTCAAGGGAATTTGTTCAACACTGATGCAGTATTATTATATGACGCGTTCTAGATGTCTCTGCATGCATATTGTATTACCATTGCCGTGAAAAATTTAGACCTTCAAACAAGCTCCTATGTATTCAGGCCACATTATCTAATATCTATGCTCTTCACAAATCGTAAATATTGAATAATACTCAAGTGACGGATGCTGAAAGGGGAATAAATTAGATGCTGCCGGATTGTCATGTAATGAGAGACCCACGTATTCACCCAAATATCTTCATCATTTTACCAATTAATGCGACATGTTCACCCAGAATCTTTTTTTTAATCAGTTCTTACTTGTACTAAAAAGCTTATTCGGGAGTTAAGCTCATTTAGGAGAAAATGGTACAGAGAGAGATGCGAGATGTCACCCCATAATTTTTTTCAATCAGGTCCTACTTGTACAGTAAATGTTTATTCGGGAGTTAGGAGGACATTTAGAAGAAAATGGATATGATTTTATTAATAAATGTGATTGAGTCCTGATAGATTAAACATTGAGCGCAATAATTACTCACATTCATGAAACATTTTTATCTATTTATTCATGGAGACAACAGGTAAAAACCCCATTTTCCCTCCTTAACACTATACAATAATTTTCAACATAATACAATTTTCAATAAAAAGAAGATAGAAAATATAAGAAAATGATAAATTATAATAATAGCTAATTAAAAAGTATTATGAATTATACAAGAATCTTGAGAATTTCCTGAGAGTTCTAATCAATAGTCTTTCATTAGCGTTACAAATAGAATAAAATTCACAGTTCTTGTGCTGCTTGTTCAAGGACAGGCTTACAACTTCTCAAACTACTAATGAGCAATTATTTTTCCAATTGTTTGTTACAGAACGTTTTGTATGGCAGCATGAGTTGAGAGTTTTTTGAGTGTGAGTTAAGTTGAGATAAAAAATTGCTAATGGAAATTTCCCAAAGAAGAAAATGTAAAGAGGCACAATTAACTAACACACCATTTACAATCAAACTATATTTTACATCAATGCAGTTTCCATCAACTGTCGCTTGGAACTTTTCGGAATTTTATATTTCAACATACGTACTTAATTAATAAGTTTTATCACCTACTGATACAACTGTACATGATACTCATTTTTTCAAATATGCTATATCAAAAAAATTCAAAAAATTTTCAAATGTTGAAAGCTTCAAAGCATTGTTGTTTTAATGAGGTAAGGTTAAAAGCACTTCAAGGGCTTTTCGTCTCTGTTCCTACTACCCACTACCCACCTACTGCACTTCTACTGCATACACGTTTCTATATCCTACGTTCCGAATTGTTGTAATACGTATAAGATAATAATATAGACTACCATGTATTCCAATTCGTAAGTTAGGTGAATATTGTTGTACAGTACATTGAAATTAATTTTATGAAATCAAATCAAGTTCTATTCAATGACATCACTTACATAACAAATTCCGTTACACAGTTGATATTACAGATCATTGAATACAATACGTTTTCCTTAAGAAAATTTGTGTCTGCAAACAGGAGTGATTTTTTTCATTCAATTTTTAAAACTAATACAATCTCAAAAATATTTTGATAAACTTTTTGATCGATGTATCAGCCAGCAAGACAGTGATCATAACGTTTTTTTATTGCACAATTTCATGTTCTGTATCCTTCAAGCCTCACCATAAAGCTTGTAAAAATATTGATTACAAAAGGTGTGGCAGAAATGTAGCACGGCTGCAGAGAGAGATTACTCGGTACTTGCCTAGTACAGTATCTAATTATTCGGAGACTGAACTGTTCTATAGTTGGAATGCTTGTTTATTAGAGACCTCTTATTGGAATTGGAAAAACCAGCAACAGTCACTGGCTAAAAATGGACCGAGTCGCGTGATCTGAGTTCAGCTAAGACACCTGTTTCCACCTTTTTCCACTTTTTATCTGTTAGAGACACTTCCGGAACCCGTTCACTACTGTTAACTAGGCCTAGTGAGGTTCACTTGGATTCGTCAGCATTCCTTATTGATAATTCCAATGCAACAAATCCAACCTATGCTGACAGGTTACAGTGAATCTCACTACATATCACTGTAGTGAGAACAACTCTAAACTGTCAGTATTCCTTGTAAATACAATGCAATGCAACCAATCTAACAAATTCTGACAATTTATTGTGGATCTCACTAAATATCACTGTAAAGAGACTAACTCTAAACAGTCAGTATTCCTTGTAAATATCATCGATGCTGCACATTCAACCAATGCTGACAGTATCTCACTGAAGCACTCCCTGCTACATCTATGGAGTCACTCCTTTCTGTTGCAAAACTATCGAGAATCATCAGTAACTGACAATCCTTGTTCCACCTTATAATACCAGAATGACTTGATTCTAAACAATAGTTGCTACTAACTGTTCTCGTTTATATCGGAGCTGAGTGTTGTAATTTAAAAACGTTGACCAAGTCTACAGTTCACTCGGTACCGGTTAAATTTTAACCGTGATTAATTTCACGAGAACCAATCAGAGAAGGCCTTTTTGCAAGACGACTTCTCTGATTGGTTCTCGTGGAATTAATCATGATTAAAATTTAACCCGCTTTTGTGCAACTGGCCCTCAATCAACAAACCTCGCTAGTGTGAGATTTACTTCATAATGTCAGCATTGATGTTTTTCATAAGGAGTGATGACAGCTTGAAATGGATTTATTTATTAATTTATTTATTTATAGTTTTTACAAAGAAGCACTGTTTGGGAGTAAAAAATTAAGGATACTCCTTGTACTATTTTCCTCCCAAATTTAGATAACATTTTAAAAGTCCGAAATAGGGTTATCATTTCACATTTCTAAAATTCAGTCCATTTTCACTCAACAACAATAAAAACTAAGAATTTTAAATTTTGACGGTTAAAAAACATAAAAAAAAGATATTAAACGCAATTACCATTAACTGAAAAATTTCTGCATAATTTCACAAAATTTAGAGCCATAAAAAGCACAACTCACTATTCAGCACAGCTGACATGATGAATATGTTAGGATGACATGATAAGATATTACACTATGGAAGTTGTCTTGATAAATGCTAGTCCAACAAGTCTAACATCAAAGTTACCACTCAATCTTTCTTAATTACTAATATCAGCTTGAATTATTACTGCATTCAATGAGATTATTCAGAATAATAATTTATTTATTCAAATTCCAACAGTACAACACCAATTTTGTAGGAAAAATAACAGAAAAACAGAAATAAGCAAAGAAAAAAAACAATATTATTTGAATATCAAGCCATGAAAAATACATTGAAATACACAGTTAACAGGAAATATCAATCAAAAGTGAAAAACCCTGAAGAGTAACAATGGGAGCAAACAACAAGAAAAAGAACACTAAAAATAATAATGTTGCCGTGAACTTTTCATAGAATTAAATTATCATTCTCTGTGCATCAATCAACCATCTCTAGAAACGCGAAACAAGCGATAAAATAACCAATTACCTATCAGCATATTTTTAAATCTCATCACGGTTCTACTTTGCTGAGCAAAGCTGATTTGCATCAGCTTTAAAGCTCATTAAAGGAGAGTATTCAGTCAATAAAAGTGGTGAAATTTCAATAAAACCTCGAAAATGAAAATTTCCGAAATGAATTAAATTTACTTCTTAACAGAGTTAAAATCATTTTGGAATTGTAAATATTGGTCCGTTGTAAAATTTCAATATGGTTTTAATATCTGTTCCCCTATACACTATAAAACTTTAAGAAACAAAGAGATCTGATAATTGTGTGAGGAAGTACCTCTTAAAAACTGATTAAAATTAAGAGATCCTATAATTGATATAAGCCTATAATCTCTCTGTAATAAAACACGTTTCTCGATGTAATTATCAACTGATCAAAATTAAGTGATCTAATATTATTGATATAAGTCTATAATCTCTTCTCATGATTCTCGATCTAATGCATTTATCTAAATAAACAGTCCATGGTCTTCCTCTATTCTGTTTCAGGGATATTATTTTTGCAAGGCTGAAAACTAGGTTGCATTCTAATGGGGAGTGTGCGACAGTATAAGTAGGGTAATATGATAAGCAAATACAACTCTAATGGAATGGGAGCTGCTACTTGGACATTAGAGAGCACTTGGGTGGTTTGAAGAGTGCACTTAGTGCTTTCGAGGGTTAAAGCACTTCCATCAACTATTTGAGAGCTCTTCAAGTTGCATGTTATTATTTCAAAAGCGATTTGGAACCGTTAATGGTATATTTAGAAGTAAATACTGTTATAGTACAATGTATACTCTTATAGAGTTTATACTCTTTGTATACAATGGTATAATATATCAAGTTTTATACATAAAGGAATTCGATGGTAATAGGTCTATTGGATGAATGAATTGTATTGCAAAATTAGATCAATCTTATAAGTGAAGTACAGAATACTGAAGAAAGGATGAAGTATAATAAGAGTAGTTTAATAATATAAGTTTGAAGTACGTAAACTATTGGATAGAAGGCTTAAAGTAGTGATCCTATTTCATGAATAAAATACTACCATTCCATATTTCTATACCAGAGGTTTCAATAAATTTGTAAATAAAATAACGACAGAAGAAATTAAATTTACAACACTTTAGAAGAGGTTTAGAAGATATATGATGTATTTTTTGATAGAATACGAACAAAGTTATCTTCTAATGGGTGTGAAAGATATATTATGTATTTTTGATAGATTGTAAACATGATTATCTTCTAACTTTTCAGGAAGCAGTTGGGAAGCCAGTGAGACATAATAACTATCAACAGGTTTCGAAAGCTGGATAATTATAACTAATTCAATTCGAATGAAGCTGCTAGCTAGTAGTCTAGCTAGAGATAGTGTTCTGAACACGAAAATTTGAATCTCTAATATCACATCCACAACACTTCCTTCACTTTCAAATAGCTTTCAAATTATCACGTTTTCATTTACATAAAGCTTTAGAAAACATGTTGAACAAAACTTATATAGATTACATAAATATGACATAATGAAGATTTATTTGATCAATTAGACAGATTAGACTAAATAATAAATAAAAGATTCTTGACTTTCATGTTTCTATATTAATGTTCGTATGATGACCAACCAAATGTGCGTCGAATCTTCAACTTGATTAATAAATTTTATTTCATTAGAGTGCAAGAATTTCAAGGTGTTCAGACATTCTCCTCGTGTAAATATTTGTGCAATCATGGTTCTATGAAAGAAGCATATTTTTCAATCTAATAACAATAGTTCTGGTGAATGATAAGCTCCAAAACATAACCAATATGAGCTGCAGCAATTGAATTGTTAATATCTGAATTAAAAATGATGAGATGAGATACTAATATCTTTCAAGGCAAACTGGCTCAGCTATCAAGTGAAGTTTGGCCCAATCACTTGATTTATCAGTAAAACTGACTATTCCCATTTCAAAACTGGATGAAATAGTGAATTTCAGATAACTTGAATGTTGTAAAATGAGCAACATAGAAATGTAAAGGTTGTGTCAGGTTGTGAATTGAATGATATTTCGAAATTGTAACTTACACAATAGACAATAATTTCCCAGAGATCTGCGGATATGAAGCTATGAATTCGCCGTTCTTCAGAGCTCTCAAATTTGAAACGTAAATTTAGCTTAGTAATATCGAAGAACAACAGACAGAACGTATACAACACGGAAATAAGGAGCACATTTGCACATATCCACAGATTGTTTCAAATTCGATGACAAAAATACAAGCGGCGAATCGAAATAACGAATAGTAATTAATTTTCAAGTGGCGAAACGGAACTATCGAAATAAAAAATTGTGATTAATTTTTGTCAGCCAATACCAAATTACGACTCACTACAGTAGGCCTATACCTATTTTTTGGAGTAATTTAGTGCACCAACTGTTAACTTAACCCGAGCCTAGTTGAAATCATACTGAAGATCTTTTTACTGCCTAGTTGTCATAATTTAACACGACACTAGACTACACTATTGTTCCATTCAATTTCGGATATCGCTTCAACACCTGTGTTGCTTGCATCCGTGTCATGCTTATGTGCTGGTAAATACATGTATGTTGCGACCTATACATACAGTCTACGTAGACAATCTTCTATTACCTAATTTATCACAACCTGCATCTCAAACGAATATGATTAAATGATAGCGTGTGAGAGAATAGCGTGGACAAATGCGAATATAGTATGAGAAATACTCGTATTTGACAGAAGTTATATTTTGGTAGCAGATATCGATTTTATTGCCAGAATAAGAATATACCTTCCAAGTTGTCAGGTAGTTGTTAGTCACATTTGTAGAATATTGCAAATAGTGAGAGCTGAATATTGAATTGATATTGCTCATTTATATAGCGTGAATTATACTCATATTGCTTGCTGCAACAGCAATGCGGTTTTCCAGGTTTTATTGCCTCGACAGAATTTCACTAATGAGGAATGATTCCTGCTGATCAAATTTCTATAGGGATTCAAAAGTAGAAATATTGTTCTGGAACACAAATATAAGCAATGACTCATGAAGATAAAAAACAATTTCGAATGAAAAAGACTGAGAAATTGTCAAAAACCACTGATTTATTCATAATTAGACAGACCGGTTTCGGTTATTACACCATTGTCAATCTCTGATAAACTAGAGTAATTAGAAAGACCGGTAAACTAGAGTTTATCAGAGATTGACAATGGTGTAATAACCGAAACCGGTCTTTCTAATTATCAATAAATCAGTGGTTTTTGACAATTTCTCAGTCTTCTGATAAACTAGAGTTTATCAGAGATTGACAATGGTGTAATAACCGAAACCGGTCTTTCTAATTATCAATAAATCAGTGGTTTTTGACAATTTCTCAGTCTTTTTCATTCAATATGAATAATTACCACAATATCAACTTCTCAACTACACAAAAAGTAAAAGCAATTTCTCTATGAAGATAAAAAGGACTAATATTAGTATAGAGATAGAGAGTGAGTCATACGTATGGGAACCCTTCAATAAATTGGAGACTGAGCAGATATAATACTGTAACTATCAGGATTTGGTCAAATACTCTACCTTTTGACGTACAACTGAATTTAAACCCCTCATAAGGGTTTGAAATTCAGTTGTATGTCAAAAGGTAGAGTATTTGACCAATAACTTATCCTGGAAGTTACATTACCTGCAACAGTCTCCAATCAATTGAAGGGTTTCCATACAATATGACTCACTCTGTATAATGTAATTAACGAGTACTGAGCATGATAAAACTTTTTTCTGTGTAAATTTTGAAGCACAGAGAGAACTCAATGACCAAACAGTTTAATTATTTTCCTCTATCATTTTATTTTTATTTTAGAATAGTTAATCAATTGCTTCTCAATTTTATCAACCCAAGTTATTTCAATTCTTCCATTATATGAGAACTTCAAATCAGTACAATGAATAAACTAAAGATGATTGTAGTTCAATGACTCAAGTTACTAGTGCAAACCTCCACCCTTAACTTTTTAAATTAAAGCCACACGCCACTTATAATCCAAAATATTAATGCAAGACACCATCTCGTCCATAAAAATACCAACCCTGACTCATCGAGGGAAATAAGCGTTCCCCACAAAGTGTGCCTGACTCACAGGAGAACGGTAGACCTATTCCCATCCTTCAATCATCAGCAATTCATTCGTCTGAGTAATAAATAGCGTAGTATATTCTAGACTAAATGAAAACGGGGGTGAATAATTATTACGGAAGAGCTATAGTGAGGTTTAAACTGTCAGCATTGGTTGAATAGTAAACATTGATGTTTTTTTGAAAAAAATGCTGACAGTCTGAAGGGAATCCCAATATAGTAGTGTATTTCCGTGGAGGGTGGCTTATGACCGCAGTGTCTGTTTCCTTCCACTCACTCTCTCTCACTCTCTCCTCCCTCATTCACTTACTCTCTCTCTCTCTTTTCTCCCCTCCCCCTTCAATTCCTCTTCATCATCATCCTCCTCCTCACCCCTACAATCCCTCTTCATCCTCCTCATTCTCTATCCAATGTTTCGCGACAACCTCTATTGATCTGCTTATAAGGGTTGAAGCCAGCCAGCCAGCCAGCACTGGCTCAAACCGTCTCTTTCCATTCACTCTGTCAGCATCAGTTTAATGGGAAGCATTGACTTTTCCCACGAGGATTGCTGACAGTTTAAAGTGAGTCTCACCACCCGATATACGACCCTTGCCCTAATCTCTGAAGGGCGATAAAGGGAGTGGAGCTTAGCCAATTCTTAATGCTCTGTTCGTGACTACTCCTATGTTGACAGATTACAATCGTCTCAGATAGGCCTATACTGTCGTCCATTTGAGGCTAGAATTTCCCCTAGACACTTCGTATGTGTTGAGAATGATGTGGTCTTAACAGCTGGTGAGGATAAACACGTCCCTCTGCCGCTTGGCTGCCACTCCAGCAATAACAGGAATAATATGTTACTTTTGGTAATAATTTTTGTTTATTGAGCATATGGAATGAGAAACAAGAAAATAGTAAAATGAGTACAAATAAAATAGTACTTAATAGAAAGTTTGATGAATTTTTGTGACTAAATTCGATTTTCAAGCAAAGACTGACAACGATTCATGACATTGGCGTATATCGTGTATGGGGGTTGAATTCTTGCTGACAATCAATTCATAAGGGCACTGGTATGGTTTTAAATGTTTATGTTAATGGTTGCTACCTCGACGTCAATAGACTCTTAATTTTGTCTCCTCTCTACCTTCCACCAATTTATTTACATTCTTCAAGCTTACTGTAATAATGCAGAATGTCTGTAGCAAAGAATGATGAGATTTTAATTTCTTCTAACTCACAACTAAGATTAGAGATTGTTTACAAAACAGGAATGTCGATCACAAAAGAATGCACAACTTCCCAAACCAACTGGATTACAAGTGAACAATAAATCATATAAAAGACTGCAAATGAGACATGCGCACTGCATACCTCATTATTTTCCCACACATTTTCGTGCAGTGCGCCACCTTTTCCTTAATAAAATGCATTATTACTTTTTTACACATGTAAATTATTCGGCATATATGTTTTCCCAGTGCAGTATAACACCTTAGATAATAATGGCACAGTTCACAGCCATTCTTATGTAATACAGAAAGACTTGGTTTCTATTAACCTACATCAAAATTATTGATAAAAAGATAAGAATATTTTAATAAACAAGTGTAGAATAATATTGTAATCTCAGAGTGTATATGAGAGTTTTACAGTATATTATTTTATGATATCTCTACTGATATGAAGATAATATTATGAATCACAATATAAATATCGTGACATTATAGAACTAAATGAGAATTCTGATTGCTCATTGACTTCAATACCCAACATAACTTTGAGTAAAGTACTAAAGATGTTCAACTCGTACTTGAGTTCATGTTCAAGTTCACTTGGGTAATGATTTGCCACTTTTCAAGTGCTATTTTCAGAGCTTATTGGAGCAAGGAAGACACTCTTGATTGAAACTGTTTCTGTTTCACGAGAAGCATTGATTTTCCTCCGATTTAAGAATGGATGTAGGTGGGATGTGGGATACAAAACAATCTCTCTGATGAAATTTGACAAAAACAACAGAATTCATTTCACAAGACTCGAGAATTGAGCTGAAAATAGATGTGAGCTGTTTGCTGTCTGTGCAAAGGACACTATAGATAAATTATTGAATTTCTGATTCTCACCAAAATAGACTAATGTGGTGTTGATTTGTGAAATGAGTCCGTTAGCTCGCGTGAAATATCACTTTATAAAATTCTGCAGCATTCCAAGCGAGAGACTGTTCACGTTCTCTAATAGACAGAGAGAGTTTCTCTTGTTGACCTTCTGTTTTAAACGACAATTTTTAGTATTATTTCAAAGCAATTGTGCTGAAAGTTTATGAAAAATATTCTTGAGAAGGTGAAGGTTGATCATCTATCAATAAAAAATTTCTCAAACAAGCTTTTTCTCAACATTATTAATTTACATAAAAAAATGTCTTTAGAAGATGATTTAAGAAAAGTTTGAACCAGCAGTCAATAGAAATAATTTCAATTGATTTTAATTACTTAATCAGTTTCCATATTATGTCAACGAATAAATTCATCAAGCAAACTATCCTCCGATACACTAAAACTTGCCATTCAACATCCAACCAACCACAAATAAATAATGTTGGTTATTCTTAACGACACGGGAAAATAAGAATCTTCTCCTTCAAAACAGGATCTTCTCCTTTATTTAGATGAGGACAAGACACATTCTTTAGTTTCTTTCAAGTCGTGGAATTTTTTTTTCCAAATGCAGATTCAAGAAAAATTAAAATTGAAAATAAATGCAATCATATTCAAATTACTTTTCAGTATTGAAATTAAATCATGGACAAATATTATTTTCTTCAGATGCAGTTTCAAGGAAAATTAAATTCATTACTATTGAAGTGCGTGTTTATGATAAATTAATAAATCACCAATGAATATTTTTCTAAGCTGTGGTATACTAGGAAAACTATTATTCAAATGAGATAAAACATTGGAAAATAAATGAGAAGGAAGAAATAAAAACATAAAACGAATGAAATAAACAACTGGGAGAGCTTTTTCTTCAAATTTAGGAGACGCTCACCTTATACAATTATGCGCTTCCAACTTTCAACAACAATAATTATCGAGCTAGCTGCAACGGTACCTGATAATTTATGACTGTTACACTTTTGTTCAATTTGAAACCTATTGTTTTGTTTGAGTTTCGAAACATAAAAAGCAGAAGTTGGACAAACAGTTTGCGCAAGGTTGACCATTTATAATAATATCTCTTCCTCATCACAGTGGTTATTATTCACATGGTGACTTCTGCTTGTGAATTATTTCCTGTCCGCCAATCTTTCTATTATAGTTTTGTATGGAGACTTTCTACTTTTAGAAGTTGGAAGAGCAAGAAGTAAACGACCAGAATATTGAGTGAAGCACGCTACCTGTTCACCGTTTCTTCTATTTCTTTTCCTTCTTTTCTTCTTTGTGCCTCTTCTTCTTTCTTTCCATCTTTCACCATCACAATTACTACTACTACTACTATATTCTTCTTCCTCATTTGTATTCTTTACTCACAGTCACTTCTTCTAAGCCATATTCCTATTTTCATCTTCCTCTTTCTTCATCTCCTTCATAATATTGTCTTCTGCTTCTCGTCTTCTAGCACATCTACTTCTTCCCCTTTCTTCACCTTCTCTGTTTTGTCTCCTTTCTATTCCTTCATGTCTTCTATTTCATCTTCTTATGCTTTCTCTTTTTCTTTTTCTTCGTCTTCCTCTTTTTCTTCTTCTTTGCCTTCTTCTAATTTTCCTTCCTTCTCCTCATATTTTCCCACTCTATTGACTCGATTTCTTCTCCTTATGCCTGATTTTCTTTTTTCAACTTCTTCTTCATCTTCCTTCTCTTCTCCATCATCTACTCTCACTTCTCTTTTTCTACTACGACAACTACTTCTTTTCATCCCTCTTCATCTTCTCAAACTTCTTCCCTTTTCTCCTTCTCCTATTCTTCTTGTTTATTGTATCTTCAATAAATACTAGGACTTCTCTTCGTTATCTTCTTCCTCCTGGTTTTTCTTCACTATCTTTCTCATCTTTTTCCTTCTTTCTTAGTATCTTCCTAATTTTTCTTCTTTTTTTACCTTACCACCACTTCTCAACTATCTTTTCCCTCCTCTCCTCTCCTCCTCCTCTTCTTCTTTTTTCCTTTTCTAAACTCCTCTTCTTCCTTAAGATTCTCTTCTTTCTCATCCTCATATTTTCCACCTTTTTCTCCTTTTCACACTAATCTTCTCAATTCTCTTCTTCTTCTTCATCATCATCATCTTCCTCCTATTCTACATTCAAAACCACCTTTTAGCGGTTAAATTTGAAACCATCGTGCGCGCTTCTCATTCTAACGACTACTTTTGGTAAAGTAAACGGATATCTGCAATTCGACTATTAGCTGGTCTACCCAAATAAGTCCACTTGGCACTCAGTGCTCACCGCACATTGCATACTGAGTAATAACAATGCACAATATTGTACTCATTCAGAATTAGGAAGGATCAGTATACTCATTTGGAGTTGCGAAGTGAAACGTACATCAAAGCATTACCTTACTAGGAATTCTTCCTATTCAAGATATGAAGGATTCAAAAACGTTTTTATTGAATTATTATTCAGTTGGCATCAATGATAGATAGGAATTCATACATAAACATTTAAAAATCGATTAAAAATTTATGATTTAGAATGAAGTGACTGCTTATCAATTATTGAACAAATTATGAAAATTCTCGTACCCTGATAGGCTCATGAATTAGTCAAACGAAATCGGCAAGCCAACAATTTTTGTAGACTCCCACCAGCGAGCAAGTTATACTTTTGCTGGTGGTAATTTTCACTTTCATGAAATAACTGATGATATTATTTTTTATCATATTGTATCATGTATATTGCGTGATAGTGGGAATAAATGGAAATGAATAAATTAATTTGTAATACAGACACATTCTCTGGTAGATGAGAATTTGGGAAGATTTCATCGAATTCATTGGGAAAATTTATTAGACAAGTTAACAAGTTTAGTAGTATGTATTTGTTCTGAATTTTCTTTAAAAAATTGAAATAAATTATTTTTATAAAAAACATTTAATCACATCATGGGAACACCGTAAGTAGGGGATGAATCAAGTAGAAACAGAACTTCTTCGCGATTGTGAAAACAGCATCACATCGACTAACTAATAGGCAATCCTTCAAGAAATTGCAGGTATTCTCGAACAAATTATCTGAAGGAAAATAGAATGACAACAGCTTATCACGACTGTTGATCTGAGGAATAATTCCAGCTATTGAACACGGCTTTGATTAGATACAACAGTTGAAGCAACAGTAAAGTTGTTAGACAGTGATTTCAAACGCGACCCACAGGTCTGTATTTCAATTTCGGAATCTTCATTTCAAAATAATTGAGTCGAGAGAAGAAGATAGCAGAGTGAAATTCTGTTTAGACAGTCAGCATTCCTTATGAATAGCTTCAATGCTCCCCATTTAACCAGTGCTGATAGTTTGAAGTGATCCCACTACAGCAGTTCGTAGTCTCGTGAGCAGGAACGATAACCACGTTTCGTAAGGCAGTCAGTCAGTCAATAATTACAATGCATCACAATATTCAATGTTACAGAAGAAACTAACTAATCCTAGTTTTCTTCAAAGTTCTTCTACTCTTTACGTTATTTCGAAACCGGTCACCCCATTGCCAGGCTTATTATCAGAAGAAGGCTTTCATCTTCCGTATTAAAACTAATCTCCTTTCTTTTTTCTTCTCCAGTAGTTGACGACTGAAGTTGAAGAAACAGGTGAAATCTTGGATACACCGCAAAGTCTGGTGGTTAGTTTCAACACACTGCAGGTTAAAAATACACTTGCAATTCAGGCCTTCAAATTGCTGGTTTATTGAGAAATTGACAGAAAACCGCAGAAAATTTAGCAACAAGATGTGAAAAAAATTGGTCATGACTGGAGATAGAAATTTGACTGCAGTTTTGTAATAGATATTTAAAAGAAATGGTAAGTTTACTTGGACAATTTGAGCACAATTGAGAATATTAAACATCTGGCATGGGGTTTCATGGGGGTGGCATTTGGAAAACCATTTGAACCCAGAAAATGTTAATTGAGGTACATTCCAAAGTTCTTAAAATGTACAGAAATGACATACAATTGAAAGTCTTTGCAGAGCAATAGCTAATCAATAATTTTCTTATTACAATGAGGGTTCCAAATAGAATAGAGGTTAACACGATAAACAATCTTATAAATTATAAAATACATGCAGTAGTTAATTCATAAATTTAAATGATATTATTTAATAATATGCCATTTTGTGTTCAGATTATTCTCTACATATATGGATTATTTTTTAACTATACCATAGTTCAAGACTTGCACTAAGATGGTCTAGAAGGAGAATGATCACAAACACAAAAATCTGGTGTGGCGCACTCACACAACTTTCCTTGCCGTTATGAAAATTGATCACCTGACGCTAGTGTCCACGCGCATCTCAAGTCTATACTATTCAAAGATCTGAGCCAGCTGGTGACAGGACAATAACGCTGGTGACACACGAGGTCTGCTATCTCCTCATAGTGAATGATTTAATAGAATCAACAGTTGCCAACAGTTTGTAATTGGATAATCACATTTTCTCGAATTTGAAGCTTATTTTCAATTTTAGGTGAAAATGTTACTGAACATTAATTGTAGAGATTTTTATGCTCAATCTTTTCCACTGGAAATTTTTCGTTTAAATTGTATCTGGAGGCAGATAATCGGGAATCTAAAGTCAAACTTTGCATAGATGGGGCTGAGCTCCTGAAATTTCTACAGATATGGGACTTGTGGCAGTTGATAGAGCTTAACAATGATTATTTTCGATATGAATTTGATCAAAATCGTTGAAGCGATTTTCAAGAAAAACGCGAAAAACCCTGTTTTTGACAACATTTTCTCCATTTTAGCTGCCATCTTGAAATGCATTTAATCGAAATTGTTCGTGTCGGATCCTTATAGTGTAAGAACCTTGAGTTCCAAATTT
The DNA here is from genome assembly GCF_014356525.2 of Nilaparvata lugens. Taxonomy (NCBI): domain Eukaryota; kingdom Metazoa; phylum Arthropoda; class Insecta; order Hemiptera; family Delphacidae; genus Nilaparvata; species Nilaparvata lugens. Next base: position 18,770,644 of record NC_052509.1, read on the forward strand.
CAAGTCATTCCGTTAATTGGGAGATGAGATATCGTGTACACAGACGCACATACACTCATACACACACACACACACACACACACACACACATACAGATCAATACCCAAAAACCACTTTTTTAGACTCAGGGGACCTTGAAACGTATAGAAATTTAGAAATTGGGGTACCTTAATTTTTTTCGGAAAGCAATACTTTCCTTACCTATGGTAATAGGGCAAGGAAAGTAAAAAGGCACATTATTTCCTCATTTTGTGCTCTTGTAATCAGATTGATCAAATTCACATTTCAAGACACTAATCTCTCCATAATATCGTTTCAAAGAAGGCCATACCCAGATTTAATTTGAGAACGATTTGTTGGTCTCTTCTCCTATAAATAATTGCTAGAAATCTGCGGATGTCCTTTTTGGATTACTTGGCATTGTTATGGTGATATTCACTTCAACCGGACAGAATTCTTCACAAATACCATCAATGATTCCCATTCATTCATTTCTGACAGTTTGAAGTGGATCTCATTGGTCAACGGAAGTAATCAAATGCGTGGGATGAGTGGCTGTGGCTGCACACCCAATAAACAGGATTCGGTCCATGTGAATGGACACTCGGCTGCTCCTCTTGTCGTTGAAATAAGACATACAACTTAACGACGGGCGTGGGGCAGAGATACTTAAAATGAGATAATTTGTTACCTTGACCATACTCAGCAATAATTGTTCAGGAATAGTTTCCAACTCACCTGAAAAACAGAATATTTGAGTTAGTGAAACAGGAGGTGATGAGAAAATTTAAATTCACATAATAGTAACAAAGTAGCATCATAGTAAAGGCCAGTTACAGCTTCAGCTACAGCCAGCTACATAAACATGATGGGCTTTACACACACATTGATTTTTGGACGTTCGATTTTTCGCCGTCCCTAATGAGTTCTATCAGATCAAACGGATCTTGACAAACATCATCTGTTTAATCTAATAAAATTTATAAGGACCGCAAAGAATCGTACGTCTAAAAGTCGATGTGTGTGTAACCAGTCCAACATCAACATGTGACAGATTAAGGCTAGCTAAGATGTGACAGAGAAATATCGTTAAGATGTGATCATTAGTGTTAATAATATATCAATAATTTGATCGACATTGAATAGAAAGAATTTGAGTTGTCTTATAGTTTTTCAAGTCTAATAGAATCAGAATTGAGCTCTGCACATACACATCGATTTTTGTTCGTACGATTTCTTGCCGTCCTTATAAATTCTATTAGATTAAACAGATGATTTCAAACAGATGATGTTTGTCAAGTTCCGTTTCATCCAATAGAATTCATAAGGACGGCAAAATATCGTTCGAACAAAAATCGATGTATGTGTGCAGGGCTCAATTCTGATTCGATTAGACTTGAAAAACTATAAGACAACTCCAATTCTTTCTATTCAATGTCGATCAAATTATTGATATATTATTAACACTAATGATCACATCTTAACGATATTTTTTCTTGGCTAACATGGGTAATAGGATGTTAGGTTAATCATACGGTGGCATACCAAAAGCATAATATTGTATACAATAGCGAACCAAAGAATGAAACCCTGATAAAACAAATTATAAAGGGTTGATGGGAAAAGTTTAGATATCAATAAAGTAAGTTATAACGACCATAAGTAAATTGATTTGGAAGACTCTTTATGTACGTATAACTAAATCACTATATGTCAGGGTAACCTAGTTATTAAAAATACCCTGATAAAACGATGTTTTCCTTGGCTCCTCTATATACCTTATATCAGGTTGTAGTGAAATCCAACTTATATCCAGCCTAATATCAGCCTTATATCCAACTAATCCAGCCTTATATCAGGCTGTGTTCGACTGTAGTGAAATCCAACAAATACTGAATTACAATGATTCGAACTTGGATTCCAAATTGTCAATAATAAATTAATTATTATAAACAACCTTCCTCTTCACCATCACTTTCTGCTCCCCAACCACCTCCTCTAGCGGTGAAGTGCAAAACAATAAAAAAATAATCACGGAAGAATCATGTACGAATTGCTGATTCTAAAATCATGAAACATGTTACAATGTATACTCTGTGATGTAGGTGTGAGTTCCATTGCTACAATTCACTACCAATTTAGATTAGCAGAGCGCGGTTCGATAAAGACTGAACTAACTCAATAATTAGCACCAGCTCCGCTACATGATGTACGATCATGATAATCACTTCACTGAGATTCAGTTTACACAGTCAGCATTCCTTGTTGCTTTTCATTCAAACAATGCTGACAGTTCACAGTGAATCTCACTGTAGGTCTGAACTGGTTCCGACCCGATTGTTTTTCCAGGGTCGCTTTCTTCAATTTTCTTCCGAGTGCTCAGGCCGGAAAATTAGTCACTGAGCTTGCAATAAGCGGCAAAAGTAGTGGTCAAGAAATTGTGTGGTTGAGAAAAATTTCCATGTTGGTGCAATGGAATTGTTTCTAAATTTTTTATACGGTTTAGTGAGCAGTTACTCACAGTAGAATAGTGTTGCAGAGTTTGTTTTCAAAAGAGTTAGTCCTATTGAATCCATTTTGATCCAAATTGAACTGAATCCGTGAATTAATTCCAGAATGCAGGAATTCTGGAATCCTACTTAGTAATATCATCGAGAAATATGGTTTAAGAAAAAAACAATATTGTCTTTGGTGATACTGTAATGTAACCAGAGAAATTATTATTATCATTATTATTGAAGTTTCACATTAAAAAACATCATAATTGATTCATACTCCACAGTCCATACTCCATAGCTTGGCTTGGTTAATGAGAAAGTCTGAGAGAATCTTTGAACTTTATGTAAAAAATTATGATTATTCATTACTTTGAAGGCTTGAATGATACTGCGATTAATGAGTTTCCTGATAAATATTCACAAATTAGTGAAACTGCAATTATAAAAGTCACAGTTCCATCGTTAAAAACTTATTTAGTTATGAATTGTAAGTAAATTCAGTAAATGTATTCAATTCGCAATAAACTTAATCAATGTATTCAATTCGAAATCGACATAATCAACTTATCAATATATACAATTCGTTATCAACTTATTAAGTTATAAATTGTAAGTAAATTCAGTAAATGTATTGAATTCGAAATAGTTGAAATGTACTATTCAAATAATCAATGAGAAAGTAGCACCATCATCAAAATAAGAAGAAACCCCTTTACAAGAATATACCATACCATGAACCAAAAATGCTTCCTTCCGTAAAGTATCATCATCAGGGCTCTACGCTATTTGAAATGAATATTCTACGTGAGAATATTTTATTGATAAAAAAGGTGACTCGAGAAAATAAATAATGATGACAAGACTACATGGGTAGAAACAGTAAATACATTCCATATTCAACAGTAAGCAATGCTATTAATCGATGAGTAGCAACTATTTTTTATTCTCACAAGCCGAGGAGGAGGCCTCTTGAAGCGTGCAATACCTTTCTACTTGAACAAGTTGGTGACCTGAAGCCTGAGTGAAGTACGCTTCATCCAACCAACTGGAGAAATGGGGGTCAGTGTCACACCATCTATACATACATATAACCTAGTTATATTTGCTGTACTTCAAAGTAATATAGATATAGAGGGCTATGAACTAAATGATCTGCAATAAACTAAATTGTGCATCTGACACCTTGTCACAAGTTTATTGCACTTATAACAGTTTATTAAATGCAATAATAAATGTCATGACAAGGTCATCTGGTCAGTGAGCTGAGCAATGACTGGAAGATTCCCTGGGAAAATAAATAAAATACTGATCACGTCATTTCTAACCGATTCTGAACTACTTTTGTATCCAATTCTTCTCATAGCATTTGAACTATTGCAGATTAGTTTGCATGAGTAATAATGGTACCTTCTTAAAAATGAATTGAGGTGAGGGCATCTGAAAAATCATATCATAATTATTATAATCATCATCATCATCACAAGATAAGATATTATTATCATCATCATCATCATCATAAGGCACCCAAAATTTGAGGAAAAATTACTCTATGTTAATCACCGTGAAACTTCAATGGAAAATAAAATAATATTCACAATGGAAAAATATTATTATGATCCTTTTCAAATATTTTCAGTTGGTGTGGCTACTATAAGAAGTAGCTGCAATTGCAATACTGAGAGAGCAATACAGAAGAATAGTACATAGATAGAAAACTCCATAATGATATTATAGCTACTTTCATTCTATCACATACATCTAGGAGAAAAACCTGTCTCACTTTAGTATGAAGAAATAAAATCTCTCACTAAAAGAGTTTATATGGAATCATAATTTTTTGAAGATCTCCAACGACTCAGGTATGCATAAACGATACCCATCTAGATTATATTAATTTTTTAAAAGGTGGAAAGCTACTAACACCAGCGTATACAGAGCAAACATACTAAAGTTGTTTCCGTTTCCGTATTAGTATTATCTAGAATCTAGAAAACTCTCGAGAATGTTGACAACTTCATCATCACGTGCTCTGCTGTTAAAATAATCCGACTGTAATCTAGTCTTGAAACTATCTTCCTGATTCAACCCGATAAAACAGGTACATCGGCTTATGAACGTGATTATTTTCTGTAGTAATTTTGTCAACCGAGGATAAGCTAGGATAATGAATTGTTTATAGAATTATTTTCAAAAACCTTCATTATCAGGGGTCCACTTGAAAAATACGAATGAGTCATGTGTTTTGAATCCTTCGGAAGAATTCAATTCGAGAAGTTGTATCTTGTTCGAATAAATGTTGATTCACAACAAACATTTTCATCTATTCATTAGTTAATTTTATGAGTCATGACGAAGGCATAGTACAGTACCACTTTACCCCTGGCAATTTGGTAATTAATATGGCCATACCGATAATACACCGTAACTATTTGGATTATTTTAAAGAATGCTCATCTGGAACAGACGAGCACGACTTCAACAGAAACGTAATTTGACTCGTTCAACTTCAAGAAATAATATTGATAGTTTCATAGAGTCCTACTAGAAGACTATGACAAAGATAACCAGTTTCCTAAAAAATATAGATCCTTTCCACTTTTCTAAGATTAAACCATAAAGGAAGTAAATATTTATTTAATCTGTGATTAAACCAACCTATGTATAATAATTGATACTCGTTGCTTTATGAGAGGCTTAATGAATGCGTAGAAATTTCTGTCAATTTTTTCGCATTGAATGTCACATTCTCTTTGTAAATGTTATGAAGTCAACTAGAATCATCTATGGTAGGCCTATAGTTACGGCAACATTAGTAAACTTATTTTATTTTCATTAAGGCTGTTTGGTACACCTTTTTATTTTCATTTAAATCGGATAATCTTTTTCAATATAATTGTTAAGATCATTATAAGAATGAGAAAAAGTGGCAACTGAAATTTTTAAGTGGTCTAATAAACGAGTTATGGGTTGTTGAAGTGCTAAACTTCGTTTTCTTTCCAGATCATAAACGGTTTAGAATTTTCCATTAGAGTTTTTTTTAATACATTCAGAATATCATTGGCTTTGTTCTAATATGCGTTTTTTCGCAATTAATGCCAAAATAAACAAGTTATCGAGTTTACCAAAAATGTTACTTTTTTATTTTTGAACGATATGGGGAATAAAATGTTTTAGTTTGGAAAGATACATTTTTTGAATTTTTAAGAGAAGTTATAATAATATAGTCGAAACCGTTTATGATCTGGAAAGAAAACGGAATCTGGAAATTTAGCATTTCAACAACCCATAATTCGCTTCTTAGACCACTTAAAAATTTCAGTTGCCACTTTTTCTCACTCTTATAATGATCTCAACAATTATATTGAAAAATATTATCCAATTTAAATAATGAAAAAAAAGTACCGAACAGCCTTGAAGTGTTTCATGAAATAAAATTTATTACTGTATTTATTTTATATTACAGTATACAAAGTGTACTGGAAATGAAGTAATTCTAGAATGAAGGACTTGTACTGATATTGGATGAATAATCAGAGGCAAGATGTAGTAAAAGTGAGAAGTAGTCATTAAAAAAACTGTAACAAGAGCTATTATTTTTATGCGGGCACGTGTTACCCGATTTCAATAGGCATTTAGGCATTCTTATACTATGCGGGTGCGAATAAACAGAAAAACTTATTGAGAAGATCATTTGAAATTTTATTCTCATAACCCTCATTCGAAACAAGTTAATAGTCTGTAGGCTCTATAAGTTAGCAAATGACCCGTATTGATACCCCAATTAGTATTGCAATACAACATCAACTGCTATTTATATTGCAGACATTAGCTGGCATATGGCAAATATCTTAGTTTGTATTGTAGTAGCATGTAGAAACCTAAAATCATGGTTGATGACGAATTTAAATTATTTGAATTGAAAATTATTTATGTAGAAGACAAAATTTTCGAATAATAGACGTAAGATTTTCATAGGGTGGAAAAAGTAAAAAAGTATGAAGCAAGAATTAGGTAAGAAATGAGAAGAATATAAATGAAAGAGTCACAAAAGATGTTACAAATATACGAAAGTGAAAGAATACGTAAACAAAGATGGAGGATGGAACATACAATAGAAAATCGACATTATAGGATTGAACAATCGCGAATTAGATGAAAATTATGGACCAGACTACATGACAAGAAGAAATCCTCTAAGCTCCGCCTCTTCTCTCTTGATTGGTCGACACTTTATTTCTGATTTTTGCCGTTAGAGTGTAGAACGTACTGGGTGGTATTTTTCTAATATCATCTATATATTATTGTTCTTATAAGATGTGAGAAGAAACTGTGTTCATTTTTCAATTTTCTCAAAACTTGATACACATACAAACTTGAACTACCAAATTATTTGGAAAACTTCAATCCCATAACTATATTTTCATGAGAAGCTATTGAATAACTATTTTTCCTACAGTTACGTTGAAAAGTGGCCATTGCTGCACTGATTACAGAACGCAAAGAATCACTTTTCCGCTCTAGTGCGGGAAAAATTTTTCTGCACTCCAGATTTGTAACATGGCAACGCAAAATACTTAGTAGGTTATATGGAGCAACAGTGCAGCAAAATCAAATGAAGTTGGTAACAGTGACTGCTGTGGCTGCTATAGTGAGCAGAGGTGCAACGAAGCACAACGCGCAAATTATTAGTATTAGATATTATAACCAAGGACAACATTTTTATTCAATTTGACAATAAATTAAGGTTTTTATCAATAATAAAATTACACAGAAAAACATTTGATGCATTTCAGGCAATTTTACCCATAATTACCCACTTCTCATATTCAATGGTAACTGTAGGAAAAACTTAATGTGAAATACGTGCGCAAAGTTCCTCTGCTGCACTCAAGAAACCATTCCGCCCTCGCCTACGGCTCGGGCGTAAACGTTTCTTTCGGTGCAGCAAACTGTCACTTTGCGCACTAGTTGCACAAATAACTATTTTCAATTTTCATTTATCCATTAGATCAAGTAAAAAAGACACAGATTTTTCGAGAGAAACTTGGTCGAAAATGTCACAAATAATATCCGAATATTCTATTTATTTTCTATTCTATATAATCTTTTATTCTATTTTTCCATAAATTCAGCGTCTTGGAGTTTTTTTTAAGTTTCACTTATTAGAAAGTTCCAAGACTTCCGATAAATTTTAGATTTCCCTATCGTTTCTTGACGTTCCAAAGAATTGATTGGGTTAGTAGTTGTAAGCAGACAACGAACGAGGATTACCTTCTTCAGATAAGCCAGAAGTAATACAAAAACTATATTCTGATTTCGACTGCATTATAAATTTTAGAAATAAGGACAGTTTTGGGCACTAGCCTGTTGTGCCTTTTTATATGATTACAAAAATAGAAAAACCTTTCGGGTCCTTTAACCCAATGTACAGAGTGTTTGAAAAAGAACTCCCTAGTTTTTATGTGTCATAGAATCTGTGAAAAGTGATATACACTATTCTAGTTTGTGGTGTTTGATTCAGCAACTGTCGAAGTTTTGCCCCCCTGCAGTTGGCAGACCTGCTTGACCTTTAGACGGCGCCAGGGAACAGTTGACACTTCTAGACACTCGCTTTCCGGGAAGGTGGATAGGGAGAGCTCGTCCAATTGTTTGGGCACCACGAAGCCCGGACTAAACCCCTCTGGACTTTTTCTTTTGGGAAAACATAAAATGTTGTGTACAGTGAAAAATCCAAGACATAATAAACCATTAAACCATATAAACCATTTACGGGAAAGAATCGTCACGGCGGTTAGGACAGTTACACCTGATATGTTGGTGAATACATGGCGAGAACTAGAATATCATCTCGACGTGTGCAGGGCAACAAATGGATCCCATGTTGAAGTGTACTGATGTTGAACAAAATTTGAAGGTTCTCTCTTTCATTGTATGTACTTGTTGATAAAGTTTTCCATTAATTTACACATTAAATTTATACCTAATACTAGGAAGTTCTTTTTCAAACACTCTGTATTTATCCCCAGGTCAAGAGTCAAGATCCTGGCATATCTGCCAGATCCCTATATTGAAAGATTACAAGCGTTTAGTAACATATATTTAGAAAATATACAGTACTGTACATACAATAATAAATAAATCTCAATGTGATTCATATGGAGAGGGCCCTCGAGATCAGAGCCAGCTACTTGAAATTTGTCTATTTACACAGAGAAAAGAAGTACAGTAATAGAAATGGTGATAGAGAGAACTGCAGTGTCATAGGAGATGATTTATCTGCATCTTTTGATCAAAAGGAATTGGAGTATTATAGTACACCTACATCCGAAACACTGACTCAGTTTCATAGAATGAAAGTATTATCTCTCATCAAATTTAATATACCCTATAATTTATGCAAATTTGATTTTCCAATTATATCATTTCTGGTTACTTACTACCTTCTTCAGGTACCTTCTCCATTACGGAGGTTGACTACCATCATGCCAATTCAATTCTAAACGGGTACTATGATATAGTTCAATTGTAAATTTGTTCCAAAATAAGGTAATCTGATTAATTATTATCGGAATCAAAACTACCTTATAACAAAAACTTGGAATATACTGTATTAATATTAGTTTATGGAAATAACTGATCAATGAAAAGAGGAAGAGTTTACTGGTTGCATTGAAAAATAAAGTAATCATTGCATTGCATTGAAAAAAGAGGATTGGTATGTGTAAAGATTGCCAAAACGAAAGGAGCACAACGAAAATTGCAAAAATAGGGATGAGAATAAGGGGAGAGGTACCAATGAAAGAAAGCTTAGTGACAAAAAATTGAGAGAAAATAATAGAGAAGAAGGAAAAAATGATACGAGAAGTAAAGGGAATATATAACAAAGAAGTACTGCAGATAACGAAATTGTTGCAAATAAATCCCATTAAAGAGAATTGAGAACAGAATCTTAAATGAGAATGTGAAGAATTGTCCCATTTGAAGGAGAAGCAGAGAAAGAAAAGATGAAGAAGCTAACCAGGAAGAGACCGACGAAAAAACGCAAAACTCGAAAGCATTTCGCACTCTTGAACTTACATTTATTAAGTTTTAGTTAATCAGCTGTTGTAGGCTATTTTTGAATAAGTCTAGCTTGCCCGTCCTTGGCAGTAGTCCACCTGTGGTAAGGTATGCGCCCCTCCCTATTTGCTGATGTCGATAAAAAGCCAATTACAAGTCTATTTGCTGGCCACTAGTATCAGCTACAGTCCCACAGAGACCTTTCTCCAAATGATACGACCTTCTCACGCCGCGACCTTGGTTTATTAGCCAGCTTCTCAATGTTCCGTGATGAATTCGCTGTTGCAATTTTATTCAAAAATAGTTTAATCGGCTTTAGAGTCGCACGAAAACCGTGAATGGATGGACATAATGCAAGCAAGGAAGTAAACAGTACATCAATAGGAGTAGCAGACTATACAAAGATGAAACTGAAAAAGTGTTGGGATATTTTTTCTGCGACATTCATGTTCAATGGACTGTTTCAGGATTTAAAGACATAAAGAGAACAATTCCAATACAACAGGGGTCTCTTTATAGTGAAGATAAAAAATTATAATGACTACATCCAATATCGTTATCCACACATCGTTCTTTGATGTCCAAATCACAGAAATTTGAAAGAAGTGCATATTTCACATGTGAATAATGATCAATTATTAGCCTATTTGTCCAATCACAACTACCAAATGTGGTTATTTTCATTTTTTATACGTTTCAGCGGATTCGATAAAATCAAACGGTTGCATTATAGCCCCCAGACGGAAGCTTGCATAGCACGCATGAGATTAGTGATCTGAGTAATGAGTGAATAAATCTAGTGTATAGGAGTCTTTTACTATTATAGGAACGGAAAATTTTCATGAAAGATATCCCAGGTTGAGATTTACGTAGTTTTCACCAAGTTGACTGTTAGATACAGTTTGCATAAGTTTTGATAGATAAATTTCAGATAAGGAATTTATAAATTTAACTTGAGAATTTAAGTTTGGGGAAGTGATGGTTGGCCCATCGGCAGCGATATTATCTAATTACTTCAAAGAGATAAGTGACAAGCTACTGATAATCCAGTTTTAGGAATTACCACTTTCTAGGCCAATCATCTTCATCATCATCATCAGCATTATTCAGAGACCAATACAGCCTAATGACTTTTTCCCCAGAGATTTTCATGAGCTAGAAAAGCGTTTTCCGCTGGTAAAGCTGTGTGGAAACTTCACATCAAATGGAAAATAAATTACGGTCGGCATGAAAACTCAGTTTGCTTCTGCTTAGGAGCTGACTTTTTCCTTCCAATCGTTTCCGTCCATCCATCAGGCTCCGACCAACTCCCTATAAATCATTTCTATTGAAATGAATGTACACACACACCGATTTTTAGACGTACAATTTTTGCCGTCCCTATAAATTCTATTTGATCAAACATATTTAGTCCAGTCAATGAATGCTCAAATGAATAAATGAATAAATCCAATGAATGGATAGACGTAGTGGATAAGGATGCAGCTGTAATTGGGGTGCGAAGATGGAAAAGTGCAGCGGTGGACAGAGATGCTTGGAAGCGGAAATTGAGGGAGGCTGTGACCCGCGCTGGGTTGTAATGCCAAATAAGAAGAAGAATGAATGCTCAAAAAAGGGTATAGAGGGAAAAGTTTGGAAGACAATTTTTGACCCCGCAGTTCTGTTCAGGGTAGTGAGGAGGTAAACATATCAAAAGTCCCCACCCTCTATAACACTTCGTTGACTGGGCTGGATGTGATGTTATCATATATTTTTCCACATTTATCTGATAGAATTTATAAGGACGTCAAAAAATCATATGTCCAAAAATCGATATGTGTGTAACTAGTTTAACATGGGTATTTAAAAAATAGCACTAATCAAAATTACATGGATATATACAGATATCACTTTACAAGTTTCTAACCTTTTCTTTATTTAAATAAATCATTTATATATTTCATATCCACCATAAGGTTTAGTTGGTAGCCACATCAACACCATGAGAATTACACGCTTTGGGTAATTAGTTCAGCAGGACTGGATTCCATTACCATCTTTAGTGTAAAATCATCTCTATAAAACAATAGAGATTTTTAGTACAATATGAATAATTTATCTACACGCATAACCAATAGAGGAACAGAAACATATAGTAAACGATTTAATTTCCCTAATCTATTATTCAAATTCCTAATGTTCTATTCCTTTAACGCTTATATGGTATAACGTATAACAAGAGCAATTATATACAAAGCAGCTCTGAGGTTATTCAAACTACACAATATCACCGACAGTTAACTTAGGGCTATCTCCAGAGAAGATCTGGAGGTTTTTCAGCTGAAAAGCGAGCCATCTACATGGTAGCATGTCAAGAATCTCTCATTAGTGGGTCGTCAGTCGCTTCAGGCATCAGTTTGGTGGTTGACTGGTGAGAGAGGTGTGAGGGGAAGGACTGGGCCAAGTACTTCTACAGCAGTTTGAACGACCTTGTGACGTCACAGCTACCGTCACGGTGACCGAACGGTCACTCCAATTTATTGCAACGCCTTCTATCATTCTGCTGCAGGTGGGAAAATTCCTATTATGTAAAGTGGGCGAGAAACAAGAAAGTGTTTTCGGTAGAGTCCTCAGAAAACTAACTGTCATTATGAGTGTCAAACCCTCAATGAATTCCCAAGTCAATTTAGTTTGTTGACATTAAAATTATTAATTAACATTTCTTATATTAATGAGTTAGGTCTCGTCGAATGGAGTGACATTTCACACTATCAATGAAGAGTTTGGAATATGATCAATATTCATTGAATGACAAACTGCTTAAAATATTTTCTGAGTAAGAGCATCAGTGCTTTTTGGAGGGGATTGTAATACAAAAAGGCAATAATTCAACCTTATAAGCAATAATTTGATTGTTATTGTCAAGGCCCAATTAATTATCAGTATAGTATCCTATATTAGTAATTTCTGTTTATATGTTTGTATTTCACCGGATCTCGAAAACGGCTCTAACGATTCTCACGAAATTCAGAACACAGTAGGTTTATAATATAAAAATTCGATTGCACTAGGTCCCATCCCTGGGAAAACTCGCTAAAGGACATTAAAAAGATAATTATTATTCATCCTTGGAAAAACAGCTGATAATAATTATTTCGTTGTCTGTTGATGATGGAAGTGAGTGAGCGAGTTCATGTATGTGGGACTGTGTCAAAATTATGACTCAGATGTTGGACTTTTGTAATCATTCAATCAGGTACTTAGTGCCGATGCAAAAAAGCCGGGTTATTTTTAATCCTGATTAATTCCAGTAGAACAATATTTTTGAAATGGTCTTCTCTGATTTTATTCACGTGAAATTAATTATGATTAAAATTTAACCGGCTTTTGTGCAACCGGGCCTTAATGAGGAAAATTTTTGCATTCCTCTGGGAATTAATCTCAATTCACTGTGATTAGATAGAACATTTCTGTATTAACTATGAATATTATTATAATTTCTTCTTTCGTAATAAATTTTCTATACTTTTGTACTCCAGAGCGAAGCTCGGTCCTATATATTGTAGCTTTAAAAACATTGAAATTTTAAGTATCATTTGAAGAGTTGTAAAAGATTTGATGACAAAAATTTTCAAGAGCAGTTCTTGTATGAAGCAGTCACAATACTGATTTTATTGATGAAAGATCATTAAGAGGAGAGGAAGCAGCCTTACTGTAAGAATACACATTTATTTTCGAATTCGTATCGTATTCCACTCAAACCAAAAACTATGCGAAAAATGAATGCATTACTGAACGAGCAAGATCTGACCATAACATAAGTAGCCACGTTTGAGAGCTTGATGAGGAAAGCCCAAAATAAAACTACAAAGGGACACTTCGGAGAATCAGCCTTCTCTGATTGGCTCAACTTCCGATCCCACTCAACCAATCACCTGTCAGCCACAACAGGCCAACCAATAATACACTCTAATTTATATGACAGGTCAATTTTCCTCCAGCCAAGCATGCAAATCACATGATTAACAGCTTAGCGGCTGCTGGCATTTCTTGCACTTTCTCTAAAAAGTAAATAAGTAGAAGAGAAGGAGTAAAAGAGAAGAGTGTAGGAGAGATTGAGGAGAGGAAGATAGATAGATGGGAGAAGAGAGAGTGAGAGAGAGAGAGTGGTCAGTAAGTTGGGGAGCTGTAAACCAGTGTTGACTAATCTGCCCCGTTTGACCAGTTCTGCCGCTGCAATGTCATAATCATCGACTATTTCTTCAAGTCAACACAATTCTGAAAATAAGCATCGATATTGTTTTATGTCCCTCCTATCAGTCTCCACGCTGTCCAAGCTGAACAGGAAGGTCATTCGGAGAGAAAGAAAAAAGGAACCTTGCGAAAATGTTTAAACCTGTAGTCGGTAATCAAACTTGAATTGAATGAAACTGGACTACGAATCGTCGACGGGACCGGTTGAACTACTTGTAAATTTGTTTAACCTCACCGCGGTCCCAACTCTGTGTAACGCTAGCAATGAAAAAATCTATCTTCCGTTCCTGTTGTAAATCTACTGCAAGATATAAAAAATATCAATAACATGTTACATCGGTAGAGAATTTTGTAACGAGTTACATCATTAGAGCTGGGTGAGTTTAACATCTAATGAACGATCAGAAAAGTGATACGAGTTGTGATATTGAATTATAAATAGATAATATTATATTATATAGGAATACGGTAGTTATATGTAGTTGAGCTCCTCGTATTTTAGAATTTTCGAATTATATGATAATCCATAAATTACGTATTGTAATACACTAGAAACCATAAATTGTTTTCTAGAACTAGATCAAGATCTTGTATAGGATTTCACAAAAGACACAAACGCAGCGAAATCTGTTTCAAATTTGAAAATAGCCTATCTAAGTAGCCTATATCCCTTCCCCTGTTTTCAACATTAGCAATGATAGAAATTGGGATAAAATAGAATAAAGTGGACTTATTTGTTTGTTATTGTTCATGACTGATACTTTCTGATTCGATGTCAGCATTCATACTACTTCTCGCTGTAGCGAGATTCACTTCAAAGTGTCAGCAGTGTAACACTTCAAAGTGTGAATCTCACTCTAGTGACCAAGGACTCAGTCTAAGAATGGACATTTGCCAAACGAAAAAAATGTGAAGCAGAAAGAAAACAAAGATAGCTATCATAGTGAGCAAACCAACCCACTTGGCATCTCTCCATGGAGTCCATACATTTCGGAACTTCCTTTTTATCGGAGACACTCCATGCACCGTGCACCATAATGCATCATCAAATAATCGTGACTCAAAGCAGCGGAAAACATACAGTCAATTTCGCTGTACCTATATCCAAGCAAATCCAAAATCAATTTTTCAAATCCAGATTACCAAAATACATTTCTACATTCACTACTTTATGATGAATATGGAGAATCCATTGTATATTGGAAGGATCTGCATTATTTCCAAAATGTATAATCTATTCAAGCAATATTACTTATTAATTTACTCAAACGTTGAAATATTTGCCAGTAAATAAGACTATTTTATGAAAAAGATAAGAATACACGAGTTCTTATACTTAGTTTTATAGACCTGAATAGATATTATTTAGTTCTTCTAAATCTAACTGAATCAAAATTCTATTGTCGTTGGAAAATGGTGAAAAAGGGAAAATTTTGTGGAAAGATAACTCTGTTGAAAGATATAAAACTCTCGTATAAGAGTATTTTGCTGCGAGTGAAATTCACTTGATATGTTCTATTTTTGGCTGTAGCATCCAAAAAGGTACATCCAAAAAGGCATCCATCAAAATTTGTATTTGTAATTTTGATACAAATTACTTTCTCGCCCTCTACAGAACAATATTAGTATCATCAATAAATAATTATATTTCCAATGAATATTATTTCCTCTCTTTTTAAATCTTAATATTCTGCCACTTAGATATATGTAGGTTTTTAGAGTTTTGCAGATGTTCTTCGATAGAAGTGGCAATGCTGGCTCAGTTGTGGATACTATCGGTCATCATCACGACATGGTAATAGAGTTCAATTGCCAAGACCAAGATCCACCATGTTCCAAAATTCTTCAATAATTTGCCTAACAACGTAAGATGTTGCCAATCGTACCCCTTGTACAGTAGATTGATCAGAGAGTGGCTATTCAGTCTTCTTCCGGAGGCGGTCGAAGCTATGTTTTTTGTTGTTCAGTGAGAGATCACATTTCTCAAATTCTAAAAGTTATTTTAATTACTATTTTTTCTGTTGTTAGCTTTCATCTTACTTTTTATTTTTGTTTTTCAATGCCTTGTATTTCATTTCCTAGTTATAATTACTAGATACATTATGTTTAGGAATTCGATAAACAAATTCATTTTTTTTACTTTAAGAGAGTTTCTAGGGTCTGCAGCAACTCCTCTCCATGCGTAAAGGGAAGCTTCCCTTGCATGAGAGTATTTATTGTCAAGAGAATTGAATGTATATAATATTCATAATTGTATTATTTATTATTATTAGTTTATGCTCTAGATGATTGAGTATTATTTTGTATGCATTGTTTTTGGCAATAAAATTTATTATTATCATTTATTGTTTAATTAAACAATAATTGATTAAAATAAAATGTACCTAAAGATGTCTAACACTTTCAATGAAGCTAATCAAAAACATCGGTAATTGATACATTTAAAAATGAATAGTAGGGGTATATAGGGGTAAATGAATGAAAAATAATGATTAAATTATCGTTAGAAAATGCTGAAAATGTGAGAATTATAGTGAGAAGATAAACGTTGGAATGGAAGGTATAAATTGAAATCAATATCGTCATGAAGTTCCAATATTGGAGTTGTAGGCCTATAGAAGAATAACATCGGCCAGCCAGGCCAAATGTGAACATTTTCGGCATTGAAATGAACACTATCAATTCAGCAACATGGTTTGTTGAAAATACGTGAATTTTTCGCCTTTTAAGAGCATGTTATCTGTAGGAAAACAACAAAAGTGATGACCCAGACAACACGTTCGTGTTTGGGAAGTGTAAACACCAAGGCGGAAAAACCGAATTGCTAATTAATTTTATAGTCTTTTTAGCGCATCATTTTCCTTCTTATTAGCTTGGAAATTTATTCAAACTTGACACTTAGTTCTTGAACGAGAAGTGAAATTCCCAATAAAAAACAAAATCTGAAGGAAATAAAAATATAAATGATAATGTAATTAATCCATAAATAATATAGATGCATCTCAAAAGTAAAATAAGAGCACCTATTTATTATGATACAATGGAATATTACATTTGAACGTTCGTCGTTTGGACAATTCAGTTCAAATTCAACACTTCAATAGGCCGTGATGGGGGATAGTATACAATCATGTTTGATTCGAAATTTATATGAAAGAATCGACTTTTCCAGTTATCGTATGACAGTTTGGCATCTTGTGAGAGAGGACACCCTCATCTAAATCAAACAAAATATTTCAAAGAATGAAATAGAATAAACCAAGAATTCAATTTGGATGTCGAACACTTTCACACCAGTAATTATTATTTCTGATCGGTGAGCTCCACTGGCAATCAAGAATGGCCTTTTGTGGAGCCGCAAACACCAATCAATTTATGAAACAACAACATACTCATTCATAATTCCCTCAATAAAGATCCAAAGAAACAACCGGCAACTACACTCAATGTGAATAACAGCCTAGAAAAGACTTTCTTCAGCAGAGACTGCGATTCAAGAATATTATATCTATGTATATCCCAATGATAGCATTATTTAACAAGATTTACAATCCAGGATTATTATTATATATATCTATGTACATTCAAGTCTATCTACACTGACAATATTATTTGACGGGAATAAAGTATATGAGCACGTCTAAACTCCATAGCAGACGTCCATAAAGTATTTTGCCATATTCACCATCCATAGCTTCCATCTTCTTCATCATTTCATTGAATTGGCCATTCTTCAAATAGCTTTCACTTTACCTCTCACAGCAACTGTCAATGGCTTTCTACTGTTGAATACTACTTCAATTGATGGGACCATGTTTTCAATATGAACAATTAACCGCATAAAACAGTTGTGAATGCGGTTTTGGTTGAAAGTTGAATTCAATTAAATGCTTGTTGTTTCTTTGTGTGCACAATAGTATAGTAGAACACTGACATTTCATGAATTTGAAAAATGGCATGATTATCCAATTGGGAAAATAGGAGGGGTCAATCACTCTCAGTCTCAATAGATAAGCAATAGGCCTACGTCGGATTTTTCCAATGAAATCAGACATAATATGGTCTATCAATTGAAAATTTCATGACACATTTGGAACCATTGAATATGAAAAGATGTCTTTCTTACAACATGAGGAGTACTGTTTCAAAATCTAGTATTCCTTTTTTCACCCATTATAAGATGAATTCAGTAATCAGAACAAGTTGAAACGTTAGCGTGTTTCTAGCGATGTGGCTTGAAACATCATCGAAAATATTTTTAATCTATTAACAAATTTTAATAACTAGTAACTGCCATTAATATATTTTATAGACTTTCTCAGTAATTTCCAATAAACAACAATTATTGTTCTCATTTAGGAAGGGAGGTCTCTCAACTCTGACCATATAGCTATGCATTCTATTCATAAAAGTATTGGTCATGAATGGATACACACGTGAAAATACGCTCATCGTACATTGAGCTTTATAGGAAACACCTCTATTCCGGATGTCCGGTCTCGTATCAAATGACAATTCAAGTGGCGAACGGGAAATTCGGATATGCAAAAAGTAAACAGTTGGAACCTGCTAGATTGCATTATTTGGAAAATGTAAGGCAGAATACTGTAATGTTCAAATTTCATTAGTGATTGGAAGTACCGAAATAGAAATAGTTGACATTGAGAGATCCACTGGTTTGTTGATCTATTATTAGTCTGTCAAATGTTCTAAACAAACTTGGAAATTACTAGAAAAACACTGAAGTGTGTTGAGTAATTAGCAGATAATGAGTTGACGTAAAATTCCCGTTGATTACGATTAGGAGATAAGATTTAAACCAGAAGATAAGATTTAAACCATCCATATAGTGATGGATTCAATATTGGAGATGACAAATCAAATGAACAGAGGGTGGGAATCATTATTGATTGGAAGAAAATTTAGATTACTTTGATAAACAAACGTGAAACGTCTTCAATCATTCTGCTAAGAAATCGAACAATTAAAGTTTGATATCTGTGTAGTTGGACACACTAAAAGATTGTAATAGAAAAGATTTAGGCAACTAACAAATAATTTCGCACTGTTCAAGTAAATCTTGCACATAAAACTAGAACTGAAAGCCCACCGAAATATTGATAAGAGTTATCTGTGTAGAGAAATCCTACACTATGGATTTCCAAAAATTGTACAACAATAAATAATTTTTGAAGGCCCATTATATAAATAACTTGATTGAACATTTAAATATTACATAATGTGCAGCATAGCTTTTTTATTTGAATCGGTTCTCCGAGAAGGGCGAGAACCCGTAGAGATGAGAAAATGGAAACTCAAAAGGTCGACAGTGATACTGGAGCCATACTACAGTAATTAAAATTGCAAGATTTCATAACAGGTTCAGATTTCAATTCACTATCAGAAATTGATGAGATGATTCTGTTCATGGACCGTGCATGAGATGGGCACATTATGCAATACCGGTATCATGAAAAATCAATGTTGGTACTGTATACACGATAGACTATAATTATGGCATCACGTCAAATTCACAGATATTTGATTTTGTCACGTCAAATTCACAGATATTTGCTATCATCACGTAACATATCGTTTTCAAAGGAAGATAAGAAAGTGTTAGCTTAGCCCCTCGAGAGTATGGTACGGTACCGGTACGTAAACAAATAATTGAAAACGCAAAGGGGTGCAATTTTTTTAGTTTATTATTCCAACTCCCAAAATAATAATACACAAATAGTGTATTATTATTGATTACAAATGCCGTTCTTTTTATGTTGAATAATTTTTTCCAACACCACAGTGAATCTGTTAGTTAGAATCTATTTTTAACCTAATATAGTTAGGTACTACACTTGAAATATACGGCAAATTGGGTGCCCCTCTCCTCTCCACCATAAATAAAAGTCAGCAGATATTGGCAATCTCAATTTAGTTTGATTTTACTATTGAATTACCGGAATATCTAATTATTGTAATCATTCACGGTATTGTATGTAGGTAAAAATTATAAGAAAGCATAACAGAATAAATTTTATGGCTCTAATATTAAATGAATGAGAACAAATCTTCTATTAAATTGGCTGTATTATTAGTTGATGACTCAATCTCCTCTTAATAAATTACCAATTAATGTGTAATGTGACCTATACATTACAATATTCAGATGTACCCACAAGGGTAGAATCGAAAAATTTGTTGAATTTTTGATGGTGAAGAATAGATAAAGTGGGAGGGTAACATGTCTCCAACTATATGAGGGTAATATATCTCCAACATATCAATGAGGTGATACATTCATTGGTGTTACTTTACTGGCCAAGGGGTTGGTGGCAATCTTATTCCAGTAGCCTACATCAGAATTTGTAATACATCTATTTTGGTCGGGTGTGATAGTTCAAATACAGCCAACATATTAAATACGGCAAGCCTGGATTATTTACTAACAGTCCATCATAAAACATGTGGAAGACAACGCATTTATATTATTTATGAGAGATATAAATTATATTTTGTTTATATTGATTAGAATTTTAGAATACAATTTTGATCAGCTAGTTCACAAATGTAATTTGGTAGAAAAGGGATAAAAAAGTCAAATTTAAAATTAACAAATGTACCTATGGGGTTATTTGATAAAATCCTCTGATTTTCTTTTGCTATTTATTAAATGAGAGAATGCCGGTTCCACATAAATTTTTAACCTTCAAGATAAAAAAATATTGTAGCCTAATAATTAATTATTACGGTAGTGATAGATACAAATTCAGCTCAATTTCCTTACCGGAGATAGTTCCGCTTCCCCATCACTCAGATCTATCGAGGGTTGGCCGGGGTGTTTAGACCGCTTGCATTGATTTCTGCACTTTTCACCCAGCTTTGGCGAATTCATGACGATTTGATCATATCAACAACCGTAGAACATCAAAGATTTGGGCAACCAACAAATAATTTAGCACTGTTCAAGTAAATCTTGCACATAAAACTAGAACTGAACGCCCACCGAATTATTGATAACAAACACAAAACTGAACCATTCACCGGAGCAGGAATAGACATGTACGAACAGAACATCATCTGAAGCCCGCACCTGCGCTACTGCGATCTGTGATATCATTTTCAACCCGCGAAAGTCCATACATGATAAACCAGGTTACAAGACCAACCGTCCAGAGAGCAGCACTATACGGAAAAGAAGCCATCAAAATTCTAACCTACAAATCGATCTCGTGTTTACCTTTTTACTGCAAATCGAAAAGTCTGTTCTCTGATGTTTTTGTGGATAGTAGAAAGATCTAGAAAATAAGATTATTTTGGGATAATTTGTTTGCTTGAATTGGTTTAAAAAGAATTATATAACTGTTTGCATTACACAAACTGCGTCAACTACAACTGAAGGTAATTTTTATTACATTGTATGTTCAAAATTGTTTTCTTTGCAATATAACCTAAACTCAGTCGTTATTCTGACCACAGCTAAAACACAATATTTGTTATTTGTGAGATTCTTGTCAAATTTAATATAAATAACATGTAGTTAACAGCTTTTGTTTACTTGATTAATTCTTCTCATGATTTTGATGAGTCTTTGTTTCGATGAGAACTCCAGAAGTAAGTTAAGTTAATGTGGTACAGGCCTGTGCTAACCTAATAATATTCATTGAATCCATGCAATAATTTGTTGTATTCAAACTATTGTTTTATACTTGTTGAATTTTGTAATAATTATTTGGGAGAAACAGTTTTGGGCTGTGTCAGCTTGTCCTACCCCATTCATTTCAATAAATAATTGTGTATCATTGAATCAATGAATAAATTCACATTCCAAGTTTCGAAAATTGTTATTAAATGTATTATTTTTGTTTGAAAAGGGTTATGTTATATTGAGGAGGAATTCCTGAGCTACAACTGGAACGTTTCAATCCGCTTTAGGCCTACAGTGTAGTAGCTACCTAGCTACCTACAGTATAGAAGCTACTTAGCTACCTACAGTGAAGTAGCTGCAGCCGAGCGACTAGAGTTGCTTCAGTCTACCAATTCCATCTCAAGCTTAGATGAACTTTTAAAAAACAGATTAATCTTTATTTTTCTCTTGATTCGGTGTTCTACCTAGATAGAACCTACACATATATTATTTTCTTTTAGAATTAAATTTCGTTTGATGATAAAGTATTTGAAATCTTTTGCAGCAAACATGATCATTCCAATCAGATGCTTTACATGCGGCAAAGTGATTGGCAACAAATGGGAGGCATATCTTGGACTTCTACAAGCAGAATATACAGAAGGGTAATATCATTACCGTAATTCAATTTGTTAATCTTGTAACACTAGACAAAAGTGCTTTTCACATGCAACTTGTGCTCATTCATAAATATATATTCAGACTAGGACCTCCTATACCGGGTGTGGCATCAAAACTTCCTTTTTACTTTCCTTGCCCTACTACCATAGGTAAGGAAAGTATAGCTTTCCAAAAAAAAATAAGGTACCCCAATTTCAAGTTTTCTATACGTTTCAAGGTCCCCTGAGTCCAAAAACATAATTTTTGGGTATTGGTCTGTGTGTGTGTATGTCTGTGAACACGATAACTCCATTCCTAATTAACCGATTGACTTGAAATTTTAAACTTAAGGTCCTTATACCCTGAGGACCCGACATTCAATAAAATTCAATTCAAGATGGCGGAAAAAATGGCGGATAATTACTAAAAAACCATGTTTTTCACGTGTTTCTCGAAAATGGCTCTAACGATTTTCTTCAAATTCATACCATGGATAGCTATTTATAAGCACTATCAACTGGCATAAGTCTCATTTCAGGGAAAATTTCAGGAGCTCCGTAATATTCTTGAGAAAAATGGCGGATAATGACTAAAAAGCCATTTTTTCACGTTTTTCTCGAAAACGGCTCCAACGATTTTCTTCAAATTCATACCATGGATAGCTATTCATAAGCACTATCAACTGGCATAAGTCTCATTTCAGGGGAAATTTCAGGAGCTCCGTAATATTCTTGAGAAAAATGGCGGATAATGACTAAAAAGCCATGTTTTTCACGGTTTTCTCGAAAACGGCTCTAACGATTTTCTTCAAATTCATACCATGGATAGCTATTTATAAGCCCTATCAACTGACATGAGTCTTATTTATGAGAAAATTGCAGGAGCTCCGTAATATTCTTGAGAAAAATGACAGTTACTAAAAAACCATTTTTTCACGATTTTCTCAAAAACGGCTCTAACGAATTTTTTGAAATCTATACCCTGTATAGTCATTTATTAGCTCTATCAACTGACATGAGTCTTTTTCCTGGGGTACTAATGAGGGGTCCACCCAATCCTTGAGAAATGGACTTTGTAACCTCCTTCTCGTGCATGAGGTAGGTTGGTACACGGTTTTTACTTTTTCTTCTTCCATATACCGTGGGTAGTTAGAGCAGTTTATAAAAAGAACACAGTCATAGTCAAGATATTTCATCTGTAGAACAGCTGTTTTGACGAATTTAAAAAAAAATCATCGAATTTCACAATTTACATAAAGGAAAAAGTACTCTGAAAACAATTGTATATACACATATACAGTAGTCTGATCGTAGTTGCAAATATGTTGCCGTCAATCGTCATTATGTTATTCCCCTAAATTATTCTCGTTTGATAATGAGGCTTATAGTTCAATGAGCAAGGAAAGTTGTGTGAGTGTACCACACCAGATTTTTTAAAGTGAACGCCATCCATTCAGGTGATGTCGTAGTAGAGCGAAATTGGTCTCTTCAGAGAGGTCAGACTATAATGGATTCTCCCCGACATGTCCAGTCGCCATCATGCTTTGGAACATTGAGAAGCGCGCATTTGCCGTTGAGACTTATTTTTCGAGCGGATGATCTGTGATCACAACCGAGCGCGCATTTCAAAATCGCTTTAATTCAGCCCCTTTGGCTACTGTCCCGGACCGGAAATCAATATTATTACGTGGGTCACTACGATCAAACTGCGAGTGCGAAAAGACGAAGAACTGAATCCTCTCGGCCCATTAAGTCACCTGAGAATATGGAGACAGTGAGAGTTTCAATGTTGCAATCACCACAGCGTTCTGCGCGCAAACATGCTTTTGCTCTTGGACTTTCCGATCGTTCTGTGAGACGAATTCTTCATGCTGATCTTCTTTTCCATCCATACAAGATGACAATCGGGCAGGAACTTTCTGAACGTGACTTCAATAATTGAGGGAACACTTTCCAAGACGTCTCATCTCAATTAGGAGTGATTTGGAATGGCCAGCCCGATCTCCCGATTTGAACCCTTGTGATTTTTTGTGTGTGGGGGATTTAAATCCCTTGTTACTGTCCAAGGACCCTTCAAGATATTAAGACCAATTTTAGAGTAGAAATTGCTAACATAACGCCTGCAATGCTGGCAGGAGTCATGACAGACGCCAGAAATCGGTTTAATATTCAAAACATTATAATATATGTGTCTACAATACAAGAAATAAATACAAACTTTCTGATCAAAAGAGTTTTATTTACTTTTGAAAAAGGAAGTTTCGCTGCCGCACTCTGTATACTACTACTATACAGCAAGTCCTGTTGAGATCCAAATATTTTACTGAGGTCAATATTCAGTACGTTTCACCAAGAATCTACTATAATAGAGCTACCTCAAGAGGCACAGACAGCCCTTATCTGTCTGATGCCGGCGCCACACTCTTGCCGAGCGTGTACAAATGAGCGCGAAAGTGTACATGGCTACTGCATAAGCACACAGGAGGCGCGCCGCGCCGCCCTTCTTAAATGAATCTTTCTCACTTCTGAAGTCTTCCTCACAGTCCTGGGATCGGGGAATCGTGCTAATATTAGCATTAACGGAGGCGAGCTCGCTCCCTATAGGCGCATTCCAACTTACTTAGATGCTGAGTATTTAACCAGAAGATTATTTTTAATTTGTGAAGCGCAGCGCGTGCCTTCTGTGTTCTTTGAGCTCAACACTTCCTAACGCCACCGTTAATCATATACATCAGCGTACATTCTTTAATTTATGCTGAGGTTGAACACAGACGGTGTCATCATCAGTGACACTCCAAATAAATTCGTGATATTTGACTATATAATCTACTTCCTGCACAAATCAAGTCAATAGAAAACCCAAGAAGATTCAAAACTGCCGCTAAGAACTGGATTATTTCAACTGGAAGACATCATATAGAAAACATAATCTCAAACAATATGTGAGCTCACTTACCCAACGTACGGTATTTGCAGTTTGCACCCCCACCCAGAATCTATTACTACTACTAACACCTACTCTAGTACATTGGTTTCCCATAGTTAAGTAGGTTAATTAACTAATTAAATTCCATATTTTTTTATAGACCCATTTTGTATTGTATTTTAGATATTTTGTACTATTTAGGTTTCAATTGCTTGTTTGTATTTTTTTAAAGGAAATAAATTTATTTATTATTATTTATCTATATACAGTATATAAAAGCGAAATGGCAATCACTCACTGACTGACTCACTCACTCGCTGAACTAAAAATCTACCGGACCAAAAAGGTTCAAATTTGGTAGGTATGTTCAGTTGGCCCTTTAGAGGCGCACTAAGAACGGATTTGGAAAAATTTCCAAAGATATGCCCAAAATCTGCGTTTTTCCAGCATTTTCTCAGTTTTATCGAGAACAAATGAACAGAAAATGTTCAAATTTAGTACGGAAGCTCAGCTAGGGTGTAATAATGTTGAATTAGAAGGAATTTGCAATAATGTCAAAGATACGCCCAAAATTAGCGTTTTTTGCTTTTTCTTAGATTTATCGAGAACAAAAATTGTTCAAATTTAGTACAGAGGTTTAGCTAGTCTACAAATTTTGTGATGAGGTGACTTTAATATTTCATCAAAGATACGCCCAAAATCAGCGTTCTTCCAACGTTTTTCTTAGCTTTTCTGCGTTTTCTCAGTACTTTGACTTTCTGATGGAATGAAGCATGCTCAAATGAAAAATGATCTCATTTTTGGACGATCCAGTCGGGGGTCCAGGCGGAGCCCCCTGGCTTGACGGATATGGCGAGCGAAGCGAGCCTTACGGCTAGTTATTTATATTTGTTTTTTAATCATGAATAAACATGTCACTAAATACTGTGCCATAACTGAGATGCTATACATGGTACTAACTCAAGAAAAAGGTTGAAATTGCTGTGGCTCAAGGGCAGAGACTTTTATCTTGTGACTAAGCCATCTTTGTAGTTTTTTATGAGTTCCAAACCACAGGAAAGTGGGTTTGCAGCTCTGTTTTCTGCATTTAACAGATTTGGACTATTGTATAAACAAAATTAATTTAGAATGCTAGTATAATTACAGAAAAAACAATGATTCCATGATTATTCAATTTGATGGTGATGTTGGATACTTTATCCTGAAGTCAAAATTCTATTGGTACTGTCACTGTGCCGTTGAAAGAATTACTTCGTAAAATATTTCCACCGATCATCCTAACAAAACACAACTCTTATAAAAGCTTAAAAACTTGGAAATCATCTAGATACGGATAGTATCTATAATTCAAATATATATAGTCTATAATTCTATTGGAAATGCACAGTAATATTGTTTTTGGGACGAATTTGTGACAGAATTTCAATATTTTTTTCAGAGATGCTCTGGATGCCCTTGGACTGAAAAGGTACTGTTGCCGGCGGATGCTTCTAGGACACGTCGACTTGATCGAAAAACTTCTCAATTATGCTCCTCTTGAAAAGTGAAAGACATTACTTGAATTTGTTCTAATACACCTTCTTTTTACCTTTGTTTTAAGCTATGACAATTTGAATGTAAATACCTAATAAATAAAGTACTGTATTTGTAAATTATTATTTTACTTTCATCCCTCAATACTTCACTCAAGAAAGCGCACTAATAATATTGAATGAAAATTATTATAAAAAAATTAAACAACTAGTACCCATTTGTTTTTTTTACTAGTTGATTCATTAGAAAAAATTATTGAGAATCACTGGAAAAATACAAAAAATGTCTAATATACACTAATGTTCATCCGTCTCCTTACACACGCACATGAGACATGAAATACTTTATTTAGGCATCAGCATCATCCAAAATTAAAGAAAAATTGGAATTTTATTTCAAAATCTATACAACTTTTTGTAATTCGAATATCTACAGAGGAATTATTCCAATTCACCATAAAATAATATAAAGTGAATTGTGAATGTTATACTAGGTTAAATTAAACTACTTGAAACTAAACAAATTCAACAGACGAATACATAATTATTTAAATTATTCAAAGTCATTTAAAAAGTCAAACATTTATTTAAACCTTTTATAAAAACTTATAGTGATGAAAAGAGAGTTTTATTGCTAAAATTATGCAATGCCACGAGCTTGATTGATAAATTGGCAGTATACAGCTAGAATCTAATGGTTAGTACAACTAAAATATACATAAAAATGGACTAAAGTAATAAACTGTTTGTTATGGAAAGCCAGATCTAGAAAATAGTACCTTAGGTGAGAACTTTTTTGACATATCCAAATTACCCGTTTGTCATCAATATTCACAGTCATGGAACCTTTATATTAATCTCTAGGATAAACTCATAATACATTTTGTTGATATAAATTACCACTAATGAACTGTAAACTGCTCTATGAGAAGTAGATATAATACAAATTATGATTTTTAGAAAATGCCACCAGATAAGAGGGGGTTCGTTCATGTAAACTGGAATGTAAACTTTTATAACAAAAATAAACGTAGAATTCTAAACTTAGTCGTAGTTACTACTGGAAAGATAACACTCTAAATGCAGTTCTGAAAAATACGTAGAACGTTTAAACAAATTGAAATAGTAAAAATAACAAGATGAAGATGAGAACAATTATTTGAAGATATATAGAACTAGTTATGATTTCTCTATGCTGAGATATGTAGACTATTTCTGAATAACGGTAAAATTTGCGTTATGTTATTCAAATTCGATACAGTTGAGCAAAATTTTAAAACCCTGAGGAAAACTCCCTAATGTTTTAACATTTAAAATTCGTTGAGATTAAACTTCTTAAAATATTCTACTTAGCAATTATTACTACCCAAGTTGATGAGGGTTTTCAATGTAAGACATGGAGACACTATCACTCGATAACTTTACAAAGATGACTTTTGAGAAAATTAACTTAGAAATTTGTATGGAAGTCCATTGATTACTTACAGAAATCGTCAATCACCAAAAGCCTTCTTATCACTGGTAACCTTCAATCTAGGAAAGTCTTATTGTCAGGTTCTATGTCTTATGATGGAAATTATTCAGTGAAAATGGAAAACGCCATACCCGAGGGAGGTTTAGTTTTCTTTTTAATTTTCATTCGGTCAGGTTTCTGTTCGCTTAGATTAGAGCTGCTCTTCTTCTTCACCAGTGAAGGGTCTTTTTCTCTGCCAACTTTTTCTTGTTTGACTGAGATGTTGAGCTTATCCAAGTCTAATCCATTGACAAAACCTCGGGAGGATGATGCGACTGCTGAACTAGTTGCCGGTTTAGAATCTGTTTCGGTACTTCTTGAGCTTTTTTGGTTGATTTTCTTATCACAGTTACTGGATTCAGGTACGTGTTTATTGTCGTTAGAGGTAGAAGGCACTTCTTGAGAAATCTTCAATTTTTCGAAGGTGGGATCCAAGCTTGTAGCAATGTTCTCGTGGTTGGGTTCTTCATCACAATTTTCTAATTCAGGTACTTTATCGTTGCCATTTGTGGCCAAAGCCA
Source organism: Nilaparvata lugens (assembly GCF_014356525.2). Classification (NCBI taxonomy): domain Eukaryota; kingdom Metazoa; phylum Arthropoda; class Insecta; order Hemiptera; family Delphacidae; genus Nilaparvata; species Nilaparvata lugens. Next base: position 18,799,209 of record NC_052509.1, read on the forward strand.
ATTTTTCCGACTCAGCAATTTCAAGCTCATCAACATGTCCGCTAGAGCTCAACTTTTCCACTCCTACCTCGCAGCCCATGACGTCATCGCTGATCAGGTTTTTGTCGTTTCGGTAAAACTTGATGCTTTGGCCATCTTTGTCGTCGTCCACGTCGGAATTATCGCTGTCGTCAGCGAAAAGTCGGACGGGAAGCGCTTTGGGCTCGGGATGCGGAGTGCTCGCGGTCGCCGGGGCCACGGAACGGCAAGAGGCGCTGCTCTTCTTCCCAAAGTGGATCATTGGTGTTTGAAATTCGCACATGTCCTTTTGGCCAGCTGAAAATTGAGGAAAATTGTTACGACTTATTCTTGGTTTATACAGACTATTATCATTGAAATGATTGGGAGAAAAAAGGCAAAACTTGAGCCATTCCCCTCTCGAATTTAAATATAATGAAACCGTCTGATATAAAATTAGATCATTTTCACACAATTCATCCCGAATTTAGTTCCAAAAAAGAGTATTAATAGGAATATAGTTTTATCCATTATATTCATCATTCATTCATTTATGACAATAATATTAATTACAAAATTCGGAATGAACCAGCAGGCATTTGACCATTGATCATTAGTAGTGTTTTTGTAATTCATACATTGTTTTTTCCTCTAATTTCAAAATATATTACACTTCGTATATAATATATTTTCGGTGCATTTCAAGCATAAAGGTGCGTACAGACTTTCGCTCTGCTCCGCAACCGAACGTCACTCCAGCAGAGCGATTGATGATCGACCGGGGAGCAAGAGTTGTTCGCCCGGGGAACGCGAGAAGAGCTAACATCTTCCGTAACGTTCATGATGGGTGCGACTGCCGAGCGGGGGCGTAGCGACTGCGGTGCGATGGAGGAACGAGGGCGGTACGAGGGCGGAGCGTGCTCGGTGCGGGTTGGAGGCGCGTATATGTGTACGCAGCTTTAAATGTCATGCATTACCCTGTATAAAGCTGTATTTATAAGTATGGAAAGTATAATTTATATTATTTAGGACGGTTGAATGGAAGATACATGGCTGCGGCCTAAACTCTATTTCGCCCTTCAAGAAAATGGATAAATAGCCTAATATTCAGGTTATTTCCAAAGTTTATTTTCAAACATCGACCCATGTTTTTCCCCCTATTCATAAGTATCTAACCTTGAGTTAAGTGTAAGAGAGGGCCGACTGCGCCCTAACTTCGCTCTCCCAGGTATAAAATAAAAGCAGTCATTTTATTCTATTCTTCTAGCTTATGCTTAGCAGACACATCAATCTCAACCAAGTTCGGGTTAGTTTGCAAACTAAAGGTTGCTAAAGTTTGCTAACATCACGAGTATCCACATATCCACAGCAGATTACGGAATATCCAAACACTTTCTTGTGGTGCATCGATTATTGCAGCTTATCATTACGGTTCTAGTTCAGACCAATACACCAAAGCTGGGTCAAGTCTTGAAACAACTTTATAAATTGAGCCCTATTTTGATTACAATTCAGTTTAAACAAACTTTTTTTGGAATAATAACATTTTATTATAAATACAAATGAATGATAACGACTGTAGTTCATAGAACTACATGAAGCCTATGAAATAAAATAATTGAAGAAATCTTACTTTGAATAGCGTGTCGTTTATTGTAAATGGCAGCCCTGATTTCCTCCAGCTGAAATTCGCGGCCTCCGACATAGACCTTGTGCTTGGCGTACATCACTTTCTTGGTAGGATCGGGTGCCTCAAAGATGGCCACGGGGCAAGCTATGTCAATCGCTCTGATCGACTTCAGCGCTCGCGGAACAATCGGAGTCTGGTAGTTTGTTTTATTTGCTTCTTCTGCGTCTTGGTGCACTGCAAAATACAGTTTTACAATAGGATTAGATTTAATTGCAAGTTGATATTAAGTTCTCTACCACAACCCAGAGTGGAAGAAACATTATGTTCTTTAAAATATGGCAAAGTCGGTACGAGGTGGAACTATCCGTACGACTCTCCTCGCCAGTATAATTTATATATTTGTATCAATAATACTTTAAATTTAACCTTGTTTAATGATAACCTTATTTATTTATACATTATTATTATTATTATTGTTATCTTTTAATATTTGTTAATTCCAAGTTATTAGCTAGAAGTAGTAGTTCTGGTGAGAACTACCTATCTTATTATTATTCAACCCATTATTACTTTCCGTGCCCTATTACCATAGGTAAGGAAAGTTTGCTTTCCGAAAAAAATTAAGGTACCCCAATTTGTAAATTTCTATACGTTTCAAGGTCCCCTGAGTCCAAAAAAGTGGTTTTTGGGTATTGGTCTGTGTGTGTGTGTGTGTGTGTGTGTGTGTGTGTGTGTGGTGTGTGTGTGTGTGTGTGTATGTGTGTGTGTGTGTGTGGTGTGTGTGTGTGTGTGTGTGGTGTGTGTGTGTGTGTGTGTGTGTGTGTGTGGTGTGTGTGTGTGTGTATGAGTGTATGTGCGTCTGTGTACACGATATCTCATCTCCCAATTAACGGAATGACTTGAAATTTGGAACTTAAGGTCCTTACACTATAAGTATCCGACATGAACAATTTCGATCCAATGCGATTCAAGATGGCGGCTAAAATGGCGAAAATGTTGTCAAAAACAAGGTTTTCGCGATTTTCTCGAAAACGGCTCCAACGATTTTGATCAAATTCATACCTAAAATAGTTATTGATAAGCTCTATCAACTGCCACAAGTCCTATATCTGTAAAAATTTCAGGAGCTCCGCCCCATCTATGCAAAGTTTGATTTTAGATTCCCAACTATCAGGCTTCAGATACAATTCAAACAAAACATTTCAAGTGAAAAAGATTGAGCATAAAAATCTCTACAATTAATGTTCAGTTACATTTTCACCTAAAATTGAAAATAAGCTCGAAATTCGAGAAAATGTGATTATTTCAATAATTGCAAACTCTTGGCAATGTTGATTCTATTAAATAATTATTCACTATGAAGAGATAGCAGACCTCGTGTGTTTCCAGCGTTATTGTCCTGTCACCAGCTGGCTCAGATCTTTGAATAGTAGTAGACTTGAGATGCGCGGGAACACTAGCGTCTGGTGATCAATTTTCATAACGGCAAGGAAAGTTGTGTGAGTGCGCCACACCAGATTTTTATTATTGTTATCTTTTAATATTTGTTAATTCCAAGTTATTAGCTAGAAGTAGTAGTTCTGGTGAGAACTACCTATCTTATTATTATTTAACCCATTATTATATTACGAAAAATTGCTGATTAGTCTTTTTAGACTAGATTGCAATAAAAAATATAACCTTGAAGTTTTATTATTACAAACTGAATGGAAAAATACTTTTATAGCAATAAAAATACAAGTAGGTTTAAATGTTGTCATAAGAAGTAGGACCTGTTTACTGAAATGTAGAAGTCTTATGATCCTTGCCTTGAGAGACAAACCAAACCAATGTTAATCAGGTGCTGACTTCAAAGTAAGTGTGAGTCTCAAAGCGAAAAAAACTCTGAGTGTGATCAACGAGACAATTTAGACTCTTTAAAAGAGTTTTTCACTGAATTTATTAATTGTAAATTTGAGGAACTGAATAATACTATTTCCAACTTAAATAGTATTACTGTTGAATTGAAAAACACGCTTAAGAAAGTCTGTGATGAAAATACCGCTTTGAAAACTAGTTATGATAAACTGGCTATTGAAAATTCAAAACTGCAACGAGCTATTAATGACCTAAAACAGCATTCGTATTCCGATAATTTAGAAATTGTGGGAGTCCCGGAAACCAGAAATGAAGATGTTTATTCTGTGCTACAATCTACAGCCCTGGCAGTAGGAGTTCCATTCAAAAGAGAGGATATTTCCATCGCCCACAGGGTCCCTTCAGCTAAGAAAAAAACTAAACCAATCATCGTTCGTTTCGTTTCGCGGACTACAAAACTACAATGGAGAGATGCTGCAAAGAAAAAGAAAAACCTGTGTTCCACCGATATTCATCCTAATCTTTCACCTCAGAATATTTACATCAACGATCATTTAACCGCGCTCAATAAGATCCTTCTTGGGAAAGCTAAAAACATGGCCAGAAATGGCGAGTTAGCCTATGTATGGGTAAAGGAGGGAAAGATTATGGTTAGGCAGAGGGAGGGTTCACCAGCAAAAAGAATTTCAGATGAGGAGGATCTTTCAAAATTCATGAAAACTTAATAACTTTAGTATTTGTTACAATAAAAACTAAAAATCAGGATAACCAAGAATGAACTTAGAAATAAAATAATAGCAGAAAAAAGCAAATAGACTCTCTTATTATTTCTTTTTGAATTCTATTTATTTCCAGTTTATCATTTAAATTTAGTAGATTTGTTCATACGACTAATTTGATAATAAGGTTGATTGATTTATAATATTATATTGTTTTAATATTTTGTTATATTGTTGTATAATAATTTATAATTTTGTGGCGTCTTGAGGAACCAAGGAGTCGGTTTCAATAATATCTTATTTTCAATTTTTAATCTTAATTTATTTTCTTAATTTATTCCATTTTCCATAACTTTTTTAGTCTCTTCATTTTATAATCTTTTATTTTTTCTTTTTTATGGTTCTAGAAACTGATTTTGATGAGCAGATTTCCCTTTAATGTTACAATACGATCGAAATAGAGAATATTTTCCAGTGCAAGACAGAGTTGTTTGGTGATAGATTATGCAATTCCTTTCTTAATATAATTCACCTAAATATTAGAAGCTTGAATAAAATCTTTGACGATTTTTCCTATATAATTAGTAATTGCTCAGTTGATTTCCATATAATTATTCTGACTGAAACATGGGTGGTTGATGATGATAATTTCAATTTCAGCTTGAACGGATATTCAGTAATAAATAAGTTGGGTAAAATTAACAAATGTGACGGAGTCTGTATATTTTTCAAAAATAGCTTAATCGTAGACGAGTTAACTTGTGAGATTACTGAAGCAAGCTCTGTCTGCTTGGATGTACAAGTGCCAGGAGTAAAAGATAAGATTACAATTATCGCTGTTTATAGATCGCCTGCATCGAATGCAGATACGTTTCTGAACAGCTTAGATGAATGCTTGCTATCTCTCAGAAATAGAGCTAATATAATCTTTGCAGGTGACATCAATATTCACTTAAATGATAATAATACCATTTCCAGCGATTATTTTAGCACACTATCCTTAAATGGTTTGAAGTCTTATATTAATAATAAGCCTACCAGAGTTCATGGCAGCACAGAATCATGCATTGATCATATTTTTTTTAAAAACTCTACTTTTAATCCTGATAATGTAATTAGCTCAATTATCAAAACAAGCATTACTGACCATTTTTGTATCAGTATTCATGTTGATCTTTCAATTGATTTTCTTAAAGCCGCTAAACCTGTCCATTCTTATAAGAAAATTTACTATAATAAATTACTGTTATCTATTGGGGAGGAGAATTGGGAAGGTGTGCGTAACCCAAACTTACATGTAAACGAACAAATGCTTTTCTTCACCGAAAAGATAACTAGTTACATTGAACAAGCAACTGTTAAAGTGCATATTCCGCATAAATTTCAATCATTGAAACCCTGGATCACCAGGGGTCTCGTTCTGTCAATTGCTAAACGTGATAAATTATTTAAAAGCCTCTCAAAGCAACCTTTTAATGTTATTTTAAAAAACGAATTTATCGCTTACAGGAATATGCTGAATAAATTATTGAAACAGAGTAAATGTGATTATTATAAAAATAAAATTAGCCAAAATAAAAATAATGTAAAGAAAGTCTGGGACACGTTAAATGAGATGTTGGGAAGAAAACGAAAATCAACTCCTCCCAAAATTGATGCTGATATTTTAAATATCCACTTCGCCGAAGTAGGTAAGAACTATGCTGAAAAACTGAAAAGCGAAAATCCCATCTCATCTGTGGGAAATAAGTTTAGGGATTCATCTATAAGAGATCATGTATCTTTTTTCCTAACACCTACCACTGAAATTGAAATATCTACTTTGTTAAGTTCTCTAAATGATAACTCTGCTCCGGGAATTGATAGAATAAGTAATAAATGTTTGAAAATTATCCGGCCTCACATTGTAAAACCCTTCTCAGAAATAATTAACCGTTGTTTTTTGGAAGGCTGCTTTCCTGATAGTTTGAAGTTGGCAAATATTATACCGCTACATAAGTCTGGTGATCATAAAGACCCAACAAACTACCGTCCAATCAGTCTGCTGAGTGGTATCGCTAAACTAATTGAAAAATTGATCAAGTCCCAGCTAGTTTGTTACCTACTTAAACATAATGTCATTCATAAAAACCAATATGGATTTCAGGCGAACAAAAGTACAATTGATTCTATAACCCTCTTAACCCAAACAATTTCAAATAACTTCACTGAAAATAAAAAACAATAGCTACCTTCCTGGACCTAGCCAAAGCTTTTGATACAATCCCACATTCCAAATTACTAAAAAAAGATAGAAAAGATTGGCATACGCGGTTTACCCCTCAAATTATTTGGCAGTTATTTAACAAATAGATACCAAATCCTTACTATAGGAAATAAAACTAGTTTTAAACAGTTGAATGATTACGGTCTTCCTCAAGGAACTGTTTTATCTCCGATTCTCTTTCTTCTATATATTAATGATTTAATCAAACTTGAATTGAAAAACTGTGTGACACTCGCTTTTGCGGATGATACCGCTTTAGTGTTTACCGGACCGTCTTGGGAGGAGGTGAAGAAAACTGCAGAGTTGGGATTGAAGACTGTTAAGACCTGGTTAGATGAGCACATTCTCACTCTTAATTCGAATAAAAGCGTCTTCATGACCTTCTCTCCCAATATGGTTGGCCAACCACTTGATCTAGACCACATTCATATTCATGATTTAAACTGTACTCTTTCAATCTCGAACGATAGCTGTGGCTGCTCTAAATTGAAAAGAGAAAATTATTTTAAATATCTAGGCGTTATAGTTGATCAGCATTTGCGATGGGATATTCACATAGATAAGCTTTGTAATAAACTCAAGCACTGGATAAACAAATTTTATAATATCAGCAGGTTGGGTAACATAGCCGTTTCAAAATTAGTTTACTTTGCCTACATTCAATCTCATCTTCAGTATGGTATAAAAATTTGGGGTGCATCTTATTCGAATCACTTCAATAAGATATTCACCATCCAAAAAGCATTATTAAAGGCAATTTTGGGCAAACCTAAACGATTTCCAAGTGACAGTATTTTTATTGAATTGAATGTATTGACGGTTGAGCAGCTGTATATAAAGAATTTGATTATTTACATTAATAAACATAGAGAACTTTTCAACCTCCGTATATCGCCTTACAATCTCCGTCCCTCAACCATTACCTTTGAACCACACAATGCAGTTCTATCCATTTGTAGAAGACAGTTTGATTATATTGTTATAAGCTTATAAATGTGATACCTACTTTTTTTATAACAGATAATTTGAATGGAAGACTTCTGAGAGAGATAGATTTATGGATTGCTTCTTCACATCCTAGGATAAGTGATTTCTTGTAATATTGTAACTAGGATAAGTTCACAATCATTCAAGAATGTCTGCTTTTTTATTTTATTATCTCGTATTTTCTTACTTTTTTTTACTTTCCTTCTTTGTATTTTTTCAAATTTAGATGTTAATAGGAATCCACCAATTTTATTTATCTTAGAAATAATTTTGTATTAGTAATAACACTCGGCCCCTGCGCTCAGGTTTTTAACCTTTTCAGGGACTTTCCGTATTTAATAATAATACTATTTTACTTTTACTTATATTGTTAATTGTCAATTGTATTTATGTAATTATACATTCATGTATGCATTGTATGAAGGAAAAATAAACTATTGATTGATTGATTGATTGACTTCATAATGTAAATCTCGCTATTAAGGTTAGCATAATGAAATAAATCACTGAATCCTGAAAAATATAAAACCTTTGTTAAAATAATGCTGGAACAAAATGTTAGTTGATTCTCGTTTAACAGAGATTACAGTAATCACTATATATAAAAATGAATGTGTGTTTGTTAGTTTGTGTGCTTGTTTGTTTGTTTGTTCCCTATAGACTCGAAAACTACTTGACAGAACGGCATAAAACTTTGCGAATATGTTGTGTGAATATTGGGGATGGTTTCTCACCATAAATTTTAATAGGGGTTCTAATAATAATTATTTATTAATCCATTTTACAGACCTATGTTTTGAAATTTTCGGCCGAGTGGCTACTTATAGTTTAGCATCTAAAGTTACCAGCTGTATAATAAACACGTCACCCTGTGATCCAAATAATAATTATTACCACTCCCCTATCATTGAGAAACTCATGAAAGAGAGTTGTTCATATTGCAATCATTAATTGATTACCAAAGAATGACAGACTAGATTGAATTTTTCTTTGAATTTAGCTTAGCATATTTTCATCCTAAAATTGAAGATGGAAAGAATATGGAATTCTGTGTAATTCATCGTACATCGCATATTTCCTGGACCAACAACAACTTTGAAAACATTAAAATTTATCTTTGAAACACTGATCTAACCTACCGGTATCAATTTTTTAATTCAACAATTCACTGATAGATATTACTACCAAGTGATTGAGAATATGTTGCAATGTCGGAATAATAAATGCTGCATGACTAAGCACATAGGAAGTCCGTATTGAGATGTAAATGAAAATATTGATTGTCAGATAAATTTCATGATTCACCAAATAAAGTCAAGTGTGACATGAGATACATTGACTTTTTGGCGGTACGAAGTTCACCGGGTAAGCTAGTCTATATATAAAAATGAATGTCTGTTTGTGTGTTTGTTTGTTCCCTATAGACTTGAAAAATACTTGATAAACGGCATAAAACTTTGGGAATATGTTGTGAGAATATTGGGGATGGTCAAATTTTAATAGGGGGGCTGATAATAATTATTTATTAATCCATTTTACAGACCTATTTTTTCGAAATTTTCGGCCGAGAGGCAACCGAAAAACGGAAAGATGATCATGATTCAAGATCATATTGTGATAATATGATTTAGCAACTAAAGTTACCAGCTGTAATAAACACGTCAACCTGTCATAAATTGTTCACTGGTATTAAAATGGTAGTTTGGAGTTGAAGTGCAGTTGATTGGTACCAGCTGTAGATAATGGGTCCTTAGAAGACCTATACTAAAGATAATCATCACTCCCTTATCATTGAGAAACTGGAAAATGTTGCTAAAAAATTATTTACCTCATGAAAGAGAGTTCTTCATATTGCATTCATTAATTACTAAAGAATGACAGAATAATTTACATTTTCAAAATTTAGCTTAGCTTATATTCATTTCAAGTGGAAGATGGAAATAATATGGAATTCTGTGTAATTCATCGTACATTACATATTTCCTGGACCATCTATTGACAATCAACAACTATGAAAACATTAAATTCATCTTTGAAACACTGATTTAACCTATATACAGTCGAACCTCTCTATAACGAACCTCCACTCAACGAAATCCTCTACACAACGAATTTTCACCTGGTCCCATGACATTTTAGAGTTTTTGCTGCTTATTTACCTCTATTTAACAAATTTCGGACCTCTCAACAAAAAAGTTTTCTCTTGACTTCAACATACAAAGTGTAGTGTGTATATGAAGCAGAAAGGTCAATAGTCTAAAAATAATGGCAATTCAGGTAGGAAGAAGTTAGGGTGGTAGACAGTCAATAGGGGGTGAAACACATGTCGGAAATAAAATTCCAAGAGCTTGTCATTATGGAAGACCAGGCAGGTGAACGACTGGACTTTCCCATTCTTGCTTTTGTCACACATTCACAATTCTTTGAACTGACTATGATGATGATGATGATGACTGTGACGAACCTGAGGAGAAGAATCCGTCAGATCAAGAAGTTCTAGAGGCTTTCAAAATTATCAGGCAAGGATTAAAACTGAAAAATAGTGTACCAGACATGTCCGACTGTTTGAATAGATGTGAGTCGTTTATCGAACATGATGTTTTATTCAAATGCAAAATTCAACCAATATTACTCACTTTTTCAAATATAAAACAAAAAAAATAGGAAATTTGAGTTATTATAGTATTTATAGTGAAGTTATTGACAAAATAACCGTATTTTGCGTTCCATCTAATAGTAGTGTAAAAAGTTGAAAAATATTGCTACAGAGTATGTACTTTGATTAAGTTCTACTAATAGTACAAATCAAGCTTTCTGGAAATAAATTGGTGAGTTTACTTATTACATTCTACAAATATTAAAAAAACATGTTTTTTCAACAGCATGAATTTTTAAATTTTTATATTAATATTGGCCTAATAGGGACCCTACCTACATTCGCGATGATATGTTTTATGTACCATATTCATTTATTTACCGCCGTGATACGATATTATAAGATCCATAGGAGTTTTTGGCAGTTTTCTTAACAGAACCTCTCAATAACGAATACCTCTCGGCAGCGAATTTTTTCTCGGGATAATCGACTTCGTTATACAGAGGTTCGACTATATATATATATATATTTTTTTTTTTTTAATTCAACACTTTACTGATACATATTACTACCAACTGATTGAGAAGAACATGTTTTCGTAATAATTAATGCTGCATGAACAAGAACATAGGAAGTCCGCATTGAGAAGTAAATGAAAATATTGATTGCCAGATAAATTTCATGATTCACCAATTAGTCAAGTGTGACATGAGATACATTGACTTTTTGGGGGTATGAAGTTCGCCGGGCAAGCTAGTGTTTATATAAATGTAATGTTATTTTCTGCAGATAGATGTTCTTTAAAAATCAAAGCTTGGGCATTACAGTATTATTAAAAACCTTTACTATAGTGAGATTCACTTTAATCAGTCAGCATTGCTAGAGTGGGAAGTATTGATGTTAATGCAGACTGTTGACAGTTTACAGTGGATATAACAAAAGAAAATTTCATTGTACATAACCTTCGTTTAGAGTTTACGGAATCATGAAAGTGAAATTTAAATAATGGTTTGCTGGCATCGACACATATTTTACTATTAGTAAAAATTAAAAACTGTAATCCAAGGAATGAATTTTGAATTTGAAGAGGAATTATTTTCATAATATTTGCGAAATACATGCCATGAAAACTGGGAGTGGAGGGTGGAGGAGCAGCAGCAGTGCTTCTACTTTTGCTGCCATGCGGATTCCGCCAAGGACCAGCCTTCACCGAATTCTCCTTGTTGATCACAGCTGTCTTCGGAAACAGATCCATCTGCGCCCTCGAACTTCCACCGGTGAAGTTATCTTCATTATTTTCCTTCAACATTAATTCATAAATTAGTTACTATAAAAGAAATATTAACTCAAGCAAGCATTAAAAAAAATGAAAAAATAGTTGAAGTTGTATACAATTAAATATATACAACATAAGGACCACATAATTTATTTATCAGAAAAGATATTTATTTATCCAAAAAGAACATGACTTGTGAACAATAGGTCTAGACTTACATAGTTGAATATCGTCAAAATACAAGGGTGATTACATTAAGCTCTCAATACAGTCAATTTCAGTTACAGGCTGAGCCTGTTGGTTCCTTCACAATAATTCATAATACGAACGATTGTGCATCAATAAATGAAAATATATTTGTAATCAAATATCAGACTATTGGTAAATATTTATGTTACTTACTGACTAGAATTATCAAGAACACCCAGAACAATGTAGATTATTGAAAAGAAACAAAGTATATAAGATATATATCAGTAGAAAGAAAAATAAAAATCTCAATACCCTTTTTGAATTATTTAATCACAACATGTTTCAACATTGATGACACTGAGAGGTTGGTGACACTGTGAGATGATGACGGCACAGGTGTTGTGCGTGTGTGTGTGATCTGTAATGACTTGACAACATATTAAATAAAGTGCTCTTATAATAACATTGCTTTGTGCTTATTTATAAATTACTACATGGCTAGTAATTACTAGTTGACTTGAAAATGGCATCAATGTTGAAACATGTTTTGATTAAATAATTCAAAAAGGGTACTGAGATTTTTATTTTTCTTTCTATTTTTATTACAAGTAGCCCTACACAGAAAAGAGATAAATAAGATATATATCAGTACTTGGAACTATGTAAAACCTGCCTACATTATCTACCTATCTGCTTAATGATCTTCAAGAAACTCTTCTACTGTATATTATGTTCTATCTTTTACTATTCTATGTTTTAATAACGGTAGAACTAAGATTCTCATTAAAGATTTGAGACACAATTTATGTCTTGACGTTATTACAGGGGGTTTATTCATAATCGGTTCTCAAGAAAGATATGAAGCAGAGTTCGGTTTGGTCACCTAGCAGATTTATTCTGCATGATCTACTTTAATCTACTTTCCTTCATTTATTTTCATGTACTAGTTCGAATCTCATAACGTACCTGATAAGGAGTAAACTGTTTTGATTTATGAATAAATGAGTATAATGAATTAATAATTCAATATAAATACGTTGTTCTAATGATTGGATTGAAGATTTTACTTTCATCATCTCCAAGTTCTATTAAAATTTGCCTTATAATCTGTTCAACATATTCACGATAAATACCACACTTTTTAATTGTAGTAGTTTCATAAGATACTCTTTGAACATTCAAACACAACTCTGATAAAAAATAAAATATGAACGTTACAGTTGTGTTGTGAGTGATGTTGTGGTTCTTTTCCATAATGAAAACACAAATTTGAAATTGTCAACCACTTTTTATTATCATAAATTATTATAATATACAGAACCAGGTTTCGTGACTTTACCAGCCACATCTTCAGCTGTTTGTTTACAACTACTGTCACCCAAGAGAAAATGGCGGAGGAGGAAGTGAATAGATGAGTAGGTAGTTGGAGAGGCTTGACATTTAGGTAGAGGAGTAAGTAGCTAGAGAGGCTAGCTCTCCCTGGTGTTGAGTTCAAAGTCAAGGCAAGGCTAGGTGTTCTAAAATGGTGAACGATCATTTACAATTTTTGTTGATTTAAAGTTGTTTAAAAACAATGTCACACTTGTTGATGGTTTGAATAATTTAAACTAACAGAATGAATTTATAGTAATATGTTTAAATTAGTAATAGTTTAAATTATTCAAACCATCAACAAGTGTAACATTGTTTTTAAACAACTTTAAATCAACAAAAATATCGTAAATGATCTTTCCACCATTTTAGAACACCTAGCCTTGCCTTGACTTTGAACTCAACACCAGGGAGAGCTAGCCTCTCTAGCTACTTACTCCTCTACCTAAATGTCAAGCCTCTCCAACTACCTACTCATCTATTCACTTCCTCCTCCGCCATTTTCTCTTGGGTAGACAGTAGTTGTAAACAAACAGCTGAAGATGTGGCTGGTAAAGCCACGAAACCTGGTTCTGTATATATTATAATAATATTGACAATTTCAAATTTGTGTTTTCAAAATATGAACGTATAAATCATTGGATGAAATTAAACTTTTTATAGCTCTCCCCTATTCATTTACTAACGACATGGTGCCTTTTTGGATAAATGTTAGCACAGAATATAACAAATGCTGTATTTTGTGGTGTTAGAGTGGACATTACTGTCGAAACTTTGCCACGTCAACAGATAAGTCATTCTAAAAGAAAGACATGATGGACGTATAAATAAATGGATCAAATAATACTATTTCATAGGTTATATATAATAGCAATTACCTGGTATATAGGTATGGCGGCTTGCCGATTGTTGTTGCTGATAAGAGGCTGCTGCAGCTTGAGAATGCCCGGATTGACGTGCGTGGTCAGCCGCGTGCCTTTCACCTGCGCCTTCTTCAGCTTGGTGAACGCCTGCCGACACGGTGCCTTCACCGTGCTACTTGCCTCTTCCTCTTCATCATCCTTCAATTTAAAAGTAGATTCTATTACTCGAATTGTCATTCAAGTACAATGATTCAATGATGTAACAAGCATTACTGCTTATCAACAGAAATATTTATTCATTTTATACTTTTAGTTCTAGGATACTCATTAAATCTAATGAACCACTAAACCTCTATTATATTTGTTCCTTTCGCAAACTTTGATAGGAATAGAACAAACGGGAAGATCATGCTTTTTCATCAATTTTGTAAAAATAGGCTATATAAGCCAGGAATTTTTAAATTTTTATGGATTTAAAACAGAATACAATTGAAATGTTGCACTTATCACTGACAACTGATACTCCCACTACCAGACAGCATTCTCCCTACTTTTGTGACAGCACCCACTGCTTACTCCTCTCCATTACTCTGTCCATGCTACAAACTAAGGAAGGAGAAATTTGTTTCCCATCTTCATGTTAAAAATAATATCTCTCGGACTTTATTAATAACCCAATTATGACAAGTGATGATATTTTATCATAACACTTGGGAATAAATGAGAAAATGTTATTTTGAAAGCAAAGATATGTGAAAGTGAAAGAGTTAGGTACATCTGTCAATTTTAACAGGAGTGTTCTAACAGACAAGAATTGTTCAATTACAAGTGTCAGCCGTCTAAATAATCATGAACTGAGTTCCCTGTTGAGCAAGTCTGGAACTCATTTCAATATTATTAAAAATCAATCGTCCATTAAATTAATCGTTGGAAGAGACGACATCAAACAAAATCAGTGAACAAATCGGACGATTGGACGACAGTAGAATAATGTCATTAACTACGGTTAATTACGGCTGAATTGTATAGATGAACGAGTAACGGGGACGTTTCTGTTAGGTAGCTTTAACCTTCTTTTTGAATCTTTGAATTGACGTTTGGATTAAGGATTGTATGTAGATAAAAAGGACACTGGAAATCGTCTCATAATATTATATTCTTACGCTTTTAAACTTCTGTACTAAGTGAGGCACTCCAAAATACTACCTACATACTAATATGACATACTAAGCCTACCTAATACTAAATACATACTAAGTATGACATCGTGAATACTTGTTAATGCCAACAAACTGTAAATGCTGACTTAAATACACTGTGACAAGAATAAATCTAATTGAGAGGACTGTGCGGATTAGCATTTGAATAAATGCAATATCTGAGAACTAATCGAACTGAATACGGTATCGAAATAAGCTTTGAAAGTGGACTCTACAGTGGGATTGACCACCAGCTGTCAGCATTGGTTGAATGGTAAGCATACCTGGTTCATCATGCGCCGCCCGACGCTCAGCTGGAATTGTTGGTGCGCTTGCTTGAGTCTGTCGAGTGGCTCGGCTCGGTTCATGATGCCCAACTCGTAGATCTGGTTGGCGCGCCTCCAGTCGTTGTTCTGGTCCAACTCCTCGGCCCACGAATGGTACAAAATGGCACACATCGTGCCCAGGCCCTGGTTGTAGGACAACTGGTACAGCTCGATGGGGTTCACTTGGGCGTTTATCTGAAAAGTAAAAACAGATACTAGATTGTACTCCGTGTAGTCTATTGCTGTGATTTTAAGATTATTGAATTCATATAAATCCGAAATATTCTGAACAGTAAAGTGGCGAACTAATCAAGGAAGTACAGTACAGTACACTTTACTTGATACTCGTTCACTGTGTATAATACTTTACACTTAAAAGTCTAAGTAAATCTTGAACTTGAGTACTGGCTATTGAGGATCTTGCTACTGAGAGCTTATATAATTATGGGATATGGCATGTACCCAAGAGTTAAAGCATGAACATGTGTGGTGAGCTATGTACAGTCTAAATTTAATGTCAATCTGAACTTTTAGTGAATCAAGAAATGCTCATTTATTCATTTTTATTCTTTTAAATGCTGAATTTCAAGTTTAATCCACTAGTTGATCCGACTCAGTTTTGAACTTAGAATATATGAAAGACCCTACGCCAACAATATGTTGTGACCAGGTGGGGATAAGTTGAAAAGGGGTGAATTTGATAGGAAGCTTAGACTATATTGAAGACCCTTAGCCACTGTACAATTCAATTCGCATACTGTACCCCTGCAGCTTCAACATAGCATCCTTGAGTCCTTATAAGCATAACTGAACTCATGTGACTTCTTAGTTGTCTGCGAATTATACAGGGGTGAAAACAAGCTTTTGCATAGTCCGTTTAAACTTTGGTTTGCAGCCCTGGACTTAATGTCCAATTTTTTTACGATAGAATAGGAGCACACTGTTGCCGTTTTTTATGCTAATTCTATAAAAATGAGTTACACTCTCTTTTTCGCTCGTTCTCTCATACAATTAGCTCACAGGCTTTCTGGCTTCTTAACTAACTGCTTTCATACTTCTCCAAAATATTCTGTGTGGAGTACCACAACTAACAAGAACAGAGAATAATGCTGATTACTTCATCAAGTTGAACCAATGCCTGCAGACGCAGAGGTTTTAAATATTTACTTACAACATTTATTTTATTTATAAAATAAAAAATTTGGATATAATTAGGAAAGTATATTATGCATACGCCCACTCATTATTTCAATATGTAATAGAGGTCTGGGGCGCCGCCTTTGACACACATTTAAAAAAAGTTTTTATTTTGCAAAAACCATGATAAGAGCAGCTCTTGGAAGACCACGACTTTATTCAAGTAGAGAAATTTTCATCGAACTAAATGTCCCGACTCTGAGACAGACCTACATTAAAAGAGTAATTCGTTACTCTAACAAACATAGAAATCAGTTTAAAATTCATACAACTCCCTAAAACATACGGGCAAACAGTACAAATAGATTCAACATACATCTCATAAAGCTTACTATATGCAGACATCAACTTCAATACTATTGCAATTATTTAATCAATAAAATACCACTAGATTTTGTGGGAATTTAAATAGACTGGGAATTTAAATAGAATTATACAGGAATGGATTGACAGGTACATCGACTTTAAATTAATCTAATGAATAAGAGTTTGAGATACATTCGTGTATGTCTAAATTTTAGGATGTTGAGCATATGATTTAATATTTTTGCCTTTGTTTTGTATTCTTTCTTTTCTTTATTACTATGGCGATTTTATTTTGTATCATGTAATTACAATTGATTCACACCTGCACTCAGGATCTCCTTTGCAGGTTGTTATTAAACTTCATTGTTGATAATAATATAGTGTATGTATCTATGTATCTATCCACATCGAATGTTAAGGATGAATTGGTTGGAAGTTGTTCAATAATAGCTTGAATTATAAAAATTGAAATAGGTTCCATATTGCCTACTCATGTTTAAAACCATGGAGAAATTTTTGATGTGAAGTTTTCAGCTTCAATATTATCAACATTTTATATTTGTTTGCTTTTTAAAGTGAATCTGTATTTAGAAATAAATTTTGTTCATTTTAAACATCATAAAATAAAAACTCAGGAAGTGAAAGTGTAAATTTTTGTCGAGAAAACTTGAAAAACCCTATAGAGGAGTTTGAAGAACCTATAAACTTGAGTGTAAATAGGAAATGACATTGGGTAATACGGCAAGGCAGAACATCCAAAAGAATTTCTCTGCCAATAAAAGCCATATGAATAAATAACAAAAAAATGGATGTATATATAATAATTTAGCATACATTTTTCACGAGTGACTCAATTTCCAGGTGAAACATTTTAAAACATGTCAGTTGGATTGCAAAACTTGTAATTTCAATATCATTGAACTCAATAGAACACAACAAATAACAGATAAATCGAGATTAAATTGACAAACAACAAGAATAAGTGAATGATTGAACTTACAAACTTGACCAGCATCTCGATGAAGCGTTGGTCTTGCCTGTAGCGCTGGTCATCCTTGTACAGGTTGATGGTGTCCTCGAGTAGGGGGAGGAGCTTGCTGTTTGGACCCAGCTTCAGGTGGGTCTGCTCGATCCAATGAGCGAACTGGTATCTCGGCTCCAGGGGGTCGTCACCTTCATACATGCGAATCGCCAGCTCAAACTGTCTGCAATCACAAACACAACACAATATTCAAAGATTAGAAGTTTACAATGAAAACGATTTGATTTCATCAAAACAAATAAATTATTTTAAAAAATTGAGATACTAAATTCAAATTCATTTATTGCTTGAAAAGACAAACAATAGAATACATCGTTTATCATCATGTATATTAGTTTTATAATATAAATTGAAACCGGATACACACGACACAGATAGATTAAAAACACTTAAAAACTTACATTATAAACGAAAATTTTCGAGAGCTGGGCTCCCATTGTCAATCAGACAGGAAGTGGTGCAGATTTCATGTGCATGTATATTAATATATATTATAGTCAATGACTACTGAATCAAAATATATATTTACCATGATATTATTTTATGTTACTAAATTGTAAAGAAAAAATCATCATGCTTCATGCTTCTCCTCCACGTAGGTTTATTACTGTTCTAATTTTGGTTGTTAAAACCATTATCAAACTCTAGTAAACTTTTATTATTTATAAGAGACTGAATACAATAAAGTAGGCAAGATAAATAAGAGATTGATTGATTATTTGCCTTTATTAGAGCGGAGTTAGGACTCCTTGTCCTCTCTGCCTCACAACCCTTAAAATTTAAGAAAAATTTACACTTTCACTTCCTGAGTTTTTATTTAACCCCCAAAGATAGCTTACTCTATTAAACTGAGTTACTAGAGATTGACAATGGTGTAACAATCGTAACTAGTATTTAAAGTTGTATTAATAAATTATTTGTTTTGGAAATATCAAGGCGTTTCCATTAAATATTGCTATCTTTCTCATCAACCATAAACACACCTTCACAACAACATAGGAACTTAGTTGTTGATTTTAATTTGAGGATATTATTAAGCTTAAATTGAATGTAAAAATACTGTACAAGCAGTTGGTATCTTCAATGTCGAATAGGGTATGGGATTGAGGATGTTAATGGGTTGTGATGTTTTGGATCAAAATATTTCTATTTTTCCACTGTGACATCCTCTTCTAGTGAAGTGCATTCTGTTCATGTTGCTCTGTATGTTGGATGAAATTTCGAGGATAAATTATCAAACGGAAGTTGATCGAAAAAAGAAATCATTAAAATGTCAATTTTTGAGAAAATTATTCCATTTTCAAATAATGACAATACTCAAGGTTGAGTTATTTTGATCATTTTTGAAATTCTCAAAAATTGTTAGCCTATTCGCATAATTTTTTATACAATCAATTTTCAAAGTTTATTAATTTAATATTTACCAAGTTTTAACTTATTACTATAGTGAAGTGTTCAAATTGGTTTCCTATATTAACATTCAAGTTCAACGCATACAGAATAGATTTGTTAGATATTTATTTTATAATAAACATTATATTTACTGTCCATATGATCAGTCCATGCATGATCTGAGAAGCACTTTTCAAATAATATCCTTGAGTAAAAGACGTGACTATTTATCACTAATTGTGCTCCATAAAATTCTTAATACTCAGATAGATGTTCCTACTTTTGTTCAATACATGTATTTCTTTGTCCCATTAAACAGACACGTTTAAACATGTTATTTGCAATAGAAAGATCTAGAACAAAGTCTTTGTTGAATAAATAAATAATAATGATAATAATAAACAATACCATGAAGAATTTATCATCTAGATCTCATGAATTTATCTTTTACGAAGTAGAAATGATGTCCCAAAAATTTTTGGCGCTCATATCTAAAAAAGTCCCCCTTCTGGGAAGCACAACACCTGGTCGTGGTGGAGGGGCTTGAGTACTCCCGTGACCCGGAGAGCTATACCGGTGGTAGTGTAACTACCAGTAGGGCCACCCAAGCCGGACAGGTCGAAGGATAGGAGTCAGACGAAGAAGTGCTCCAAAGAGGACGTCGTTGGGTTAATCCCCCACACGTCGGTTTACATCGGATTCAAAGTACTACAACTAGCCTCGGACGGGACAGGAATTTACGGATTAATAAACGGACAAGCCACTTTATAAGATTGGGGCATGGAACGTAAGAACGCTTACTGTTCCGGAGATGAGAAGAATGGCAATGGACAGACGGGTATGGAAGAACTGGGTCGAGGCTACCCCAACGCTGTAAAGGCATGGTGGGGAGAGACAGAGAAGAAGAAGACATGTATTTCTTTGTCCCATTAAACAGACCATGTTTAAACATGTTATTTGCAATAGCAAGATCTAGAACAAAGTCTTTGTTGAATAAATAAATAATAATGATAATAATAAACAATACCATGAAGAATTTATCATCTAGATCTCATGAATTTATCTTTTACGAGGTAGAAATGATGTCCCAAAAAATTTTGGCGCTCATATCTAAAAAAGTGATAACCGGAAAGAATTTACCAGTGAAAACTGTTTTATTTCGATAACTTGATACAATGAAAATTGAAAACTTGGAAAAAATCACCATTAAGATGTTTTTTCCTGTTGCACAGCCTTAACGTTAAATTGTCTGACTAATAGCTCCCTAGTTGTAATAAGTAACTAATGCGGTTAGGTCCGGTTTCACAAAAGCCTGTTAAATTTCAAGTGTGATTTAATGCTACAAGAATCAATCAGAGAAGTTTTCTCTTAAAAAAGCCTTCTCTTATTGGTTATCGTGGCATTTAATAATTAATAAAATTCAACAAGCTTTTGTGCAACTGGGCCAAAATAATAGGTAAATAACTAATGATGACAGTTTCAAATGCATAGCGTGACATTAGATTCACACATAAACAATATGGTTCTTGATAATAATGTACATAATTTGAAAACAAAACATTTGTTAATAGAATGTCAAAAAAATAAATGAGAAACTTACTCTCTTTGTTCGTCTAACTTCTTCTGTGCATTTGTATCAAGTTCAGCATGTAGAGCTGTGAAAAGTTGATCAGCTCTTCTGCCGTGTTTGAGTGGTTGAATGTTTTCCTTGGTCAAATCCAACAGTTCTGCATCCAACGGTTGACTCATTTTCTTTGAAAAAGTTTTTTGCATTACAATTTTGTCAAATTACAATAGAATGAAGTTTTGGAGCAATAGCTTTAATAATGGAAAATGTACATCTGTAATAACATTTGCACTTGTAACTTATCTATTTTGCTTCAACGAATGATCCCCGATCATTTTGTAAACATTGTTTGCGATTATCCAATCCGGTTAATAACAATTAACGTCGTTAATTAAGAATTACTGACCTTAGTAATCAAACTTATTGTAATACTAGTTTGAAGTAAATTATGTTATATTAGCGAAAATGAAATATCAACTTTTTAATTCATGGACACAATTAGATTCATAGAAAAAATACTTTAAATATTGAAAATTATTAAGGTATAAATGAAACTTACTCATAAAACTTATCGTTACCTATAATCATCGTTATATTACAAACTTGCCTTAACATGCAGAAAGCTTAGATGTACAATCAGATCAGTAGCCATATTTTGAAATAAAATACCATGTTAATAAATACCTTCAAGAAATTCTTGATAATAGAATTAAAAAACGGATGTTTTATAAAAAATTAAGTACTTACCGGTATACTTAATTAAATTATAAAATTTTATTTCACATGAAATGTAGACTTGATGATTAGTTAATTGATAATCACACCATGAATATCTAGAACTTGATCCAAAACTGGTGTTAAACTAATACTAGACTAAAAAGAACCATTTAAACAAGTTCGAATCTAATGTTTACAGTTTATAAACTCAAAAATTGAAAGTTAAACAAGCAAAATTTATGGAAAGTTATTCAAACTTCAATTACAAACAAACATAACCTAAAACAAGTTTTCTGAATTCGCGAGCTGTGATTGGCTGTGCACTTCGACAGGTGAAAAACGGAATTTTCAAATTTTGTGATTTCAGAGCGCGTTTTTGGAATAGCTTATAAAATTCTATATTCTCGTTAACAGTTAAATTTGAGATTTTTAAAATTTCAAAATACATATTTCTGATTTACATGAAACAAAGTATTCAACTTTTCGTGACTGAACGAAAGGAAAAAGCACTGGAAGCATGCTTTACGCCATTTTGGATGCCGCCAAATTTAATTTCACAAGTGATAAACTCTTTTGCATTTGCTTGCACTTTGTATTTTTTTATTTGAAAATAAGGATGCAGACAAAGAAAAAAGCTTTGAGAATAATGGATTTTTACCTCATTCACATAAACTTTTTAAGAATTGCTCATTGAACTCAGATGTTGAAAGAATTTTAACACAAGGAAACTTGTAAGATTAATATAAGTGCACTTCAATCACCTTAGACCAGTTATAGAATTTATTTATAGTCACCTTAGTTATAATTAAGTTAGTTAAGTATAGTCAGTGACTATAACTATAACTTAACTTAGTGACTATAGCTATGACTATTACTTAACTTAGCTATAACTCAACTAGTTCAAACTTAACAGTGACTTAAACCTTAAAACTTAACAGAACTTAAACCAGTTCTATAACTGGTCTAAGTCAATCACAGCCACAGCCTCAATGGTCGATTTGACAATTAAAATATTGTTTGAAGTCGCCCATGTCATTTTATAACTATCTTGAAGTAAAATTATCTCTCATCAAAAAAACAATAATTATTAAATAATTATATACTGTAACTATTATTAATAAATCGTTCAATTTATTTAATAGTTATTATCAAACGAAAATTCCAATTGAATGATGTGAATACAGTAATTTAATGTTAGATAATAACGATAATAATAATTCATTAATTAGCATTTGAACAAATGCAATTGCCAATTTATGTCCATCTGTCAATTTATCTTATTATAAATGAAAATTAATATTAATTGGTAAATCAATTATGATTATCAATTAATAATGATTCTATAATAATAAATTATTGAATTATAATTAAATTATATTCTCATTTTAATTTCATTCCACTAACAAGTTAAGGTTCCATGTTGAGTTTGTAAAGACAAACGCTCAAATAATAATATTGATTGAACGAGTCTACAAATCTAAATCTTCCAAAATATTAAAATAATAATGCACAGTAATTTATGCAATAATATTATTATAACTTTCAAATCACACCTATCGAACAACTAAAATAATGTTTTTCTCTAATCGAACAATTTTGATTTTCATAGATAAATAATTTATATAATGGCATGGAATAACCAGGTGACAAACTTTTTATTTTCTGTATGTTGGTACGATTTGTATGAGCTCTCCTCAGTGCTCTTGTCATTGCGCTTGCCGGTTCGCGCAAATCCGCCATTCTAGTTTGCAACAACTTTACTTTGTACTCTGCGAACTTATTCTAAAAATTAGTTATTATTAAGGTAAAAATTTTATTGTATTTGCCAATTATCATTCAATTTTTGATAGTATAATAATTAATAATCGATTAAGGTTTCTATACAGAATTGCTGGGCATTCAGAGATACTGTCTGTACAAAAGTTTTCTCATGTTCTTTCCTAATCTTGTTTTTGTTGATAATTTATTTTTGTTATTTGCTTTTCAAACTAATATTGTTATTAAATAAAAATTATTATTATATTTTAGTTACGGTTTATTCCGGTTTATTAGACTATACAATAATTACTCTTAGAATACTTGTCTGATCTGAAAATAGCGTGCTTTTACGTAAGCGGCAGGCAATACAGTATTTTTGTTAAAAAGTTGGACTTTATTATAATTTAATTTAGAAATCTATATTTTAAATCGTTTTTATGCTTTAATTTTTATAATTTCCAAATTGGTTTAACACATATAAGATAAGCAGTAAAACCTATTTTCATTTTCCAATTTAAAAGTTGTAAAAAGTAAAATAAGTTACTAGAATATAGAAGTTATTCAGTTTATCAGTTTCCTGAGTAGGCCTAGTATAAATTTATTACTTTACCAGCAACTTTATTACTAAATAATTATTTTTCTTTAGCAGCACTGCTCCTAATAATTTCATAAAATTATTACAATTAATTATGTTAAATTTAAATAACCTTTCATTTTTTGTTAAATTCTGAGATTCTTAAGTTATGAGTTTAAGACAGAAAACAATTATAATATCTGCGGGCATCGATCAGTTCATTAGAACAGTCATATTTTACTTTCATCATAGTTTAAGTATTGCGTTTATGGTTTAAAAGGTTTAAGTGATTAATTGATTGCCATACATTAAAAAATTGAAGTAACCCAACCTTAACATACGTACGCATTTAGCTTGTATTATGTAATATTATATTTTTGACATTCTATTACAGTATTCACTTGACCCTGAAAAGAATTTTGTAATTTTTCTGCGTAGGATTAGGTTTTTTGTTTTACAAGGAGTGATATTACCCCAACCCCGACCGCGTTTAGCATAGAGCCAATTCAACTGCCTGTAATCAAATGTAATTACACAGGTTTAAGTGCCCGGTTGACAATCAGTTGTTGAGTTATGACTACTGTTGCAGATTTTTAACAAATATGTATACCCTTTAATTTTTTTCTATTTTTAACGAGTCTTACATTATTATTTGGTTTGTCTCTATGATTTATTATGCTAATATTCAGGACATTGCTTACCCAGGATTTTTTGAATTCAACAAATTCGGCTCATTAACTCTGAGTTTTTCAAATTTCTAAATCGAGGTTGAAATAATCCATATGCATATACATGCATCCATATTATTGATGCAGTAATGCAAATAAAACTTGGCAGAGGCTAGAAATCTGTTTATATCAAAACTAAATGAAATTTTAGTGCGGGTTTTTTCTCAGTAGAACATATTATATTTAACTATCAATAGACCAATAGACTATCGGTCTATTTAAATTTTAAATTATTTTCCAAAATGTATTAGGCTACTTTTTTGTGTTTTTTTCTCAATGAAATGACAATAGTAGGTCTTTTGTTTTATTTCTATTGGGAAACGGTTTCTTCTGCGTAATTTTCTAAATATCGTCAGTTTGATAAAATGTTGTTCAAGGATAGATTTTTTCAGTCCATGACAATGTTTATTCAACTGATAAACCTATAACCTAATCTTGAAAAATACGAATGTATACCCTTGACATCCCTCCAAGATACTCCTCTGAATTCAATTCATGAGTTGTAAAATCGCTTCCCGGTGGTTCGAAACCCACCAAAAACATTCTCTCATTGTCATCCGCCTCATTACCCTTGCACGAGCCTAGAGCTCATGTAGGCATCACCCTCAGAAAAAAGTGTATACCTTTCTACGATTAATTCAAAGTGATTTTGGTACTGGCTCTGTAAGAAACCTCCTTGTTTCATTGCCGGTGTTTCTGTCTCATAGATTATGTTTTAGTAACAAAAAAAGCTCAGCTGCCTCGGCCATTGCGCCGCTGCAATTTCAAGCTTTTTTGTGACTAAACTATATTCAATTTATTCATAAATTTAATCTACAAAACAAGAATGAAATTTTCTACGGCCTGAGTATTTTCATCTAATCCTTGGAAATTAATACAAATATTTGAATAAGTTACTATAAGTACTTATGTCATAACTTTTCCCATCATGTACAGCCTATACCTTATATATACCTTATATACCTCCTTCTTCATCCATTACCCACATCTGTGGGATCGATGGCGTCATTATACAATAAAAACAACACTTTCATACTCAAGTCAAGATCAAGATGGCAGAAAGTGACTAAGTAGTTAAAATTTGAGTCAGATCATCACTCATGTATTCACGCACTTCATAGTAGGCTCTGACTCTCATGAATCCGGTCACCACTCTCTCAAAATCACGCAAATCCAACTGCTTCACTCCTGCAGGCAGTCTATTGAAGTAGCGTAAAGCTGCACTCCCATAACACACCTGCGACCTCTGAAGACGTACCCTCGGGATGTCAAGCAGCTCTCGATGCCTAGTGTTGTGATGGTGCACATCATTCCGAGTCAACAAACCATGCTGACTCTTCTTGACATGCAGCAGGCAGAGAAGAAGGAAGTGGCTGACAACTGTCATAATACCCAGTCTTACAAAAAGGGGCTTGCAGTGTGCTCGATGTTCGCTAGCAGTTATAATCCGTGCAGCCCGTTTCTGCAGCTTAAGTACTTCCACCACCCTTGCTGAATGACCCCACATGAGCAGACCATAGGAGATATGGCAGTGGAAAAGTGCATGGTAAGTCATTACCAGATATGCCTCTGTCACATGTCCCCTCAGCTTCAGCAACAAGAAACAAATTCGCGACAGCCTCCTGGTCACTTGTTGGATGTGGCTAGCCCAGTTCAGTTTTGAGTCCAAGACAAACCCTAACAGCTTTACAGGGTCCTGTTCAGCTGGCAGGCTGCGAGACAAACTGCAGATTATGTTTTGTGTCTTGTTCTCATTCAACTGAAAGCGATTTGCCTGGAACCATGAGGTTGAAGATTGGAGATGCTCTGCTGACAGTTCTAGCACATGCTGTAGGTCCACTCCAGATGACAATAAGGACGTATCATCAGCAAATAGCAGAGTCGAGCCGTTGTTGTCCAAGTCATTTATCATTATGATAAACAGGATTGGTCCCAGTATTGAACCCTGTGGCACTCCAAGAGACACCACTTGTGCCCTCCCAGTCAGGTAGGAATTCAATAGAGACAAAGCTGAGTCCACAATCCCATAGTAATGGAGCTTATCAGACAATATTCCATGGTCAACGCAGTCAAATGCTCTGCTTAGGTCACAAAGAGTCAGTGCAGGGATTCACCATCCTCAAATGCTGAACCAATCCGTTCAGCAACCCGATTTACCGCATCAAAAGTAGACCTCCCTCTGCGAAAACCGAATTGCATGTCTGAAAAAAGGTTATTCCTCTCAAAGAAGTCCTCAAGTTGGGGCTTGATGACCGCTTCAACCACCTTACCAAAGATTGGAGTGATGGATATAGGCCTGTAGCTGTTTAGGCTCTGGTGGTCACCCTTCTTGTAAACCGGAGTGGTTCTAGATGTTTTCAAGAAGTCTGGAAAGATGGCAGTCCTCAGGCAATCATTAACTGCCACAGCAAGTGGATCAACAATTTCCTCAATCACCTCACGAAGCATGAATGCAGACATTCCATACACATCAGGACTTTTCGATGGCTTGAATGATTTGACAATCTTCCTCAGGGCCAATGAAGTGATGGGGCGGAAGAAAGAGAGGCGTGCATGCACTGCTGGAACTCGTGCAGCCAGTAGTTCAGCAGGGTCTGCAGCAGCAGTGGGCAGTTCACCTACAATGCTATTCACTGATTCAATGAAGAAATCATTGAATGCATCCGGACTCGCAAACTCCAATTTTCTCACTGGCAAGGAACGATGAGAATTTATAACATCCCAGGCTGCCTTACAGCGGTTTGGAGCATTGTCAATTTTGGCTGCTGTTGCTACCTTCCTAGCCAACTCAACTTGCTTCTTGTAGATGGATTTAGCACGTCTATATCTCCTCCTGTCACCATCATCACCACCTTCACACCTATTTTTTAGAGCCAACATAACTTCCTTGATCGCAGCAAGATCATCATTATACCACTCCTGATGACTCTTCATACGGCCCTGTCTCTTCTGTGGTCGCCGAGAGCTGTATGTCTTGAGAATTTCTGGAAAAAATTTATCAAATTTCTCCTGGAAGAATTTGAAGAAGTTCCCAAGTAAACCAGAGTCACCTGGGTTCTGAAATACTGCATCCCAAGATGTTCTCGCCAAGTCATTTTTAAAGTGAATCAAAGCAGTTTCATGCACACGCCTTGAACTGAAAACATAATTAGCATGCCAAGTAGGTGTTGCAGCACTCACCATGGAAGAGCCAGACATTGAAAAATTTGACACCAGTGCAGAGTGGTCATCACCATGTAGGTCAATCACCTTTGTCTCACAGACATCCTGTTGAAAACTTACTGCAACATTGTCCAAACAGGAAGGTCCTCTGGTAGGCTCGTTGCAAGTGATGTATAGGCCAAAAGATTTCAAAAGCTCTATGACATACCTTGATTTTTGATCATCACAAATAAAATTCACATTGAAATCACCTGCTATCACAAAACTGTAGTTATTAGAGTGTCTATTCAATGATAACAACAAACGTTCAAAAAGATCACAGAAGCTGTCAAAATTACCACTAGGCGAGTGGTACAGAGAAACAACAATTATATGGTAGGTGGGCACCATCACAGCAACCACCTCCAAGTCAAGCTCTTTACAAAATAACGAAACATCAATTTCAGTGAAGTCAATATCATTCCGTATGTAAATGGCAGCGCCACCACACCTGGTCAAAGTTCTACAAAATATTGATGCTATTTTGAGATCAGAAATGTGAGAGTAGAAATCAGACTCACACTCAGTCAAAAAATGTTCACACACACATAAAAAATCAAGCTTATGATTTTCAATAAACATAGAAAGAAGACCCTGCTTGGATCTGACACTCTGTGCATTCCAATGTCCTAAAGTAAAGTCATTATTTTTACTATCACAGTCAGTTATCACAGGCGATGATATTGGGGAGCTTGTTTCCCTAAAAAAACACGAGAGTTCATAACAGGGTTTTTTGACTCGAAAAATCGGCGGACAAGAGCACCAGAAGGCCAAAAGTTGGCACTCAGTAGTCCATCTACATCATCAGCAGACACCTCAATTTTAAAAGATTTATAGTTATCATACTTTGTTTTCAGTTCAGTACATTCAACTGTATTGATATGTCTATCTGATAGGAACTTTTTAACTGAAACACTGGATTCACTTTTATCAATTCTGGTTAGAAAGATGAAATTTTTATTACTTACAACTGGAGAAGATCTGTCAAAATTTGTTGTTTTAAGCCCTGAGACCTCGCCAGTACAAAGAACTACGTCATTTTTTGTTGAAATTTTATTCTTGACTGATTTTTGAGGTAGACTATTTGGTACCGTGCACAGTACAGCATCATATTTTCCACTTTTTTCCTGATTTTGGTTTGATACACTACTATATTCTTCCTTCCGACACTATCAATATAACTACACGATTTTTTCTCAATAATACTATTTGAAAAATTAGGACCATCACTAGAAACATCACTTACAGAGTTAGAGTTATCACGTAACTGCAAGTTTACCTGATCACTTTGAGACATGTTAGATGCCGGTTTTAGTGAAACAGATTTTTCCACTTTTTGAACTCTATCACTTAAACTTAAATAATTTTCACTCATTATATTCAGTTTCATGAGAATTTCACCTACTTGCAAAGATCCTAAAACTTCAGGATGCGTTTTTTCAACTTTTTTTGAGATCAAACTCCTAACCTCAACACGACACGCAGCACAGTACCAAGAAGTTATATCAACAAGATGTGCAAGCAATCATAAATCAGCAATCATAAATAGACTATGCGAACTTATTGGGCTCTTGAAAGTGAAACATTTTACTACGCCCTACAGAACAAACTACAAAAAGTGGAAAAGGGGACACTTTATCGCCTGAACTTCGCCATAAAACACAATTTCATACGAACGAATGGAATTAAGATATGAACAGTTGTATTCTCTGTTATTAAGGAATATGATATTGCGTTGGATATTAACATTATGATGTAATGACTTTTTTCTAACAAATATAAATTGCTCTGGGTTTAAAAACTCAGAAAATTTGATAAATTTTTTAGTTAGTGACATATTTATGAAATGTGCGGTAGTGCGCATGTGGCAGACCTCGTTACTCTTTATAAACTTTATAAGTGATTGTTTTCGTGCCTTTCCACAGATGTCAAAGTATAGCTTACAATTGAAATTAATAAAACGGTTCACCGCATACGGTGATGAATTTTAGTGAGATTATCTCAGAACGAAATCGGTTACATATGTAAGCATAGAATTAAAGATTTTCATTTATTCACATAACGAAAAACTAGATTAGATTGTTGAACGATTATAAATCTCAAGGGAACTCCACAAAATTGTGTTTGTAAAACTGTATTGATGGTTTAAGAACCGAAACTAGTTTCTTGTGATTCAATTCTAATAAATAATGCACTCGGCTAAAAAAAGTAAATTCGTATGGCTTTTGTTGGTGGGTAGTCCCTTGCGGGAAGGTCCCACCCCCTGATCATATAATTTAAGCCGTCAATGACCTTAAGAATGTCATACTTTAGCCGGGACCAACAGTTTAACGTGACTTACATATACTACTCTTATTTATATACTCTTATATATTATATATCGTGACTCTTATATATTTACATTTTAAATATATATTTGTACTTATATTTCTTTACTCGGCTAAAGAAATATAAGTACAAAAAATATTGAAATGTGTTCAGTTGTATTGGGTTTTCAAATTAAAATGCACTTGTACACGAGTTGTTTTTCGTTCATTTCCAGGATCTAATCATGGAAACCCCGAAGAAAAAAGAGAAAATAGTCCCAGTGTTCAAGAACTTGGGCTTTATCGTTCCAAAAAAGAATAAATCGAAGAATGCAGTTAAACGAGGTGATGGTTCGTCTACTGAGAACAGTCCGAGAGTTGACGAAGATAACAGCGATTCTAGCAATGCTTGTTCTGATGTCTCTGAAACAAGTAGCAAGGGCAGTAATTCTAGTACTGTTCTCTCATCTGTTTCGCATAATAGCATCAAAGGGAGAGAAGAGCCATCAGTGGCAGCCAAGTCTCTTGAAGTAAGTATTATGGGAATTTCAAATCTCTATACATTTCAAATTGTGCATGAATGTATTCACGGGTCAAACTTTTTATGTTATAGATTCTGATAGATTCATCTTCATATATTATCTCTGAATTAATTTCCTAATTCAGTTATTCAAGTCAAATAAATTTCTGTCGATATTGTAAGTGTTGTTACATTATTGTCGGTATGTTATTGTCTTTCATAAGGTCATGAAACGCTTGCAAATGTTTACAGGCTGTAGTTATTTCTAGGTACCTTACTGCGTAGTTTATTTTATTCCTTGATAAAAAATCACAATTTTTGTAAGTAACGAATGTTTTTTTCGATCTCAGATTTTATATTCCCAACATAATACAAGCGGTATGGGGGCGATGATCACAAAAATGTGTCCCTCCCATCAATCACCCTGTGATAAGCGCGGCCAGATCGTCGATGTATAGATGCAGAAACATGGCTTCATTTACGTCTCGCCAAGTGAGAATTGCTTATTCGATATGCTAGAAAATGTCAATAGTGTGCATCAGAAATCCACTGAAGTCATCAGTCGAGTTTGCGAAGAAAACTTGGAGTTTCCAATGCAGAGATTGAAATATGGCTAAATACTAATCAAATCAAATCAAATATTTTTTTGTTCTGACAAAAAAAACACAACTCTTTCTTCACCTACTAATTCAAGTTATGTTTTACCTACTCTTGAATACTTGGCCTACGGGTACTATTTTTCAGGACTAAAATTAACTTAATTGGAATTACTTGAGTGTTTATACAACAGCAACTCGATGTTTTCGAGAGTGATATGGCTACTCTTTCAAACGTAATTTTCACCAACCTGTGTTTATGTCTGAGATTTGCTATGGTAGCTTTGTAGAGTGAAGATAGATTACCGGTTCGTAATCTTTACGGAGCAAAAGTTTATAATATAATAATATGGTTTATCATATTATTTGAATATGAGTTACTTGCTATAATATTTTTGAAGCTATTGGTGTAGGTAGAGTAAAATGATGTGTGCATCACGGGACTTGAG
This sequence comes from Nilaparvata lugens, assembly GCF_014356525.2. Lineage (NCBI taxonomy): Eukaryota > Metazoa > Arthropoda > Insecta > Hemiptera > Delphacidae > Nilaparvata > Nilaparvata lugens. The sequence continues at coordinate 18,830,841 of NC_052509.1, forward strand.
TCCTTTATACATACCAAAGAGAAATGTTCCCACCTCGTGGGAAGAATTCCACTGTAATCTCTAAGTGACTACACATTGATTGATACCATCATGGAGAACAGAAAAGTAGTATGTTTTTTCTATGATTGTCCACATTCTAATTTAAATATTGATAAAATTTTGAAATGAAATAAGAGTTATATTTGTTTTGTTGCAGGCTAAACAATCAAATAAAAAACCGGAATTCGCTAGACCTTTCAGTGCAATTTTCAAACCAATCGATAAGAAAACAACTGAAACACCTAGGCCTACTACCGACTCTGGCGAAATAGCTGCAAAATCACCTAAATCGCAAGAGAAATTACTTGGCAAAACGGCTGCAAAAACAATATCCAAGAAAAAATCACCTAAATCGCAAGAGAAATTACTTGGCAAAACGGCTGCAAAAACAATATCTAAGAAAAAATCATCTAAAAAATTATCACAAAAGAAGGTACTATAATATTACATTCATATTTTTATAAGTAGTCGAAATTTATTTTATAGCGATAGAAAATTAATTTCTGACTGCATGAACAGTACCTACATAGTTTATTTCTACCTCCGCACTGTTGCTAAATCGTTTGTTGGCTATGAAGAAATATTATTAACTACAAAAATATTTTATCTCAATCATGAAAATGTGTTATTAAATCATGGGAAAATTTGTGATTTTAATTATCATCAACAGTATAATAATACATCAGATGTACTTGAATAGCTTGAATCACAGACTTTATCTCCCATAGAAGGCGGTGGTAACAGAAAATTGGGAACATGAATCTCACTATAGTTTTAATGACAATGATTATAGTCATTCATAGTTCATTCTTGTGTTGTAAACACTATTCAACTAAAGTATTTTTCATTAGGAATAAAAAATATTCTTGAATTAAGTTTCTTTTATGAGTTGAGAACTTATTTCTGTGTTGAATTTTCTTTGTTGATTCTTCAATGTACATTATATTTCTACTGTACCATATTGCCCTCAATTAGTACGCACTCAGATCCTATAATTTATTTGTATTCTGTAGCTTCATTGTTAATTTATGTTGTTCTATGTATTGCATTCCTCATTTTATTTTGTAGATTACGCTGTTGACCACAGAACAATATGATGATATTTTTGATTCTGTCATCAAAAGTGCTATTTCCCAAGTGGAAGCATCTCCTGAAATGGACGCATCTCTTGAAATGGACGCTTCACATGAAACCTCTTTGCAGGGGAATGATAAGGAATCAACCACCGAAACAGATATAATTCCAAATACAAGTGATGCAGCTAAGTTTGTGCCTTATAATGAAAAAGTGAGTTCGATATTTTAAGAAATCTGCTTTTTGCGTTTTGTTGGTATATTATTAGTGTTGAGACTGTCCTTTGGACCAAGATTGCAGAAAAAGAATCAATTAGCTGGGTATACTAGAAAGTTTTAAGATAGATCATAAGAAAGAGTATCGCGTTAACAACCTTACAATTTGTATTTACAAAAATGCTCTTAATCAATGACTTGGAGTAGCTTTTCTTTTAGCTAATTAGAAATTTTTAAAGAATTTTTACACTGAAACAATGTTTTAGAATAATAATTTGTTCTTTTTTGTAATCCTAATTGAGATCAAAATTTTTTTAGGAAAATTCAGCTAATAAGCAGACAGTAGAGCGAGCTGCCGTATTATCAAATACTGCACTTGCTTCTAAAAAGCAGAAGATTACTGAAGAAGGAAGCTCGGATGACTACACAGCTGAAGAAAAGCTAACAGAACAAAAAAATAGTCTTGTCATAAGTGATAGCCCAGCTGCTAGAAAAATTCCCAAAATTTGTCTTACTAGATTACCGTTACGAGAGAAAACTGTCAATGAGAAACCTTCTCTTACAGACATTTCTGCAAGAATTTCAGAACTGGAGGTATGCTGGCTTTCACTATTATTCGAATTAAAAATTCCTAATTTGATGCAATGCATAAAACAACATTTTGTTGTATAATTTTTATTTTAAAATTGTACGTCATTTTGTTGTATAAGTACTTTGTTTGTTTTTTTTTACTTTGTACAATTTGGGGTGGAACATACTCAAACCACTTGGAAAAACGTTTAGTGATTTTTCCCAATTTTATAATAAATAAATTTTGATGAGATTAAAAAACCCTATTAGAACTATATTAGGAAACCCCAGACTCTATTGAAGTGAGAATCTATTTAGTAAGCTGGATGTTTCAATTCTCAGGCAACTATACATAAACATTTTTATCATAGTCTTCATAGATTGAAGAAAATATTAATCTTAACCTGCGTGTATCCGTCCCTCTTTCAAATTACAGAAGATATTTTATCGATTTAAAAAAAAAAAACAGTTTTTTATAAGGTATCAAAGCTCATTAATGTTACCACTAGTGAATTCAATAGTAAAATGGTAGTTTTTCAAAATTAATATGTACATGCTTAATTTTAAACAATTAAATCTTAGTATAAATAGCTTTTATCAAGAGAAATTTCATCCTAGCTTAGTATAAAAACTTTTCATGCTTTTTAATGTAATTTTCTACTATTATTCTCTTTCCTTTATGCCTCTACTCTGCTACTTTCTCTTCCCTTCCTTACTCCCTGTTCCTCTCCCAGATTTTTTCAATAAATTAATGTTAGATAACCGAACTAAGTTGCATGTTATCCCATAATTATTTTCTTGCATCATTGAACACTCAGCCCCTACGCTCAGGGTTTTCGAACCTTGCAGGGACTTCCAATTTATTATATTTATATTTTATCCTATTTGATGGCATTTCATTTTCCATTTTATATTGTAATTTTCTTTTTTCTTTTATAGGCCTAACCATTGTCATTGTAATTTGTTTTTTTTTGGGACAAATAAACATTGATTATTCCATTCATTTGATACTTGATGTTTTAGGCAAACAAGAATCTAAACGCTGAATCTTTTCAGAGTGATGAAACAAATTTTGAGAATTATATTTCCGCTATGAAAAATAAGGAACTGGACAAGCCCAAAAATGGATCCAAATTGGATATTTCTGATGAGGCATCAAGCTCCACTTCTAAACAACAACCAGCTTCTAGTCCGACATTTTCTCATTCTGTAAATGACTCTTCAACAATCGATGTGGTGAGTTGCAAGTATTTGACTTGAGTTTGAAATTACTGTGATGTTGCTCAGAAATTCTGATAAATTTTTAACCTTTTGCAAGATAATGGTTGCCATTGTAAAAGTTATACTGGAACCAGGCGGCTTGTTCGAAGTGAAGATTAGCGGCTTTATATGCATGTTGAGTAATTATTTTGAAAGTATTAACGTTAATTTTTTCAAGAATGTAAAGCAACTAGAAATTAATGTTTTCGTCATTACATAGCTTTCTGAAATAATTTGAATGAAAATGCGAAATGCAGTATAAAATGAAGTGGATTTGAACAAAATAAGTAGTGTTTGTTTTGAATGATCATATTATGGTGTCAGTCTTACATAGCTTTGCAATCAATAACCGTTACTATATAATACAGGTCATCTTCCTTCAGTATTGAGTTGCTTCTATTGATTGATACTTCATTCGAATGTGACTAGCATATTGATTGTTTTACAGTACGATTTTGAAGAAGATGATGTACAGCACCTGATCTTGAACACCCAAAAGACCACATGGGGAAAGGACCGTAGTATCATCTACGACAAACCTCCCAAAACAAAAAATTACAAAGAGCAGATGCTCTACTTGCGGCAGTGTCGCACTATCGGACTTTGGGTGAGATACTATAGCTTTTTCATTTTCAGTTTATTTCTTTCATATCTAACTGTAAAGCATATCTGATTTTTTATATTAAGAAGTTACTGTCAACAGATTTGAAAATTAGTTTCTCTAAGTGAATATGACGTTTGTCTAATCAACTGTTTGTTTACTAGACATTTTGTCTTTGTAAAAAATAACAACAACATTATCATTTAGAATTGAAAGCGTTCAGATAAGCTATCTTCCCTTAATATAAACCTACATCACTAACTGCAGTTTGACTTATGTAAAAGTGGTAGCGACTGGCAACTAGAAACAGCCTGCATACAGGGACCAAAGCTGTCGCGGGAACACGGAATTGGAAATGCCATGTACATTTGAGTTTTGGACATTTCTAATTCCGCGTTCCCGTAGCAGCTATAGTAGCCGCTACTAATTTCCTTATGTGTAGCGTGCTAAAGCGTTGAAGGGAACGTGTTGTAAAAACACATTTTAATATGGCTCTATCCAAAAAATTGAATATTTCCGAACGACCATTAGTGCTGTTCTTAATAGAAGCTAACTTCCACTTCAAGCTCAAGAGCATAAGCTGTCACGATCTGTACGGGTACTTAGTTCACTAGTGAACCAATTTTTTCTCCATTATATTGCTGCGAAAAAATACCACAAACTCTCTGGTTGAATAAAAATGTACTACTATTATAAGTAGTATGTATCAAACTGTTCAACTTTCTTGGATATCATTTGTAGACTATACCTATTTGGCTATTTGAAATCGCACACAATAATTGTATATGGTTCCACCTAAAGATTGCCAATAAGTGATTTTTCATCGCGTCTTACATGGAAATGATATCAAACTCATTTCTAAGTGAATAGGAAGAAATAATCAAAGGGACAAAAAACATTATGCTGTTTGTAATGAATAGGTACATCTTAGAAACTTGTTCTGTAAACGCTCCAGTAGTTAAATCTGTCCATTATAATGAGGATTCCAAATTTCGCAAGCATATTCTAACAGGCTTCTCACATTATTGATTTATATAGAAGTATCAGTGATTCTACATCACTGAAGGGCGAGCAAGTCCACAAAATTAATCCTTTCTGCGGATTGGCTATTTCAACTGTGTACTCAACATATGTGAGTTGAAAGAGATGTCAGGGCTAAATACTACTCCCAGGTCTTTGAGCGATTTTTCTAATGGGATACCACTAATAGAGTTTATACAGGATGATTCACATAAGGTGTAACAATAGGTAACTTGTTAACCGCTCATTTTACAGAGAACTTTAAATGTGCAACTTCCCTTCTTTTTGTGACAATTTACGACATGCCATTTTAAATTGAAGATTTGGCCGCCATCTTCCAAAATGGAGGACAACTTTATTTTTTAAATGGCAACGCCCATTTTTTATGATATTTTTGGATTTTACATAGAATTTTAAGACATTTTTACTCTTGTCATTATTTTGATAATCCTAAACGGTTAGGTTTATCAAAAAGATGACAAGAGTAAAAAATGTCTTTGAATTTTACGTAGAATCCAAAAATTTTATAAAAAATGGGGGTTGCCATTCAAATAAAGTTGCCCTTCATTTTGGAAGATGGCGGCCAAATTTTCAATTCAAAATGGCATGTCGTAAAATTTCACAAAAAAAAGAAGGGAAGTTTCCCATTTAAAGTTCTCTGTAAAATGAACGGTTAACATGTTACCTATTGTTACAGCTTATGTGAATCACTCTGTATTATTATGAGGAGCAGAATGTCGGGTGAAACTCATCCATAAATTACATTTACCTAAACCCATTTTTAACCCATCCAAAACACATCATCTAGACAAATTATAGTGGCCCGGTCCAAGATTAAAGTGCTTGGATTTTGAGTGTATTATTATTGGAAAAAATGATCGCAAATATCGTGAATTAATGAAACTGAAAAACGTTAGAAATGAGCTTGTTTTTGGCGATATTTTAATACATTGCAAATTATTATTTCCGGAAGTCTTGAGATATATCGTTACGGTACAGTAATAGAAACTTTGAAAAAATAGCAAATTATGCACGTGATGACTCTTAAGGCAATATGAAACCTGAGCTATGCTAATCGAAACCTGTAGTACAAACTAGAATAAGTATAAATCAACTGTAGCAATCCCTATGAAAATTTGAATGTGTTATTGTAGTTTACTGTTTTAATGGTCTTGGTATATACAGAATACGATAAAACTCATTGGAAAATTGAGCTCACCACTGAGAACGAAAACCTGGCAACGCTCGAGTGGTATTTAAGTTATACCATCAATTTTTTCCATTTAGAGGTAAGAAGGTGTAGGGTAATGTTCTAGCGTGCTACTTTTGCAATATAGCTTGAGCATTGAACTGTAAGCATGATGTCTGGTTGTAGGTTAATACTTATGCATTTATTTCATTTGTATTGTATCTGTAATACTTATTAATTTATGGTGGCGTTTGTTCTAAAAATATCTGTATCATGTTTTAGATTTGCTTGAATATTTTCTTTCGCTTGACTAGGATGCTTCCAGATTCAACGAAAGAGAAGTTATACTCTGTCCAAATAGGCATGAGCTCTGAAGGATTAGGCCGACCCTCCTACTACTCATACACACAAGCGCAGTCTCCTTTTGTGTGTGTGTGTGTGAGTAAAGGGACGGTCTGTCTACCTGTATACTACGTAGTATATCAATGGCGCGTGTGTGCCTGCGCGTGGGGGAGCGAGGGTCGGCTTAATCTTTCAGCGCTCATGGAAGTCTGGGTAAATAAATTACTGTTGGGCTGGCTAGGCTTATCATAAGGCTTAGGCTTAGGCTTAGGCTTGGGCTTAGGCTTAGGCTTGTAATAAACAGATATAGTCTTAATTGTAATCAACAGTAATTCAGACGACTTAATGCAATTCATTCTATCAAATACGTACTTCTCATACCTAGAGTAATAAAGTGTAATTATTTGAATTTTAAAAACACTTAGGCTGGGCGTACCTACACCGGTTAGTCAAGACAAGACTAGGCACGTTTAGTCACAATACTTTACAAGGTTGCTTATGAAGACATGTCTAATTGCAATGTCTTATCAGTGTGAGTTGCGTCACAAGCAACAATGTGAAGTATTGTGACTAAACGTGTCTGATCATGTCTTGTCTTGTCTTGTCTTGACTAACTGGTGTGCGTCTAGCCTTAGTGAAAATGCATTACTATTGGTAGTGACTATCGTTTCGACCTGGTGTGGGTCATGTAAAAGTATGGATTTGCAACCTAGTACTGTAGTTATATTTATTATAATAGCACAACTTTTCAAAATAATAATATAGTATAATATTAAAGTAGTAAAAGTTGTAATATTTTAAAAAGAAACGTTGAACAAGAATAACTAAGCAATTTTAATGACCAAACTCGTTATATTGAACAACAAAGTTACTAGTTTAAACTATTAATGAGAGTAAAATGAATTCTAATGTTTGGTGGCAGTTCTTAGCAATTAATTGGTTGAGGATAAGCAAATACTATTAATATCTTTATTCACTGCTATTCAAAAACACAATCTACTTGATGCAAAAATTCAGTTGACGAAATTGATACAGTGTGTGCCTGACCTTTTAAAAGATGATAAAAAGATAATTTTGAATAAAATCTAGAATTTAGAAATAGGCCGACACATCTAGAAAATACCTGAGTTTATACCTAATTCATGCAGGTGAACGGGCTAGAGTCAAGAAAACTTCAATTAATCTTGCCATGCCTGATTTAATAGGTTTCTACTATAGAATAACACTACAATTTGAAATAATTGAAAAATACAAACAGCTTCAATAAACATTGGCAACTAAAATCGAACAACAGAAACAACAATTTCATGTTACTTTGTTGACATTCTTCATCTGATTCGGGGGCGCATTACTATCCCCGTTTAGATAGCAATACGTCACAAAACCAAACAATATCAGTCATAAAATAACAAATTAATTTCAACATGAAATTACTCAAGAAAGAAAAGCCCGTTGAACCCAAATTTCGTCGATAGTAACCCATATAACCCATTTCATAATAATTTTGAATCCCCACTTTTGATTGACATTCTCGAATGAACCTTTGTTTCACTACACTGCACTTTCGTTGGTCTGTACGTTGCTTTATCGTCGGGGTTACAGTACCTTGTTTTTGGCGGTGAACTTTTACCGGTTGAATTTGGCTTGACGGCGACGTCCTCTTACGTCCCTAGACCTGTCGTCTGAACGGGTGTCTTGAAGCGGTTTTACATAAAGTTGCGGAACCAAAGGGGTGGTAGTACAAGAAGTTGGTTTGGGGACACACATGAACCGCTGTAAATAAATGTATTACAGCATTAATTTCTAACTCTTCCTACAATTCATCAAAAGCTAAAACAGGAGTTATCTATTGATTACAATTAATTAAATTCTCTCATTCTATTTGAATCCTTATTTTATATAGATTTTTATCTTTAAACTACTGATTCTTTGTATCAGAATTAATGGATCTTTCTTCACAAATAATTCAAAAGTTCTGTTATAATTTAATAAATTAGCGTTCAGTTAAAAGCCTTAACGCCATGAGAAAACACAGTCAGAAAAATATAAAATTGAGTCTTAAACTCAATATGAACATAATCTTAAAAATTTCATTCCAATTTGAAGGCTATCTTCCTGACTTTCAGCAATACTCTACGATAATATATCTCCAGAAACAATAACTCAAATGTAACGTAACTGAAAACTTTCTATACTTCTTTAGAAAAAAAATTTATAATTATCTTCCATCACTAATAAAATCAAAAGGATTATTCTCAATCAATATTATTAACTTGAAAAATAACAGGCTTTGTTAATACAATACTCTTATGGAAGTTTCAATCAATTAAATTCCCTAAATTATATTTTAACCTTATTTTACGTACCTTAGCTGTTATTTGAAGAAACAATTATTCGTACATGATGAAGAAACACAATTAAACTTTTCAGGACATGGCACCCATATAAAATTTAAACTTTAATAAAAATAAAACTAGCTCTACATTAACTAATGATATAAACTTGTAAACCTGCCCAAAAAGGGCGAAACATAATGACTACATCTTTACTCTCGTAGTGCTCCTAGCAAAGTGTCCTCCGAAACGTAATCTGGTCTCGCGGCTGGGGAATCCCCCCACTACTGTATTTAGAAACAGGTCTCCTATTGGGCGAAGGGAATCAATTTGACCAATCGTCGCGTGGCTTCTAGAGCCTTTGGACCAAATAGTAACTGCAAAATCGGTAGTTTGTTATGATTTCAATGCTTGCTGTTTTCCAGCTTATCGCACTCCATGTCGCGACAGGAAGGCTAAGTTTTAGAGATAATTCCATAATCTACATTCCTCGACGACTCGGAGCCACAATTTTTAAATATCTATCATGGGAAACTCGAAGTCATGGTCGTTCATAATAGAGAGAGAGAAAATAATTTATTTCGCTAACTCACTTACAATAATGGCTCTAGTCTATTGCGTATTAAATTTACTATTATAACTTGGGAAAAGGCCTGAATTAAAAATAGTGTTCGGCACAAGTGGATCAACCTCAATATAGTGCTTCTTGAGGGAGCGCTCAAAATATGTGCCTACTATTACGAGGTCTGTACTAAATCGGGTGTACTGGATCCATATTGACAGCTATATGGACGTTTCAAGGGACTGCAAAAGTACTATAACGGGATGTACTATATCGAGGTTCCACTGTACTGAAGAATGGTTAGATCTATTCAGTGATTTCTATTTTGTTGAACTCTCCTCTGCTCCTGACTGATATCTAATATTACATATGACATGTTCACATTAATCTTTTCAATATTATTGTATTGTATGTGTGACATCTGTTGTATATTGTGACGGAGGTAATGCTTCTAAAGACCTCAGAAGCTGTTATAATAAAACTTATTCTATTCTATTCTAATGCAGAACAGTCAAATTCTTGACATTAACTAAATAATTTATAGAGTGGGCAAGTAACAATAATATTTAAATTGTTAAAAACCACTCAGAATTTTGTCATGAGTAAGGTGAATAGAAATATGTATCAATTATGTTTCTACTATCAAGCAATAAGGGAGAGGTATCTAATAGATTTTGTTTTTGCAATGAACTCATTTCAATTCAGAATACAAACATATCCTTGTTGTTTGGATGTTGCCTTCCATGACGAAACACTTAATTAAAATAACATTTTTGTAGTCTAGACGTCATGTAGTCTCACACATTCTTGCCACACAGCCCAAACCATGAAAAACAAGCGCCCCTAGTGTCAGGTTTATGAAGATCCTCCTTAGGAGTGGAATACATTTCTCATTTCTCTTCGAAAAGTAAGTAAGTGTTTTCTTTAAATTAATTACGTGGGAGCACAGTGTCTAGACTACAACAAAGTTATAATAGAATGTATACTACTTGTATTGCTATTACATATACTGACTTTGAATTATTTCATGTCAGATCAACCTTCAATCTTTTAGAATGTACTTAGCTGCATCGTTTTGATTGTTTTCCTGATTTTTGCAGGTGCAATGTACAAATAGGGGTTGCGGCAAGTACCGTTACTGTCGAGAATTGAAGGACCCTCAGGACGTGCCAGAGATATGGACTTGTTCCATGAATACCGGTATGTTACCCATCTGATTTTTCAATCACGTTGAATACAAATTGAACAGTTTCATTTTACATTCCTGCAATTAATTCCCTTCTATTATGATTTGAAAACTGAATACGGTAGATGATGGAATGTTGTGATTGGTTGCAGACAAGGCATTCAACGACTGCAGCATTGAAGAGCAGCGACAACCGTGGGAGGTTGAGGGGGAGGTGGACGTGATCAGCAGCAAATACACGGCTGGCTCGGTGGTGTGGGCGCACCTGCAAGGCTGGCCCTGGTGGCCGGCCATAGTCGACGATGACCCCGACACTCAGATGTTTTGGTGGCCGAAACCAGTAAGTCAAACACACTAACAATGCTACCAATACAACTAGATAGTGTCACGGTCAGATTCACCAAACGGCTTTATGAATCAACTTTATAAATGATAATCAACTTTATGAATTAAACTCTTAATATGCAACTGCCACCTTTATCGGCAGTTCTAATAGCCTAACAATGATATATATTCATTATTAAACGAGCGTTAGCGAGTTCTTACTTATGACTCACTGAAGGCCAAAGTCGTTGTCTGTCTGTTTGTATGTTCTACAATAACTAATTGATCAATCAGCTTCAAATTTTGAACACGTTTTCTTCGAACCTTTTGACGGGTCAAGTTCGTTAGACAACAAAATTGACTCACTCCGTCCCTTTTCAGGATTTAAAAATAAACTGGTTGGCCGCTATGGCTTCGTATAAAATGAGCGCTGCTATCCAGAGATTGTCAGTTTGGTGTAAGGGTAAGCATTCCTGACTGGCAATTGGGAGGTACCGGGTTCGATTCCCGGGCTGGCAACTAATTTTTGGATAGTAGTTCTCATCGAATTTCCATTAGCTGTTAACCCTGTTGTCAATGTCTGCAGTAGCAGAAGTCTTCGGGGTGATTTTCAGCATTTTATTTTCGTTAAATAATAATAATAATGGTTTTTGTTCATAGCACAGACATGCCACCAGGGCATGTCCATAAGGGAACACGTCAAGATAATAATAAAAACAAGTCCTTGCCGTGTCACATTCAAAAAATTCCCTTAAGGAGTAAAAGGGATTAAATAATAATTATTTAAAAATAACATTGAATGTGCATAAGAAAAACATTTGTTGTGATTTATCATTTAGTCAGCTGGAATCAATTACATGCTATTTCTGTAATTATTTTTCCATTCTTTAAAAAAGCCGATCCTATTTGGGAGTTATCACACAGAATGTCCTTCATGCGCCTACACAATGATTCCGGCTGCTTAATACAAAACATATTTTAATTATAAGTTCTATATTAGCTCGCTTCTGTTAACGTCTGTTTGCCTGTCTATTGTCTGTCTGTAACACGTAATTAATAACAGTACTACTTGTTGACCGAGCGAAGTGAGGTCTAAGATTCAAGTCGACGGTTTGGCATTTCTCTTAATGTTTAAATGTTTATATGTTGCACATTTACGGCAAAACGGGGTAATAGATTTTCATGAAATTTGACAGATATGTTCATTTTTTAATTGCGCGTCGACGTATATACAAGATTTTTGGAAATTTTGCATTTCAAGGATAATATAAAAGGAAAAAGGAGCCTCCTTCACACGCCAATATTAGAGTAAAAATCAGACTATAGAATTATTCATCATAAATCAGACAAGTGATTACACAGATGTGTGGAGAAGCCAGTCTATTGCTGTATTTCCATAAGGTTTATAGTTTCAATCAGGTACTTGTGGATGAGAATACTGCGTGAGTTCTACAGTTCACAGAACTACTAGTGATAGCAGTTGCTATGACGTTGATAAAATTTTAAATGACAAATTTTTTTTGTTCAAAGTGTTGAATTTGTTAGAAGCCACCATTAGTGTTCATTAACACACGATTATTCAATTTAGGTTCTCATTTATTTCGTTTTTGTATAATTTATTAGTATATGTAAATCTTAAGATCATTGAAACGGTTTGAGACATCGACGGTCGCAATTAATTTTTGAAATTGTGTATCGAAATCATTTTAAAAAACGTCTTGAAGCTACTTTATCCTTGCTAATTCATTATATCTAGGAAAATATGATGATCTTTATCGTTGTATCCCGAAATCTTCCAATCCCTTGTAAGGAATGTAGGTAGCCTCATGATCGTATAAAAAACCTTAATGGTAATTGAGTATTGTATGATGTGGAAGAGAGGTCTGGGAGGCTGGATGTAACTACAATATCATACACTTACTTGATCAATGAACTTGATCATCACAAGATTTACATGTTAATTGGTTAAAGTTTCATCAACCTCTCACTGCAATGTCATTTGAATTGAGGTTGGTTTGGGATACGAAGGCTTTCTTGAAATAGTTTTTTGTTGATGTGATTATCTCATATCTCATCTTTCTGTCTTAAGGCTTCTAATTTTTGAAACCTAATAAGCGTTTTACCCTATAGGACATGTCTATAAAGTTCAACTCTGATTTGTTCTAGGAAACGTGGTATCACGTTGTATTTTTTGGGGCAAAAGTTAATCGATGTTGGGTGCGAGATCAATGTGTTAAACCCTTTGACGGAAACAACAACTTCAAGTCAATGAAGACAACTATCGTAAGTATATATTGAATTGTGTAATTATATTAGTTTGAGATAATCCATATACTATTTGTGGTCATTTACACAATGTTGCGCATCGCGGTTCAGCATACCTCTAATTGTTTATAATATTATTGACTTTTAGTTCTAATCTGTTTAATTTAAACTCAATTTTTACTTTTTTGTAATAATACATTATGCAAAATATTGAACTATACCAGAAAAGAAGCATCTCAGGGAATTTGAAAGATAAATTTTTCTTTCCTGATTACTGTACTTACCTTTGTACTATGGGTCTATGGTTATCTTCATGAGATGTTATATTTACATTTCAATTGAAATAAACAGGAATTTGAATGTGGTTGTTGAAAATCTTCAGCTCTCAAAAATTAGTATTGCTAATGGTTTTGGGGAATCTTTTTTTGCATAGAATAATCTTGATTCCCTACGTTAGTTAACCCTATGTGTATTAATAAAATAGTTAAGTATTTGTTTTTCTCTTTCGATCTGATATATTTGTGGCCTAAAAAACTGAAATGAAAAATGGGTAACTATCCGTAGCCGTTGTATATGTTTCTGGTTGAAAAATGGTTAGTTAATTTACTCTCATAAAAATTTACTTTCACATGAATTTCCTATATATTTAAAACTTTTTTTAATGCTTCCGTTTATTTATAAACTATATTTTTAAAATTTCTTAAGCTAGCACGCTCTGATGAATCTTTCAGAACAATTCTCCTAGATGGCTTAATGATTCCTATCGGTTGCTAGACAGTGAAAACGTTCTTGGCCAAGTCAGTTTCGAAAAACAGTTTATAAATACGGCCTATTTTGATTTTTCAAGTTATCAGCCATCCAAGTCCCTTGCACCCAGAGACAATAGTAGCGTTCACAATCAGCCGAAAGTAGCGGCTAACGCCAGCAGTTAGAGACATTAGCAGCGTTCAAGCCCATTCTCACATGGACAATAAGTGGAATTTCAGTGGCAGCCACTATTGTCCCCATGTGCAGGGGGATTAGCCGTGAGAAAACACGATTTGCTGGGATGTTTTCATCAATCTACTACGGAAAAGAATTGAATTGCTTTTTAATTTTCATCCATTCCTCAAAATAAGGAACTATCCAATGAGAAAATATTATTTTGTGAGTGGAACACGAGATAAGTCGTGTAATTTTTGTTTTTCTTTTAGAAAAAGGACAAAGGACTGGCTGGCCAGCTGGAGGCGGCAATAGCAACCGCAGCCGCAGCAAGGGCAATGCCTCTGACTGAAAGACTCGCCAAATTTAGTTTTGTTGCCAGATTTAAAGGCCCGTTTGTCGAACCCAGACTCGAATTAGGTAATTTGCTAACATTATAATTTATATTATCTCAATCAAAGAATGAATCTCCTTGGTCGGTTAGTACTCAAGTAATGGCTATTTGTGTAACATGTGTGCAAAACCGGTCATTGTCAAACGAGATAGAATTTGGCCGAAAGAGGCGTAGCTGGTTCGGCCATATATTAAAACAGGCAAAACGTTTGCACATCTGTTGCACACAATATTTTCCCCAACATTCGAGGTATTATCACCTTTGTAATATATATAGAGAGAGGACTTGAATGTCCTAACTCCGCCTAATAAATATATATTTTTTAATTTTCATATATTGGCAATGGAACAGCTGACATCAATGTTATCGATTGGAACCTTTTGTGTTTTCTGCCAATTTCTGAAGAATACCATCAAAATGGAAACTTTTATTGCTGTACTCACCGTATCATCTTAACTAATCACTTACTCGCAACTCATCTCTTTGTTTGAAAAGTCTATAAACTCTCACAGGATCTGAGGAACATTGCCGAACCTTATTTGATAAATCCCCACACTTCAGGGGAACTTTCGTGATCTCTGGTGGCAAAGTTTCTCCAAAGACAGTTCACATCTTCATGGATGCGCTAGCCTTCGATCTTAGGTCAAAAAATGTTTAAAACGAATTCATTCAAAGATCACCTTTGTCATCTGCTCTACTCACAAGCGCTAGCGTTCGAACTTATCCCCCAAGGTCTATAAATATCAAGGTCTTGGTATTTAAAGACCTTGTTATCCCCAATATTATATGACCAATGTAATATTCTCCCACATGATCTGAGAAACTACCGATCCGAGAATGTTTAAGAAGGTTGTTGAAAAACAATTAATCGATTAGGCATACTACTCTATTGACAAATTTTGTGCAGCACTAAATGATAATAATGTTCTCAATGTATCTATTGTTTATTTTTTTACTGTTTTTATGTTTCCGTGACTCATTCCCTGTCTTCTTGTCAGAAGATTATGGGATGTTATAACAAATTGATTTGAATTATAATCTGTTTTCAAGATTGTTAGTTGCTTCTATCTTTAAAGTGCTTTTGACATAGTTCATTGATCACTTCTCTACATGAATTTCATAATGCTTTTTTGCCCTGTGTCTTGTTTTTGTTACTGTAGGCTATGTATAATTATGTTGTTCGACCATTTAGATTTTTTGACAATTTCCAGATCCCCCTGATTAGGTGGGCAGTGGATGCTATTTAATCTATCTATCTATATTTATTTATGAATTTCATAGATAATGTCACTATAATCATAATATTTTGTGATTTCTAAGTAATTAATGAAAATTAAGTGCCAATATCAATCGTGAATTATAATATCAAAAGTGGGAGTAATTTTCATTAATTTTTTCATTTATTTATTATAAAAAATACTACAATCATAATAAAATTATGACATTGAAGGAAAAACTAGGCTGAGCCTGTACTATTTCTCTTCAAACATTTCGTTTTAATTTAAAATTTTTCGTTTTAATTTCAGATAGTTCATCCTCAGATGAAAGTTCTCAAGAGAATCACAGCTTTTCTTCTCAGTCATCTCTTTCTTCTAGAAATGGTGAGC
This sequence comes from Nilaparvata lugens, assembly GCF_014356525.2. NCBI lineage: Eukaryota > Metazoa > Arthropoda > Insecta > Hemiptera > Delphacidae > Nilaparvata > Nilaparvata lugens. Next base: position 18,846,743 of record NC_052509.1, read on the forward strand.
ATTTCAAATATATATTATGTTATGAAAATACATTTTTCGATGTTTAACTTATTTGTGTGTAAGTATTTTTGTGGTTTCAAATTGATTGTACCTAACACAATTCGAACCTAACCTTAAGGTTATACATCTCGCTTTTAGACACTTTAAACTGGTGTCATTTTTTCGATTTTGATACTAATATGTTACCAGAATGAAACAAAATTTTTTCATCATTTTCACTTCTGCGCCTATTAATTGGAATCCTTGAGGTGATCCGTTTCAGAATTAGTAGAAAATAAATTCATAAAATTTTGTGATCCGTTTCAGAATTAATAGAACATAAATTCATAACATTTTGAGGATTAATTTTTCTTCTTGGTATTGTATATCAAATGACATACTTGATTTTTAAGAATATAAATCTTGGTGGAATTTATCCCGGTTTTTAATAATAACTCCAGTTGGGTTATATATCCAAAATTGTATCTCAAGTTGAATCCAATTGACTGAATCGCCGATAATCCCAATCGCTACTTTAGGAGAAAGTAGGCTAAACTTTTTGAATTTGAGATATTATTCGAACTGCGTTGAGACACTTTAAGAAAAGTTTATTCATTCAACCGGTTATAATTGAAGAAAATAATACTATAATTTATTTAAGGGAGGTTTTCCCCTAATTTATCGTTTGTTTTTTTGTGAAAATTCCAATTATCTGATCACTTGATTAACCGAATAGTGTCCGGTCCCAATTCGGATGATTGGAGTTCTTCTGGATCATTATAAAGAGAAATCAAATATGTCATTCGATAAACAATCTTTGAAAATATATACTCAGAATATCATGAATCTATTTGTTTATAAGTTTGTGTTTCTTCAATGGCTCTAAATTTTCTTAAATAACTCAATATTATTCGTTGCAAGTGGTAATTGAGTGGAATATTTCTAATTAATTTATTAATTCAAGCCATCTAAATTCAAAATTCATAGTTTTCATGTTTATTTTGGACTAAAATTTTATAAAACTTGTACACGTGAAATAATTCTAACCTTATCTTGGACTCTGTCACCTATAAATTTGGAAGAAAAATAGCACAATTATTCTATCTGCCAATGTTATTACATTAGTGGCATTTGCATTGTAAATAAAATAAATAACTAACATTTTTTACTAACTTTGAAATTGATCACCCCAAAGATTTCATCTTATAGACACAATTAGGGTATCTCAAAAGTAAAATGTCACTGAAAATTTGTTTTATTTTCGTAACTTGATAATATAACTTTATAACTTCATGTAAATACTCTACTCTGAAAAATTTCACCAGTTAAAAGTTTTCAAAAGCGTGGTGCACAAAAATTTGTATAATAACTATTTTGTAGGAGATTTGCATAGATTTTGCAACGTCTTCAACTTTTGAATAGCTAGCTTACTCTTTCTTACGTTTTCAACTTCAACTAACTTACTTTAACCATTATAGAGAAAAGATAGCATAAGCATAGCAGAGGTGGCCCAAACATCAGTAGCATCAATGCTTCAATGTGCCACTATGACGATGACGTGATACCAGGCTGCTATTGTAGCCAACTATTGTAGTGTGTTGCTTTACGAAATGATACAGTATCAATCTCCTCGTATCATACACAACTGCCAGCCCTATCTAGCATTCCAAACTGTAACTACATTAAGCTTTTTTCTTCTACAGTTTCCGTAAGCCGCAGTTTTCCATGGGTATTTAGAAGTGATTGAACAACTAATTGACAGAAATAATTTGTGATAGCCTTTTCTGATATGTAAACATCATTAAAACCCGATTTCAAAGTGAATCCGATTAATTTTCTGGTAAATAAATGTGTTATTTGGTGCTACCTCTCGCCAGAGTTATTAGTGGTGTATTGTCGGTGTCTTTCCAAGAGTGCAGTTCGAATCGAGACCTACGAGAATCAGCGAAGTCCTTCAGCGAGTTTTCCAAAACATTTTTTGGAGAATCATCATTTATGGTGATTCATAAATTTAATAATATTATTAATGCAATTTCTTTTTAGAAATATCTTGTCATTTCTCAACATACCACGTAAAGTGAAGTAATCTTCGATTGCGTTATGAATAATAACGATCTTCGAATTCGAAAGACCTTCCACTTCATCATTTTTATGGTGATTCACTGATTCATAAAATCAGTAATACAGTACTAGTAGTTCTGTGAACAAAAGTAGACCTCGCGCAGTAAAAAACGACAGCCTCCTCTAATACTGTCCATCAGAGTGAATTATGTCCTGTCCTGACGTTTCGGCGAGACATCGGTGTGTAAACAACTAATGGCTGTTTGGGTTGTTGTATCGACAATAATTATTAATATTAATTATAATTATTAGATTACTATGCTAATAATTTGTTGTAGACAACTATGCAACTATCATCAAAAGTTTACCGAGTTGAAAGGAGAGAAAAGTCGGGAAAAAATAATAAGCTACTTTGAGTTATCAATATAACATGTCTCATTGCTTGCAATATAGTCCACACAACAGCTGACTTTTCACTAAGATACATTGAGATATTAATTATTATTGCATGCGTCCTTGCATTATTAATAATCCACTCGACAGCTGATTTATGATGAATAACTCTAAAGTCTGATTTTACTTTCCTTGCCCTATTACCATAGGTAAGGAAAGTATTGCTTTCCGAAAAAAATTAAGGTACCCCAATTTCTAAATTTCTATACGTTTCAAGGTCCCCTGAGTCCAAAAGAGTGGTTTTTGGGTATTGGTCTGCATGTGTGTGTGTGTGTGTGTGTGTGTGTTGTGTGTGTGTGTGTGTGTGTGTGTGTGTGTATGAGTGTATGTGCGTCTGTGTACACGATATCTCATCTCCCAATTAACGGAATGACTTGAAATTTGGAACTTAAGGTCCTTACACTATAAGGATCCGACACGAACATTTTCGATCAAATGCAATTCAAGATGGCGGCTAAAATGGCAAAAATGTTGTCAAAAACAGGTTTTTTTGCAATTTTCTCGAAAACGGCTCCAACGATTTTGATCAAATTCATACCTAAAATAGTCATCGATAAGCTCTATCAACTGCCACAAGTCCCATATCTGTAAAAATTTCAGGAGCTTCGCCCCATCAATGCAGATAGATTCCCAATTATCAGGCTTCAGATACAATTGAAACGAAAAAAAATCAAGTGGAGTAGATTGAGCATGAAAATCTCTAAAATTAATGTTCAGTAACATTTTCACCTAAAATTGAAAATAAGCTTTAAATTCGAGAAAAGGTGATTATTCAATTGCAAATTATTGTTGATTCTATTAAATCATTCACTATGAAGAGATAGCAGACCTCATGTGTGTCTCCAGCGATATTGCCCTGTCACCAGCTGGCTCAAATCTTTGAATAGTAGACTTGAGATGCGCGGGAACACTAGCGTCAGGTGATCAATTTTCATAACGGCAAGGAAAGTTGTGTGAGTGCGCCACACCAGATTTTTTACGGTAATATTCGCGTTCGAAGAAGACTCCTTTTCCTTTTGTATTATCCTTAAAATGCAAAATTTCAAAAAACAGTATGTATACGTCGACGCGAAATTCAAAAAGGAACATACCTGTTAAATTTCCTAAAAATATATTGCTGCGTTTCGCTGTAAAAAAAAAATAAACATGAAGAGAAATGCAAAACCGTCGACTTGAATCATAGTAGACCTCATTTCGCTCAGTCAACTAACTAATCAAAGTCCGATGATTATCCGACAAAGTGCAGATCAGTAGATGATCATAGCCAATTGAAACTATGCAAATCCTTTCCATTTATATCTTACAAGTTTATGATACTCATATTATATTTATCTAAATAAGAATATCTTGTTAAATTGATGCTTGCAAGAATTATTTCAATTCGTTTTTTCTGTTGTATATTAATTTAACTCTTCTATTCTATATCAATTTTCTATTTCGTTTTAATTTTCTATTGTATTGAGAGGGAGTTCAGAAACACCCTATTTGATGTACGTAATTTTCAAAAAGCCTTTTTCTTTTACCAGAATATCTTATTCGAGTATTATTTTTGTTTTAAATCCATGCAGGTATAAATTTTCCTAGTACTTCTACTGATATTATATCGTTTAGATTTAGATACTGTTTATGTCCTTTGTAATATGTACATGCTATGTATTTTACCATTTTTCTTTTGTAATTTTCTTTTGAAAATAAAACTTCATTTCTTCATATCAAAATATTATATTATTATTAATTTTTCAATTGTTTAGTGGTTTCTGTAATAGATTCATCCTGATATACGCTTTGTATTCAGTTTTAGGAAAACGGAAGGCAAGGAAGCTTAAAAAACCGAAGAGACAAATATCGAAGAAATCGGCAATCGACAGTTTGTCTACAGTAGGGGATCTTGAAAAACGTAAATTGAAGAGACAAGTATCGAAGAAATTGGCAATCAATAGGTTGTCTACAGTAGGGGATGAATCAGGAAATGATATGAAAGGTGAAGGTGATGGGAAAGTAAAAGGTGATAGTGGAGTTGGTGGAACCAAAGAATGCATAGTAGATGTGGTGGCAGAAGATACGCCTGCAACCGCAACCAAACAATGCAAAGTCGATGTGGTGGCAGAAGATACGCCTGCAACCGCAACCAAACAATGCATAGTAGATGTGGTGGCAGAAGATATGCCTGCAACCAATAAATGCATAGTAGATTTGGTGGTAGAAGATACGCCTGCAACCAATAAATGCATAGTAGATTTGGTGTCAATAGCTGACTCTGAAAGTGATGCAGATGTGATAGCAGAAGATACGCCTGCAACCGCAACCAAACAATGCAAAGTCGATGTGGTGGCAGAAGATACGCCTGCAACCAATAAATGCATAGTAGATTTGGTGTCAATAGCTGACTCTGAAAGTGATGCAGATGTGATAGCAGAAGATACGCCTGCAACCGCAACCAAACAATGCAAAGTCGATGTGGTGGCAGAAGATACGCCTGCAACCAATAAATGCATAGTAGATTTGGTGTCAATAGCTGACTCTGAAAGTGATGTAGATGTGATGGCAGTTGATGACTCTGAAAGTGAAGTACATGTGGAGGCAGTGGAATTCTCGGCTTCCGAAGAAGGTGACGTAGATGTGGTGGGTTTGGATTATGACAGCGATGACAGCGAATGGTCCGACCGCAGCATCATCAGCCATGTCTCCAACACCGACATCCAACAAAGCCACTCAGAGGACACATCCGCACTGCACCAGGGAGCTGTTACCAAAACTGAATAATGCCACCCTTTGAAAGGGCACCATTTGATCTGCCAATTTCAGTCTTCAAAGTCAAACACTACAACATTGAACATTTTCATAAATTACTTTAATAATAATTGACACTAAGAGGTCATTGAGACTGAGTCTTGGTCTAGTTCATTTCGAAAAATGATGAATGTGTTCATTTAGCATAATTGCGTTCTACAATTTACGATCGTATTCATATAGTATTAGATAATATAATAGTATTAGCCTAGACAGTATTTCTCATTAAAACTAGGCAACTAAAACGTATTCTTCAACTTATTCTTCAACACAATACTATGGACTGAGACTGAAAGTTCATTAGAGACAGAGTTCATAGTAAGAGACTGAGATTTGTCCTAGATCATTCCAAAAAATGATAAAAATGTGTTCATCTAGCATAATTGTGTTATACGATTTGTGATCGTTTTCATATACTATTAGATAATAATAGTATTAGCCTAGACAGTATTTCTCATTAAAACTAGGCAACTAAAACGTATTCTTTAACTTACATGAATACTATGGACTGAGACTGAAAGTTCATTAGAGACAGAGTTCATAGTAAGAGACTGAGATTTGTCCTAGATCATTCCAAAAAATGATAAAAATGTGTTCATCTAGCATAATTGTGTTATACGATTTGTGATCGTTTTCATATACTATTAGATAATTATAATAGTATTAGCCTAGACAGTATTTCTCATTAAAACTAGGCAACTAAAACGTATTCTTTAACTTACATTAATACTATGGACTGTGAGATTAAAAGTTCATTAGAAGAGTTCATGGTAAGAGACTAAGATTTGTCCTAAATCATTCCAAAAAATGATAAAAATGTGTTCATCTAGCATAATTGTGTTATACGATTTGTGATCGTATTCATATACTATTAGATAATATAATAGTATTAGCCTAGACAGTATTATTCATTAAAACTAGGTAACTAAAACGTATACTAAGTATTGTACTCAAAACCTTGTTCTGTGCCTTAATCTTTTTACTTAAGAAAGTAGTTGTTTTAGAAAAGAAAACATAAGTTTAGAAAATAATTTTGAAAGAGTACAGTACATCTAATAAAATTCCGTCCAGGCTATTTCTTCTGTCTATAGGTATACGTTCAGGTATAGGTATAGTTCAATCTTTTGAAGGAGTCACAAAAAACCAATAGGCTACTAAACTCATGACTGTGAGTGAGCTAGGGTCAAGAGAACTACAGTTCAGAATGAACTAAATTCTTCAAGATTATAAATTATTATACCACAAATTCAAATGAAAAAAAAAACTAATTTTCTCAAGAACCGCAATTCGCATTTTCGTTTATAAGCCCTCATTGAGTTTTCAAAGACTTTTTTCTCTATAAATTTTGTTTCACTGCCCTACACACTATGCTATTCTGTATTATTTCCAATGTCATTTTATTCGCGGTGGGTGAACTTATACTGGTTGAATCTGGCTTGAGGATGAGGTCGGAAAGTCAACTTATATGATATTGAACTCGGCCTCCCGATTTGTCGTCCTGTCAATTCTGGTCTGCTTTCATTCATCCTTTTGGATTCCTCACGATGTCCCTTGTACCAATGTCCAAGTGTACATGGCGAATGGCGAATCACAACAAAATCAGGCCATGGCACTATAACTACTATGAAAAATGATATTAGGCTATATCTCTTTACACCAGGACTGTTTCTATCCAAGTGTGTCTTCCGAATGCACTCTGGTCTCTTGAGGATTCCCCCACTTTGGGCTTATATAATGGGTTCCCCTATTGGCCGAGGAAAAGTGGGAAACAGAATTGGGCCAATCTTAGCGTCGCTTTCAAACAATGTTAGCGTGAGAATTTAAAAGTAGGCTATTCAGTTCGCAAACATTCCTAATTTTGTAATTTTTCGACCTAGCTTACTAGCTTTCATGTCATGAAGTTAAATTTCAGTGATATTTCAATAATCTACAATACCCGACTATTGGGAGCCAGGGTAAAATTTTAAGATAATCTAGCCTAAAATAATGGTGCTAGTGGAATATAAGAAAATATTCTACTCACAATATTGATTGTGTACATTTCAGCAATACTGTGCAATAAAATGTATATGATGTACATAAAAAATGAAAAAATATAATGTGCAATAAAAGTAGTGTTTTCGACAGTTATGTTTCTACAAAATCTATTGTAAAAATATCAAAATAAATAATTCATAGTTGTTCAAATAGAAAAAGAAAGGCTATCTTTTGTCGAATATGAGTAGTTACGTTTATATGATATTAATTGATAATGTTAATCTTACTATTGAAATAAAGTGTAACTACAAAAAATAATTTAAAAATATGTATTTTTCATGATAAATTGTTTTATAAGTATCTGTGTTTTAATTGATTTATTGTAACTCTGCTAAAATCTATTGTAACAATATCACAATAAGTAATTCATAGTCGTTCAAATAGACAAAGAAAAACGATCTTTTCTCGAATATGAGTTGGCCTACTTACATTTATATGATATTTGATAATTTTAACCTTACTATTGCAGTAAGTGTAAATATAAAGAAAAATCATTTAAAAATACGTACACATTTTTCATAATAAATTGTTTTATAAGTATCTGTGTTTTAATTGATTCAATGTTACTCTGCTGCTCAATAAAAATGTGTAAGGTACCTAATTAGAATAGTGTTCGGTTAAACTGTGACAAGCATTTCAAGTTATTAGTTTCACTATGGTTATCGGCTGAGTAAATGGCTGAGTTATTGCTGTGTGTTATCTAACTTTCATGACAGTACAGTATGAATGGGAGAAGAATGTTTTGAAAACGAAATTGATTTATGAGTTATAAGACACCAATAACAGTCGTTGTATAATACAATAATATGGTAATGATATAACTTATTGGTATTCTACTAAACAACCCAAGGATAACAATAGTTGAGATTACATTACTATACTCCGTACAAAATTACTTTTGACTTGGAGGAATATGCGGCGCAGAGAAATATAGGGAGATCAGCCAATTACAGTGATGGATAGTCATTGGTAGGAGCGCAGTTGCTAATTTTTCGATTAGACTCAGTCGACTCAATGCTTTTAGAGAGGAAACTTCGTAAGTTAAGCATGAGTGCTTGAATACTCACTAGAAATTTGAGCCGGCTCAAAACGGTAACATCGCCGCCGCTGTATGCCTTCTCTGTATGTCCCTCCAAGTCAATGGTAATTTTGTGGGGAGTATAGAGATCCGGTTGAGAGCAATGATGGATGACGCACGCGCGTAACGATTACAAATCGTAATTGTAACGAATATTCCAATTCCATAAGTATAAGAAATGCATGTTTCCAAATTTCAGGCAGTCACTGCTAGACAAAACAATAAAGTCGCGCTAACTCGTTAGCGAATACCAGGCTTTCTGCCTGCATAGCGAGCCTGCTGATCTCATTCTTGGACGATCCAGTCGGGGGTCCAGGGGGCGGAGCCCCCTGGCTAGACGGATATGGCGAGCGAAGCGAGCCTGACGGCTAGTAGTATTATAAATTGAGGTGTAATGAGAAATATTATAGTTTAATATTAAGTCAAGAACCACCTGTGAGAAATATCTTTTAGCAACACGAACAGAAACACTCATTCATATGTTGATATTGAGGAAGTAATATTTTGAAGTATAGGAAGATGTAGAATATAATTTTTTATATTCTATAAAATGATTAGCACACAATTGAAAAATAGCACATTATTTTATTCCCCTTCAGATAATATATGTGCTATTTTTTCAATTGTGTGCTAATTATTTTTTATGAAGGAATTCGAAAGAGATTATAATTATTTTGGAAGAGCAATAAAACACAACTTTCAACTCGAATTTTATTTCACAAACTTGTTTGCTATTACAATACATGCAAAATGATTCTTCAACCATTTTTTCAATTTATTGTAAGCATTATAAAATGACATCACAATACATAAATATAATCCCACTACTTACAAATTGTGGCCTACCGTACAAAAATAATACCTTATTCAACTGGCAAACAGTCATAATTTGTGATTCAAAAATAAGGAAGAACATAAATATAGGAAATCACTAAAAGTTTAAAGTACTATCCAAAAACAAGTTTGGAAACTTTACTTATAATTAAATCAACTAACAATATTATCATGGAATACACTAGTTGCGATTATCACAGTCTTAGTCCCATACCACATTAAAAATAACCGATTAATGGTGATCTATAGTTTTGGCATGATTGATTCTTACAACTACATTCTAGAAGTGATGGTCTCATTTCATATAAGTGCCATGAAACCGATTTGGCATCGTGATTGTTTGAT